>NC_091117.1:164247687-164595187 GCF_040183065.1 Periplaneta americana
TCTCTCTTATCATTACATTCTACTATGTCAATCTCTCACTCGTTTCTCTTTTCTCTCTTATCATTACACTCTGCTATGTCAATCTCTCACTCGTTTCTCTTTTCTCTCTTATCATTACACTCTGCTATGTCAATCTCTCACTCGTTTCTGTTTTCTCTCTTATCATTACACTCTGCTATGTCAATCTCTCACTCGTTTCTCTTTTCTCTCTTATCATTACACTCTGTTAAGTCAATCTCTCACTCGTTCTTCTTTTCTCTCTTATCATTACACTCTGCTATGTCAATCTCTCACTCGTTTCTCTTTTCTCTCTTATCATTACACTCTGCTATGTCAATCTCTCACTCGTTTCTCTTTTCTCTCTTATCATTACATTCTGTTAAGTCAATCTCTCACTCGTCCCTCTTTTTCTCTCTTATCATTACATTCTGCTATGTCAATCTCTCACTCATTTCTCTTTTCTCTCTTATCATTACACTCCGCTAAGTCAATCTCTCACTCTTCCTCTTTTCTTTCTCATCATTACACTATGTTAAGTCAATCTCTCACTCGTCCCTCTTTTTCTCTCTTATCATTACATTCTGCTATGTCAATCTCTCACTCGTTTCTTTTTTCTCTCTTATCACTACACTCTGTTAAGTCAATCTCTCACTCGTCCCTCTTTTTCTCTCTTATCATTACATTCTGCTATGTCAATCTCTCACTCGTTTCTCTTTTCTCTCTTATCATTACACTCTGCTAAGTCAATCTCTCACTCTTCCTCTTTTCTTTCTTATCATTACATTCTGCTATGTCAATCTCTCACTCTTTCTCTTTTCTTTCTTATCATTACATTCTGCTATGCCAATCTCTCACTCTTCCTCTTTTCTTTCTTATCATTACACTCTGCTAAGTCAATCTCTCACTCTTCCACTTTTCTCTCTTATCATTACATTCTGCTATGCCAATCTCTCACTCTTCCTCTTTTCTTTCTTATCATTACACTCTGCTAAGTCAATCTCTCACTCGTTCCTCTTTTCTCTCTTATCATTACATTCTGCTATGCCAATCTCTCACTCGTTCCTCTTTCCACTCTTATCGTTATACTCTTTTAAGACAGTCTCTCGCTTGTTCCTCTTTCATCTCGTATTAATTTTTCTGTTAATACAATATCTCATCTCAATACCTCATTCGCTTTTCTTTCCTGATATTCCTTTCTGCTGTCTCAATCTCTCACTTCTCTCTTCTTATTGCCTCTCTCTTTACCTACACATTTATTAATTGTATATCTATTCGTTACCAACGGTTTGGTGTATTATTATTTTATTCTTCTAGATTTCAAATGATAAAGTGTTATTCCCCTGTTGAGTGACATCATGTGTGGAGTTGTCATTACTGTGTTGCGTTATGTTGCAGTTAGCTGGCGTGTGTGTGAGGCGAAGTGTGCACTGGGCAGTAGCGGTAAATCCAGGCTGTAACTTTCACCGCAGCCTCATGCAGTACGAAGGCGGAGCACGTCGTGATCTGTCTTACCCAAATGATTACCTTGGTGAAGGTATTTACACACCAACACAATTTTATTCTTTAGTACATGACAAAGCCATCTTCAAGATTTGCGTTTCTCTCAGAAATGTTAAATACAGCTTCACGGAATTTCTCTCCGATCACATAGCGTAAAATAGATGTCATTGGTTCCTGGAAATAGATGTCAAAATGACATTTCAAACTATTGCATCTACAGCGTCCTTCGCTAACATTGGATGCAGAACTTTCTGATGTTATTGGATCCTAGATTCGTTGCTTGAATTCCGGTGGAGGGAACTATATGGAAATCTTTAGTCTTGGTGCTTTCGGAGGAGATACAAAGCAGGGAGTAACATTACAGAGTCACAACAAATAGTAAGCAATTGTGTTTTTCAGCTGGGGTGCCCCAAGCAAAATTGCCAACAATTTCCTCGCACAAACTTCGCGGGAAGACTTCTCTGCAGATATAGACCATAATATATCGCAGTGATATCCGGTCTGGAATCAGGAAAACAGAAAATCTATATTCCTAATATTCTTGCGAAAAGTTTTAATGGTGAACAGAGATAATGTCCAATACAGAAAGGCCCAACATATAAAAATTGCCATATGATTTTAATGTCCAGGGTACGAAAAGGTCCAATGTACTGAAAAGGTCTGTTACATAATGTCCAACGTAAAAATAATAATAATAATAATAATAATAATAATAATAATAATAATAATAATAATAATAATTTATTTAACCTGGCAGAGTTAAGGCCATACGGCCTTCTCTAACACTCAACCAGGAGTAAAACTGCGTTACAAAAAACACTAGAAATTTACAAAGTACACTACAATTTTACACACAAAACTGAATAAGATAATAATAATAAAATGTAAACAACAAGTACCTAAGTAGAAATCAAACATAATATGTAACAGACAGAAAGAAAGAAAAAAGCATAATAAAATGTGAACAGCAGGTCAAAATAAATGAGACATACAAAGTATAAAAAATAAGACTATTATTGATAATAATAATAATAATAATAATAATAATAATAATAATGATAAAAATAAGAATAGTAATAATAATAATAGTAGTAGTAGTACTAGTAGGAGTAGCAGTAACAGCAGCAGTAGTGCAAAGCATACAATGAATACAATATTTTTAGGTACACACAGTAAGGAAAATTATGATTATATATAGTTCAACTTATTACATTATATTATCGGAAAATATGAAAACAAAAATATAAAATAAGTTAAATATCACTAGGACATTAAAAAAATGTGAATACGTGGAAATATGCAATACAACACTTGTCATAATAGTAAGTTAGTTTGGCAACTCGTCATAAGATAATTTTCTAACTTGGATTTGAAAGATTTCAATGTTCGGCAGCCCTTGACTTCAGGCTGCAGAGAGTTCCAGTAACGAGAGGTAGCAACAGTGAAAGATGAGGAATACAGAGATGATGTGTGAAGTGGAATTTCTAGCGTGTTATCGCGTTGTGATCGAGTATTAATATTACAGTATGATAGCGAGAGAGAATATGAAAACGAGCGAAATGTCAATACAGTAATTAAGACCAATTACAAAAATTGTCAATTAACAAAAATGTCTATGTGATTGTAATGTCCAAGTTGCGAAGAGGTAAAATCTAAATATAAGAACACAGTTCTGCAATGCTTGGGAAAAGTGGCATAAGTCAGTTTTCACAAACATTTTTTATTAATTTATTGACAACTTACGGAACATCTGCTCGCTTGGGAAAAGAGAGCATTTCTCTCATTGCAGTAATTCATACAGAAGAAAATCAAATCGATATAAACCAGTGTGAAGACAGTTTTTTTTCCTTCTTCTGTAAAATTAACATTTTTGACTTGTGTCACTTTTCCCGAGCACTACAGAATTACTCACACAACGATCTCTGTAATGGAACCTTATTTGGAAGTATAATAGTTATAAGAAAAATCTTATCAACAATAAATTTTTGTGGACTTCAGATACACAATGTAACGTAATTTAGTCTTCGTCAACATTTTCAGGTTCATCCCGGTTACTGTATAATTTGACGTGATGTGGAATTGCTCTTAAATAGCGAGGTAAATCCTATTCGGCTTTATATGGCTGGTAGTTGTTTACTAGAACGCCGATTCTTTGTTGGTTCTCTATATAGGTTCTACCTTTTATTTAGGGGTTGTTTATATTAGTGTGGTCTGCAAGTACTGTTATAAGACCATGGTTTCTGTTTCGTTTAATTGCTGTTTGAGATGCTCAATAAAACACCATATATTTCGCATATTAAGTGCATAAGATTTGCTGATGATATGGCGTTGTTGGCAGAAGAGGAGATGATACTAAAGGATATGCTACTGGATCTAAATGACAGCTGTGAGCAGTATGGGATGAAGATAAATGTAAATAAGACAAAGACCATGATCATGGAAGAAAAACACAGAAGATAAACTTGCGAATTCTAAATGAGGCAGTAGAGAAAGTGGACAGCTTCAAATACTTGGGGTGTACTAGAAGCAGTAATATGTGCTGCTGCCAGGAAGCCAAAAGGAGGATAGCAATGGTCAAGAAAGTTTTTAATAGAAAAAGGAGCACCTTCTGCGGACCTCTGGAAAAATAACTAAAAAAGAGCCTAGTGAAGTGCTTTGTATGGAGTGTGACGTTCTATGGGGCAGAAACAGGGCATTACAACTAAGTGAAGAGAAGCGAATAGAAGCATTTGAAATGTTGATATGGAGAAGGATGGAACGTGTGAAGTGGACAGACAGAATAAGAAATGAAACTGTGTTGGAAAGAGTGGATGAAGAAAGAATAATAATGGAACTGGTTATTAAGAGGAAAAGAAATTGGTTGGACCACTGGCTGAGAACAAACTGCCTACTGAATGATGTACTGAAAGGAATGGTGAACGGGAGAAGAGTTCGGGGCAGAAGAAGATATCATATGATAGACGACATTAAGATATAGGCTCATATGAAGAGAGAAAGAGGAAGGCAGAAAATAGGAAATATTGGAGAATGCTGGGTTTGCAGCGAAAGACCTGTCCTCGAGCAGAACACTAAATGAATGAACGCATATTGAACTTTCCTATGTATTGGACCTTTTTGTATATCAGACCTATTACGTATTGGACCATTTCGTGTATTTGACGTATTAGATTTTGAACCGTTTTGCTTTTGGACATTTACTGCTTGAACTAAATTTCTTGGACGATTTTTACTTCTACTTTTTTGACTGAATCTTTTCTGTCTGTGGACATTTTAAATTGGACGAAATTGCCTGAAACCGTTTGAATACTTCTACAAGATATCGGTAAATTAAGCTTTCAGGTATAACTCCCTGTAAAGTTGATTTGAATAATTTCGAGGTAAAAATTGTTCCGGAGCCGGGCATCGAACCCGGGACCTTTGGTTAAACGTACCAACTGAGCTACCCGAGAACTCTACCAGACACCGGCTCCGGAACAATTTTTCCCTCGAAATTATTCAAATAAACTTTACAGGGAGTTATACCTGAAAGCTTGATTTGCATAATACACATCACTGTTCGTTAGCAGAAAACCACAATTTAAGCCACACAGAGTTAGTGTGCACTCAATGTTGGTTGCTTGACGGCTGTCAGCCCACTCTGAGTTCTGTGGATATAGAGGGAAAAATTGGATCGGTGTCTGGTAGAGTTCCCGGGTAGCTCAGTCGGTAGAGCGTTGGCACGTTTAACCAAAGGTACCGGGTTCGATGCCCGACTCCGGAACAATTTTCCCCTCGAAATTATTCAAGATATCGGTAGTTAAAACTTGTGAAAAGAAAGGAACTGGATTAACTTAATAGACGATAAAGTTACCAACGGGATGAAAAATAAGTATATTTTTATGGTAATAACACTCAGAAACAATGGCACGATCCCGGTTATCTTGCTAGGACCATTAATAAAAATATTAATTCAATGAAAAGTAATTTATGTGCCTGATAAAACTACGAAGACTTAACGTACTTTAAATCGTCAAGCTCAACTTTATTCCGAACAAGTTCGAATGAGTTTACGCAGTTTTGATTCTAAAGTACTAGACAATATAAAGCGCTATACGAAGGATAATCCTACTGTAATGGGACAACTCACGACCTCATAGCCCTCAAACCATCATATACAATATAGGCGAAATAGAACTCTTACAATATCCGATGTGAAGTCCTGGTGTCACGTCTTCAGATTATCATGTTTCCACCCATAGTTCACTTTCTTCTCGACACCGAAGCGTAATCAAGAAAGACTGAAAGAAGGTTGGAATCAGTAGACTGTGAAGGACTTCAATTTTAAGATAAAATACGTTGTTTGTTAGAACTTAAATTTATGACATATGAGACAACATAATAACGTTGGTTCTGCTAACAAGACAATTATCTGAGCGAGAATTACTAGTTGCGGGAGACAATCTTATTCTGAAAGTCAACCACAAGCACGGCCCACAATCTTTGAATACATGCGAAGTTCTCTCACCAGATGTCAGCACTGATGGTTTACACCAACGGGAGCGTGACCAATTACAAGCTAATAACCCGCTTCTAATCTTCAATCTAGTTTGAGAAAGTTGAGCTGATTCATACAGGAAAATCTCGTCTAAGATGCCAGTCAGACGGGTTACAATATCGCTGTTTAATATTCCATGATCTACGCTTCTATGTTACATTATGTAAACAATTCAACACGTATTTCGTAATTGTAAGTTGCAACTAAAAATCCATGCCCTAGGAACGGTTATACAACATAATATATGTCTACCAATTTTAAAATATATACCCAAGGTAGAGATGAAACCAAATTTACAGTATTACACAAGTTTCATAAATGAGAAGATTCCAGTAAATACTCTACAGTAGTGGCAAAAAAACCGGACCTACCCTTGTAGCTGATTTCAGAGCCTTGTTCACTCCAGAGCGTCAGTGCATATTCCTTGGACCCGAAACCACCTGTGCAGTTGAACAACAGCCACGCAGCTGGTTACTGTTTTCGTCCGGGTTTTTCGCCACTGCTGACAAAATATTGCGTCGCGCCGCGTCTGATTTTTGTAAGTAGTGGCAAAAAAAACCGGACGAAAACAGTAACCAGCTGTGTGGCTGTTGTTCAACTGCACAGGTGGTTTCGGGTCCAAGGAATATGCACCGACGCTCTGGAGTGAACAAGGCTCTGAAATCAGCTACAAGGGTCCGTCCGGTTTCCCCCCCCCCCCAGTAATGTACATAATTCTAAGACACAACAGGCTATTCACAATCTTAAAATAACCAAGTCTTATAACGCTAAAGATTTAAATTAAATGATCTTGATCATAAAACATCTATGAAGTGATGACATCACTTGTCAGCAACAAGAGGTGCAAGATATTGCAGCATCTAATGAAGGATACTGCACTTTATGGGATCAAACTGTTTGCTTTTAGAGGAAAGATTGAGATAGCCTCCCGCTTACTGTTATGTGATCGATTCAATTTGAAAGAACAAATCATTTGTTCAGACAGATGTACTGGCCAAAATCGAAATGTACAACAAGTGACACTTATGTATACTTCACTTTTTTCACAGCTTCCCAATTTTAAGCAGCTCAATCACAAATATCTTGTGAAAAGTCATGAACAGACAGAAATCAATAACATTCAGTGAGTTATAGAACGAAAAAATAAATAGAAACTTCCTAACTTAGAATAGCTGTTTCTCGTGATTGGGTTCAATTTATCCGAACGTGTCAAGTAGGCCTAAACCCAACGTCTAATAGTCTATGAAATGCAACTGAAGATTTCAAATATCTTTCTTGTCTTTGATAATTCTTCTTCTTCGTTTGTTCATAATAAAATATCTGGTAATAGTGAGATGTTCCAAATCTCGATGATAGTACGGCTTAAAGTCTCTGCTGCGATATCTGCAATTATCTCTTATAAGACATCTTTTCCGAGCCACAACATAAAAAGAGGTTGATGTACGTCATCGTAGGATAGCTCTCAAGTACCACCAGAAAATGCACTCATTCGCACTGAAGTCACACGTATCATTCATTCATTCATTCATTCATTCCTAGTTTTCTACTGTGGGCAGGTCTTTCACTGCAAACATAGCATTCTCGTAACTTTCCTATTTTCCGCCTTCCTCTTAGTCTCCGCGTATGATTCTTTTATGTATGTATGTATGTATGTATGTATGTATGTATGTATGTATGTATGTATGTATGTATAGCTCGCTCAAGGAACGATTACCGAAAGCAATGGAGGCGTTGCTGTCTGTTTTGACGTGTGTATGTAGGTAACTTTCCTATTTTCCGCCTTCCTCTTAGTCTCCGCGTATGATTCTTGTATGTATGTATGTATGTATGTATGTATGTATGTATGTATGTATGTATGTATGTATGTATGTATGTATAGCTCGCGCAAGGAACGATTACCGAAAGCAATGGAGGCGTTGCTGTCTGTTTTGACGTGTGATGTAGGCACGCCAAGGGAGCGAGAGATTCGGGCCGATGGAAGTACCGTCTCTTCCAAGAAAATGAACAAATGAAGACATCGCTGTGGAAATACAGAACGTAGCAAGAGAAAAATTCGAAGCTAATTAAACGCGCAACATATATTTACGAATGAAATAATAATACCATGCGATACAAGACACGTATTCACATTCAATGGAACAAACTAAAGTCGTAATGCAACTATCACAACGCAAGACTGATTCTATCGATGTCATTTCTCTCCCGACTGTACTCTTGAATGTCATTCAAGCTATCTCGTGACCTTTCCTGTTACCCGCTCTTCCTTATCGCATTGTTTCATTCGCATTCCTTCCGTCCATATTCCCTGCTTGCGAGACATGTATGTATGTATGTATGTATGTATGTATGTATGTAGGAGTACTTTATGAGGAAGAAGGCTCCGATGTATTGTTGAGACCTAAGCTATTTCTACCTTGGGGGGGGGGGGAGAAGAAAAAACTTTGTCACGGGGAAATCGGAGCTTCCGGAGAAAACCGCTGTGTTATCTGGATCACTGCCTTGCCCAACACAAATTACAAATCGGAAGTACGCCGGGGATCGAACCAGCGCTCTAGCCACTAGACCACCGTGGCGCCTTGAAAAAATTTGCACAAGCTAACGCTTAAATTTTAAGAGAGCCTACATCATAGAGAGCAGCAGTAACAACTTCAGAGCTGTGCAATTTCGGGAGACTACAGGATGAGATGTTGTGATTGTGATGCAAATTGAGAATGATTTCAATTAGCGCCATACACTTCGAAATTGAAAACCTGGATCCATTTCTATGCTCTTTCTCTCTCTCTCTCTCTCTCTCTCTCTCTCTCTCTCTCTCTGTTTCTGTCCCTCTTATACGATTGCGAAGTCATGTGAAATTAAAGGATGAGATCAGTGTCCAGTCAGCTTTAAAAATTATTATCTGACCGGCATCCAATCACCATGTTCAGATTAACAGATCGATGCAATTTCAATTAATTCTGTATTTATTCAATTTCGACACGGATGAACTGATGTGCGTGCTACTTGGAATGACAATGTTACCGACAAAACATGTTCGACTGGCCGCCGACACAATTGTGGGTATCACTAGACATGATAAATGTAACCGTGTGGGGATTATTAACTATTTGAGAGAAATAAATGTATCCTTGTTGCTTTCTATCCTGTACGTCGATATTAGAAATGTCGAGATGCATTGATATTTTAGTAAAGTAACTAATATATATATATATATATATATAGTGACGTCACCACAAGGTCACACAAGAATGTAATGTGTCAAACGAATAAGAGCGGTAATGTAGACGTGTGTGGTGTCAGCGAAAGAAATAAAGGCAACGTCAGCCAGCAGCTGGGAAAGGTTAAGGTGCAAAAGAAAGACGATAGGGATAAGAAAGAGGGGTTAGGGTAAGAAGTGAAAGTATAGAGAAGGTAAATAGAGCAGATAGAGGAAATAGGGCGGGGAGCGGCAAGGACAAACCAGCATACAATCTAAGGAAATGGAGTGTCAGTGGAATGAAGGATTAATTAAGGGTGCAGTGAATATGGGTGAATAGTGTTTAAGTATGAGAAGGGTCATGATGAGTTTATTTAATTAGTGGGAATGAGTAGGACGTACTGTAAAGATAGGAAGAGTAGGACTAGACTAGATAGGTATCAGTAATATAGATAGATGTAAAGCAAATAATAGGGTCTATGCCTATTTAAGACTGTAGCACAGTAAAATTATTGTAGTGATTTGTAAATAAGTTGGGTCTGTGAGAATGCAGAGTAGAAAAAGTAATTATGTTGTTATTAGAAATAGGAAATAGTAGAAGGTAGGATTAGAAGGAAAGAAGGAATAGTTGATAAACGCAGAAATATAGGAAGTTTGGTGAACGAACATGAAAGACATAGTGGGTGAACATTAAATGATGAAGAGGTGTCGGTCATTAACATCGGGTAGTGTGCAAGTTGTAAATAGTGTGACAGCCCCGTCGAGACTCGATCACGCGTCCCACAGAGGGCGGGGTGCGCGTGGAAGGATCGGGCGACGTGGCGAAAGAAGCTGCAGCCACGCAAACTAGAGGGGCGCGACGTAAGGGGAATGACGGCACGCTGGTGCACGCCGAGAGGGGAAGAAGAAGCAGTGTAACAGATTATTCTCGAAAACGAATTGTCCAGTAACGGAAACGTCCGGAAGGCCCGCGAAGCGTTGCCTAGCAAATAAAAGGAAGCCAGCCTCCGAGAGGAGGTCAGATTTGGACAGCAAGCCAGTTAATCTTGTGTAGCAGTGAAGCCAGCTTCGAGACCGGAGTTCGACTTGTGTGTGTGTCCGCAGCTGTGTGAGCATCCTGGTCAGTGGACTGTCGCCGGAAGTCCGGAGTTCGAGTGCAGTGGACCGCAGTAGGGGGACCTGAGTTCGAAGTGCAGTGGACTGTCGCTGAAGGTCTGGGGTTCGAGATATTGTGAACTCGAGTGACGGAACTAGAAGAACTAGCCAAGGCAAACGAACTGTGAACTGAGAACTGACAGTTCTGTTTTGTAAATAGTGCTTTGTGAACATTAGTTAAGATTAACAGTTCATTGTTCTCAATAATCCAAGTAAATTGTCATTGTCGTCTGTGGAGTGCAATAACGAATACTGTGTTACTGTGTGGAGTCGAAATCCCATTGTTGACGGAAGTGTTTGAACTAAATTATAAAGTGACTATTGTTGAAACAATAAAATTACATTATTGCTTTTTATAAAAGTTACAAGGGACTGCTGGCCCGAATACTATAATGTGAAGGGCCAGCAGGACCAAAGGTTTGAGTGAGAATAAACCATACCATTATTTATATATATATATATATATATATATATATATATATATATATGTATATATATATTACTACTTTACTTGTTTTCAGTGATACCACTGTACTATATACTACTAAAATTTTAATTTGTTGAAACATTCAAGCATTTTTATATGAATTTTATTATATATATTATAATAAATATTTTTTGTTTACTTGGTTATTTAACGACACTGTATCAACTACGAGGTCTTTTAGCGTCGATGGAGTTGATGATAGTGAGATGGTATTTGGCTAGATGAGGCCAGGGATTCGCCACAGCCTGGAATTCGCCTTTGAGAAAAACCTCGGAAAAACACAAAGGTCAATTCCATGACAGGCCAAATCGGTCCAGAGGATGGCAAGAGGTTAAGACTCCCACCTTTACAGACAATCACCATTTTTAATAGCAGTAGATATGTCCCTCCTACGTTCCCGCCTCCTTTATCCCCAAGGAAATGCCCCTGGTACTCATTTCTGTTAGAAGCTGAGTACATCCCAGAGTCATAGTGCGATTGAAAAGATTATATAAGTAGAACCCCGATTATCCGTCACCCTATTAACTGATTGTTGGATTATCCGACTTTTTTTTCTAGCTTTTTCCCCCCTTATTCTCTTGTAGATAAAATTATGAAGTACTGTACTTTATATTTCTACGTAGTTTTTCTACAGAGAGTTACTACAAGCCTTTACCCTTACAAGTCTCACAGTATGTAGTAGGAATGCTTTGCTGTCGGCAACAGAAATTACAAATAATTGAGAGGTGTGGGAAAGAAGAAACTGTAGCCTACGCGATTTAATAAAATAAGATAAGGATAAAGTGCATAAAGTATGTAAATCTACAACATGAGACTTCAAGTATTCCTATCTTTTCGCAGACAATCATCAACTATCAATCCTTGACCTTTAAGAACTCATCGTTAACAACCGAACTTTAGTGAACTCCTCCACTACATAGCACGTTAAACACAAGACCACGAAGGAAATCACGAAACTATAGGCCAAAGTATTATTATGCACTTAATTTATGAAAATCTTTTGTGGTCCGGATTATCCGATTTTTTCGATTAACCGTTCAGTCCACCCCCTTCATTACCACGGATAATAGAGGTTCTACTGTATATGGTAAAGCCATGACCTCATCCCGTTAATGTTTAAATACCATAATGGTTAAATGCTTATTTAATTCTGATTTAAAGATATGTCCGTTTCCTGAGCTAATTATAATATTGTTGGAATGAGGAAGTGAGTATTTAGTTTCATATATAACATAATCGAATTAAAATTTTCACAGCTAGAAAAATGCGTGTAAAATTACAGTTGCTATTAATGTGGCAACATGCGATTAATATTAATTATTGCGACCGCCTAAATGCTCATAAATATACAGTTCATAATATTCAAAATAGACTGATTGTGACAAAAACATATTTATTGCGCTCATTTTATTTAGTGAACTGTGAACTCAAGCTGTACAACAGTTGAAATTACATTTATACATTATTTACATATATCTGTAAAAATAATGATCTCCATATCTAAATAAATGTTGCTTATGACCATAAAAATATTACTAATTTCTCTTTAGTTACAGTGTCACAAAGTTTACATTAAAATGACTGGTAATTCTTGTATAATTTTCTGTGCTGCACCACATTACTTTTTAGTGTAAATGTTACATTCACCATTTTTTTCATTCTTATATAAAATAAATATTTTGTTTCCCTGAATTTATGTTGACTGATTATTCTTGCATTCTCGTGGTAATGTACAAACAATACATTAAGTTCACATACAATTTCGTTCATTTTCTTTCAGTTAATATTCTTGTACATATGTTTCATCCAACGTTATGTTACATTTGTTAAAATTTCTTTGAATGTGTTTCTGCTTATCACTCTTGCATATGTCTTATGATAGAAATGTGATTCATTTCAGTATATATTTTTAAAATTTACATAAAATTTACACTATAAGTATTTAAAATTATATTAACATAAATTTTGTACATCCACAGTTCCACTGCAAGAAACACTAAAAAATAATGTCGATGTAAATAGACAAATATTGGTTAAAAACTTCAACCATCATGTTTTGTATAAATACACACTTCTTAGGTGCCATAGAAAAATAAATATATCTATATTTCACCAAGTGAAGTGGATCTGTGTGTGATAATACACCTTCATAAATGTACAGTACCAAACATATAATTTTATATGATTATAATATACAAAGTCCTTAGTAACAAGATGTAGGAACATTTGCCACATAAATTAAAGTTATACACTTGATTTGTATTTTAAAATAATGAGACCCTGTGGGCTATTTCTTTACAGTACAGCTACCAGTTGTAATGTTTCCTATTGCATCAAAATGTTTTTGCCATTCCAATAATTTTGTAATACCCTAAGTATGAAACAATTGTCCAAAGTTTATTTCTTGGTGAGTTTACAGCCTTTTATTATGCAGAATACTCTACATGTATTCGTGCATAGCTTTGTTCTACTAGGAGAAAAATATTTATATTACACAAAACAACTATCACAAACTATCACTATTCTGAATATTTAAGCATCTATAATCATAAATAACTCCATATTGCACCATTAATTTGTCCATAACTATTGGAGTTCATAATTTTTAACTGATCCAATGTGTGTTAAAAAAATTGAATGTGCGAAAATGTTCATGTTGTGAACTCCATATAATATAATATAAATGATATTTAGTTTGTGAAGAATGGTAACTCAAGCTAAAAATTTGTCTTCCGCACAATGTAAAGCGACACTCAATCAACATTGAAGATATATATACATTGAACACATACGGAACATAAAAGGCAAATATACTAAAACTTCATATTTGAATCTGTTACAGTTCTTCAAACATAAATGTAATTCATTTCTCGTCATAAATAACTTAATTTTGTAAGTTTATATTAACGTACATTGTTATGTTTTTCAAAATCTTTTCTTCCTTCATATGAAATATACATCAAATGAAAGATATAGTTCTCGCCAAGCTTAGACGACCTCACTCACACCACTCTGCTGACTCGTGCCTTACCCAAAATATAATAAATCATACGTTGCATGCCTGTTAGTTATGCAGCGTTATCAATTATGACTCTGAATTAACCCAGCCGCTGAGCTGAGGCAAGTGCGATGTTTTTTTTTTTTTTTTTTCAACAGAGAAGTTAGTAGTTGTCTCTTGCTAGAAGACTCTACATTCTTGGGATACCTCTGAGGTATCACGAGCCAATCGTCAGACAGTACAAGAGACAAGATAAACTGACCTCTCTACTCGGGCTGAGGCCGTCTATGTTTGGCAAAGCTGTTATAAAGAAATTCCGTCATCGGAAGCGGCCAAATACATAACATAAACACCGAGAGCATGTTGACGTGACTGCTTTGACTTCTTTCTTCTGAGCTGGGGTAGTCTAAGTTTGTCGAGTACAGTACTTCAGTCTTTCTGTGTTAAAAATTATCATTAGGTCTTGAATCACTTTTCACTTAATGAATTATATTTATTTATAATATTTTGTTCATTATTTTAGAACATAAAATTGCTATAATTAATGAACTTGCATCACAGTTATTCTTCGACAAATTAATTTGATCTATGGTCACCATCAATAATCTTTAATCACTTTTCACTCAATGAATTATATTTATTTATCATGTTTTTTCACTATTTTAGAGCTTATAAAATTTCTATAATTCACAAACTTACATCACAATTATTCTTAGAAAAATTAATGTAATCTATGATCACCATCAATAACTCTATCTTAATTTTAGATCAGTATAAGTCTACTACAAACTCTCAAAAATGTATTCAATTCTTAAGAAATTATCATCATACAAGTCCTAGGCTTTTGTATAAATAATTTTATTCCTCGTAAATACGTTGCCTAATTATAATTCTTGTATCCGTTAATGTCTTGATTTTTTAATTCTTGTTTGGAGTTCATAAAATTTTCTTACAAAATTTTACAAGTGACTAGGCTTATAGGCCTATTATAATTATTCATCAACAACTGAATTTAACTTTTGGCTGTTATTAATAGGCCTTCACAAATTTATGCGGTACTGTCCAATGAGATATTTCATTTCAAACTAATTATTTTTTCATGTACGTCACAAATGCAAATGTTACATATTTTCATAGTAAAAAGATTATTTCACACAAATGTTACAAAACTATAATTCTCCTTGATTATACATCTTGATTACACAAGTTTTAACACTGTATCACTTCGGAATATGTATGATAAGAACTTTCTTGTGTTAAATGTTATTAACGTACCTAAGGTACGTTAATAATATTTAACACAAGAAAGTGGTTATCATTCATATTCCGAATATAATTATTCAGTCATTAAGTGCAATTAAACAATATTATATATTAATGTTAATTTTCCATTGAGATAAACAGGACAATTTTATAGAAGTTACTTATTATAATGTTTTAGGTAACATCAGTTCACATGTTGTGTTATATATTGAGTGCAATCGAAAAGTCCCTCCGCAGTTCTATTAGTTCTAGTAACCCTAAAATACAATCATGTAGAAAGTTGGCACTCCCCCATTCATTCCGGTTTGACAACCTCACACCCCAGTCCATCATATGCTTAGCAGCCAGTGCTGCCACTTGAATTCTCTACCAAATACACTTGAATTCTCTGCCAACGGGATTCTCAGCTACACAAGCATTGCGGAGAGACTTCTCGATCGCACTGTATATACATATACTGTATACATACAGTGTGTGTGCATATATATCCAAATACATACAGCTTATGAATATGTAAATATGTGAATGGTCATCATACTATGTATGTACATATATGACATATAACAAAGTGGGTTATATGGGATGTAGGATTCCTTCCCAGGTATTCCTAAATGATGAAGCAATGCTAAGAAGTGTTTGTATTTAAAATCATTCTCAAACGTTGATACAGCTTAACAAAATTTCTAAAATACAATTATTTTCACAAGTTTGCGTGTGAAAATCATCGTATAATTGAGTCTTTTACAAATTTCGCAAGTGCTGTGGTATCCAATTTATTCATACAAAAAACGGACTTAATTTTCTGCTCTCTTTCGTAAAAGAAGTGAAATACTACATTCGACATATAAAATAGCTAAAGTTATTTCGTATCCTTCTGACACATGGAGTTTCTCTATGCCATTACCTATTAGGAGTTTTTCCCTAATCTGTTACGATCTCAAAATACATTTTAAAACTATGAACTGAGTAGGAAATAAAACACACATTAAAAATATAAAAAATTTTGCACATGCTAAAAATAAAATTAATTTACATCTGTAAGAAGTCTTTGTTCGTTTCATTTCTCCAACGCTGCTACTAATACTAGATTCCGTTATAAAGGAAATAGTCCTTGAACACTAAACGCAAGTTGGCATAGCTCAACTCATTCACTCACACACGCACACGCACACGCACACGCACACACACACACACACACACAAGATAAAAAAAAAGAAAATCAATAATGAATATTTAGTATTACTAAATTAATTTTAGTAATTAATATTAATTATGAATGTTTTAAATGTATAAGTATATATTTAATTTAAAATTTTATCAAACTTAAAAACACAATTAAAACAAATATTTCAGAATTTTATAATATAATATGCTTTTAATATTATACAAAATAATTAACTTTCATAAAATGTGTATAATTATTAATTATATTTAGCGATATTGCGTAAGTCTGTAAGCTAGGATGAAAAATAACTTAAGTCCAAGCCGGTCAATGAAAAGGCATTAGAATGATATTACTGTATAACTACTATGAAATAAAAGGTTAAAATATATTACAAATAATTGCCTATGTATGAGAAACGCATAGGGCTATACAGAAATAAGGAGAAGAAATCTAGAAATTAAGTAAATACTTGAGAAGTTGTACGACGATAGTTCTATGTAACAGCATTCATTCAATTCTCAAAACCAATGATAATCTTATTTGACATAGATTGAGAACAATAAATCCCAGATTCGGATATTGTTATGTCAGCTTGAACACTGTTAATCTGGCGGTTTGATATTGAGATTTGAACGCAGTGAACCTGTTTTCAAATCTCTTCTTCTCTAAATTTGAATTTTGGATAATGAAGATTTTATTGAGACAAGTTGTCAATGCAAATATGCCATCAATCCTCCTCCTACTACTCTTCCTCCTCCTTCTCCTTATTTTCCTCCTCCTCCTTCTTTCTTCTTCTTCTTCTTCATCTTTTTCTTCAACATCATCATCATCTTAGACACAATACCCTAGTTAGGTCAAAACTACGCATAGATCTTTCATTGTACCCTAATAATCATATTCACCGCCATATGAGCAACTGTCAGGTCTCACTAGTAGGTCTATATCATAATATTCAAATAATTGCTTGTTTTATTTTCCGTCAATGATTTATCATATTTATATCACAAAGTGAGATCTTTACTAATTACATGTTACACATATTTGTAGTATTAACGTTTTCGCCATACTCTTTTTGATATCATCAGATACTTTTGGTTTTTTCAATAACTAACCTCATATTGAAAAAAATCAAAAGTATCTGATGACGCCAAATGGAGTATGGCGAAAACGTTAATACTACTAATATGTGTAACATGTAATTATTAAAGATCTCAGTTTGTGATAGCAATATGATAAATCACTGACGGAAAATAAAACAAGCAATTATTTGAATATTAACAAAGATTTATCTGAACTATTCAATATGAATTGTAAATAACTATATAATAATGCTGAAGTACATAGTAGGGGTTATATATTTGATCATGAGCCCAAATAAAGTACAGAATAACGAATAGTGAAAGCAAGAGTACGTTAAATTCTCCCTGACTACTTACTTCAAATAATTCCTAAGTAATGCAAAATGTCTCCTGAATAGGACACCAATCTTTCGTAGAGCAAGATCATTGGTGTGGCTGTCGTCTGTAAGAGCGGAAATATCCGGCAGCAACTAAATGTTGAAAAACATTACATTGTTAAACAATTTAAAGGAATGACTCTGACAGAATTGCACGATAGTTGCTGCAATATGGAGCAGACAAAAGAAGAAACCATACAGATCCATGAAACTATAGACAAAATAAATTTTAAAATATTAATACGAAACAACTTCCAATGTAGAATTGTAAATATAACTTCCAATTTTAGTGTGGAACTTTAAATTTGTGTTCAGCATAAATATTTTAATTTTAAAATTTGAAAGTACTCTTTAAATTTTCTTCTAACTTAGTATTTCACAGCCTTGTACTATTAACAAGGGAATCATATTCTACCAATTGTCCTGTCTGCCTGCCTACGTTAGGAGATTATGCATATTCAGTGTATTACTTAATTGTTACTTTTTACCAGTGATTATGATGTTGATGATAAAAATAAGAATACACTAATTATTATAACAGGAATATGAACTGATAATAAAGAGTTTTATACTTGTCATAGTTCTCTCTTCACGCACAACAAATTCTAGTCTCATTTGTATTGAATTAAAATGATGACTTCTCATATCAGACCAAAGTTCGTCGTGAAGAAATTCTATTGATTTACAAAGTGGCTGTGAAACAGGATTTTTTTTTTTTTGTACGGAGGAAGGTACAGAAAACTAACACTGCAGCCTAGAAATGAACTTATTGTCTTACTTCTCCTTTATTTAGAGGAATATTTGTTGAAGACTGAACTAATATTCGGTAAATAATTCCTAATTATCATAACATTTGATCTCGCCTGGTATTCAAAACTACGTCTTCACTCTGAAAAGTAGAGAATTTATCCTAAATTTTATTAGAGATATTTAATCGTATATACCAATTGAAGCGAAATCATTTACTTTCACCGCCATTTTAGGGATAGTTAACCTCATACCAAGGATAATAAAATACATTTTTTTAGCAAATTCCTTATAAGTTGCTTAAATAGACAGGAGTTTGTCTATTCGCTTAAAAATAAGTAATTCCGTTCCATTGTGTGTGTCATTTGTGTATTTATTCATTTATTTTTTATTGGCTGAATAATAGCTATTTATGAATGTGAAATTGAAAAATCTGACTTGCATCTCTTAGGGTGGTATTCATAGACATTCTTAGCGTGGATTTCCGGTGGATGATCAGCGAACTAACGTTATTCGTATTCACAAACTAGTGTTAGCGATATGATATATGATATGATATGATATATGATATGATATGATATATGATATGATATGATATATGATATGATATATGATATGATATGATATGATATGATATGATATGATATGATATGATATGATATGATATGATATGATATGATATGATATGATATGATATGATATGATATGATATGATATGATATGATATGATATGATATATGATATGATATGATATGATATGATATATGATATGATATGATATGATATGATATGATATGATATGATATGATATGATATATGATATGATATGATATATGATATGATATGACATGACATGACATGACATGACATGACATGACATGACATGACATGACATGACATGACATGACATGACATGACATGACATGATATGATATGATATGATATGATATGATATATGATATGATATGATATGATATGATATGATATGATATGGAATATGATATGATATGATATGATATGATATGAATCCTGTACAAGTAACCAGTCGATAGCCGGGGCTAGTTTAGCACGCTCGTAGCGCGGGCTAGCGAAATATCTATGAATAGCATCCTCAAACTTTTCATAATAGTTTAGCTTTTTTGTCGTTTTGTGTGAATGGATACATAATTTCTCAGCAGGTGGTCCTTTCTTTCTGCATGAAAACTTGATATTTCCAACGTATTTTAATGCGTCCTGCTTTCCTTCACTCTATCGGTCGATATTCTTGGACTGTTTCTAGTAATTAAGTCCTTTACAATCGTAACAAACAGTGCTTCAAATTGTTCGTTTATATCTGAATGACACTGAATAGACGGTCATTATTAAATTTTTTACATAAGTCTTCAGTTCGTTTCTTGTTCAGAAGTATACGAGCCTGCTGCTGTTCTTACGAACTGCATTTCTGCCAACCTCATTTCTCCTAATTGGTTCTCTTTTAACATCCACTTATTTATTATATCGTGAATCTAGTTTCACGATTTAAATTGCAGAAAACAATTCGGTACTTAACACAGTATAAATATAATATAACTTCCAGTGTTCAGCAGCTTGCAAATACATTTAGGTTAACAAAAAGGATTAATCAATAAATATCAAGAGTGAAGCGTTAAATTTAGGTACAGAGTGTCGTATCTATGTTGGAAATTACAGACGTCGAATCTAACGCCGTCACTTGGAGTCGTGGAAGTTTTCCAACCATGTCGCTATGGTGGCGTAGTAGTTCTTATGCCAGGCCACGCGCAGCTGCAGGGCCTCCATCTCCTGTTTCATCTTCCTCTCAACGAAAGTGAATTTCCCTTTGTTCGCTTTGTGGAACTCTTCAACCTGGAACATAAGTAGAATTGTGAAAGTGTGGGATGTCTGCGCAACCAGTTCCTGTTTGCTTTCTAGACGTAATGCTAGCGTTGAAGCAGGACATTTTAACCACAAAAACTATTATTATTATTATTATTATTATTATTATTATTATTATTATTATTATTATTAGTTAATATCGTAGTTGAATTATATCGACGATGCAAATAAATTTATATAAAATTCTGCACTTATTATTATTGTTATCCAAATATTGAAACCCTATTTTACCCTTTGGTATATTAGGGTTGTAGTTTGTTACATGTGAAATACATTATGTAGAGATAATACACAATTTTAAAGAAGTAGTAGTAGACATGAGTCATAGTTACAATATAAATACATTAATTAATAGACAGTAAACAATACTAAATACATTATGTAATAATTACACTCAGTTAAAACAAAATTAAATAAAATTAGAAATTATAATCGAAGGTGTAGAGAGATTGCAAGAATATGACATAAATTTGCGATTTTATACATAATTTTAAGCAATAGTAAAGAGATAATGCACAAAATTGACTTAGTTACAAATTAAACACCTAATATATAGGTGGTTTGCGATAGTAAAGAAATAAAAACAAAATTACTTACGGTTACAAACTATGTACCTGTCATTAAATACTGAACAATAGTAAAATCCATAATACAAACATAGTTATTGTTGTTATTACTATTATTATGTCCCAAAGAGAGACAACTTGTTTTAGATGGTGCATTAGGGTTTTATATCATCATTAATTTACATACACTTAGTAGCTACAGTCTTGCGTAGATTTGGTGTATAAACTCTGTGAATTGTTTATAACAAATTTTTTCCTAAGTAAGTGGTAAAGGGGTGTGCAGTAATTTAAATTGCAGTCCGAGATATGATATCTTAAAACGTGTACTTCTACTCAAAATTTCAAGACATAATAATGGAAACGATACCAGAACTTTAAATTTAATTATAGACAGAAAAAATTAAATTTATCAAAAGTTACAGTTTCTTAATTTATGGTTTTCTTAATTTATGATTTTAGAACAAAATCTAGAATAATGATATTGGCGTATTTGTTTGTGTGTTTATTTGATTATTTGTTTGTTTATTTATTTACATATTTACTTACTGGGGGAGACTCGTCTAATTCTGCAATATTAAGAAGTAACTCTGTCCTATTTTTTATCAAACTGTTTATTGAAAAATATTATCAAGGTATGTAGACATGGACGAAACCTTTCATTACCAAATTAGATAAAGAGACCTATTAAAATGTAAATATATTTAGTTGTACATGCATTACAGTTGAAAAAGAACAAATCGGGTAATTCCGCAACAGTGCGGATAAATCCGCAATAGGACTTGGCTAATTTGCAGTCGTAAATAATTATGAAATACATTATGAAAGTAACATAAAAGGAACATTTTATATGTAACAATGCTCACTTTCTTCACAGCTGTGTAGCAAAAAACGAAAAACAGGCAACTTTCGTTGTTTGACTATATTGCCGACAGAGGTGTCCACCAACATCCTTGATTTTTTTCTATAGCTCTGCAGAGGACATGGCTCCTGTTGACAGCCTCTCAAAACTTACGTTCACGCTATTGTAAAGCAGCAGTAAAATCATACATGCACTACTGTGGAATTACCCATACTGCGGAATTAGCCGAGTTTTCCCTACTTTATTTATTTATTTATTTATTTATTTATTTATTTATTTATTTATTTATTTATTTATTTATTTATTTATTTATTTATTTATTTATTTATTTATTTATTTATTTATTTATTTATTTATTTATCTATCTATTTATTTATTCCACTCAATCCATTATTTACTGTATACTGTATATTTATATGCTTGCTTGCTCGTTCGTTTGTTTGCTAGTTTCCTTGCTTTTTCGTTTGTTCGTTTATAATGGCGGGTATCGAATATTCGCTACGATTTAAAAATCCTTCCTGCAATCATAAATATACCTCACTGCCAAGCTCTTCAACGTCACATTGATGCAATCACTTAATCGCTTGAAAATACAGCCCATGATTCCAAGTCTAATATCATAAATTCATAACCTTTCCTGGAAGAACTACTCTATAAATTCAAAATAATAATTAAATTAATAAAACATATTCCGTTAAAAGTCTTGGAATATTCTTTCAAAATAAACCTTATTTTCACAAATATCATCATCATCATCATCATCATCATCATCATCATCATCATAATATCGGTCACGTATTAGACCCTACAGGATCTGTTACGGTCTCATGCCAGCGCTTTCGTGGTCTTCCCAATTTCCTCTTTCCTCTTGGTACATAAGTAACAATCTGTTTAGGCCATCTAGTGCGATCCATCCTTTCGACGTGTTTTTTCCACTGAAGTCGATATTGTTGAACAAAATTAACTATAGGATCCATTTTTAGTTCCTGCAATATGTCCACATTTTTATGGTGTTCCAGCAAAGAGCATCCCGCTGTTCGTCTCATGAACCTCATTTCAGCTGTCGTCAGCCTTTGCTCATCAACTTTTCTGATTGTCCATGCCTCGCTACCGTAGGTGAGGACTGGTCGAGCTAGTGTTTTATATACCTTTAGCCTTGTATGTTTCTGAACATGGGATGATTTGAAGACGGTGTTAATGACGCCAGTGATTTTTATAAATTTAGATATTTTGTTCGACATATCTTCATCAGTGATGTAAGAGAGGTTATAACCTAAATAGTTAAAGGAATTAACACGTTCAATTAAAGTATTATTTATCATGATCTTACTTGGAATTGGATTCTCTCCCGAAAATGCCATGACTTTCGTTTTCTCTTTTGAGATTTCCATATTGAAATCAGAGGCGGTTATTTGCAAATTATAAATGGCTCTTTGTAAAGCATCCTCTGTTTTAGCGATAATAACCTGATCGTCGGCAAACATTAGTGTATCGAGAACTGTGTTTCGATTAATTTGAATTCCAGCGTGATGACTTTGCCTCCAAATGTATAAAATAGATAGATTTTATGTAGGCTATATAATCACAAAATTATAATGTTGGATCTAATACGATCAATAACTTATTCTTTTTCTACGCATGATTCCCTTTCAACACTTTGCATGAGTGAGATCGAAACTTGAATACACATCTATAGTCTGCAATTCTGTTACCACTGATTCAGTACCTCTGATTGAGGTTCTGTCTGATATGTACATCTATTATCAGGTAGTAGTGTAGTACAACTCACTTGACGATATGTGTCAAAGGAAGAACAATTTGTTTGTATACATCTGAAGTCTAATTAGTCTAATACGTAGTTAGTCGGCGATGTATGCAATGGAGAGGGAAAGGAAGTGGGCACCTTACCCAATTATCTCCTGATCTAGTTGCCTCATAAGTAATGCCTTGTTGGTATCACTCGTGAGGTTCAGACCTGTCTTCGGACAGTTAAATAAACAACAACAACTGATTCAGAAATTAGTAAGTGTCCATCGCAAATTCATATCGTTCTGTTCCAGTAGATTTCTGCCCAATGACTCCAAGAATAGTACGAGCAAAACTGCGATTATTTAAGTGTCAGTTTATATTTCAGGCGGCAAGATCTTGATGCCCTATTTTTATCCACAATCCTTAAATATTATATAACCTGTGAATTTTCCATAAATAGCGTTAACTTTCATGTTCTTACGAAAGATATGAGAGTTACAACGTTTTCTACAACAGTAATACTAAATCTCTTTCCCCTGTATGCAGGGATAGTAGTGGCAAAAAACCGGATCGACCCTTGTAGCTGATTTCAGAGCCTTGTTCACTCCAGAGCACGACAGACTGGTAACTAAGACTTTCGTGGTTCGAATCCTGCCTTGGAAGGAAACTTTTTTTTGTTCCTTATTCAAATTTATTCCTAATACTTTTCGACTGCTGGTAAAATTCATGTTCTGGGAATAATAAGTAATTAAATAGTAAAATATCGCTGCAATCGAAAAGTATTATTGGAATAAATTTGAATAAAGAATAAAAAAAAAAGGTTCCTACCCAGGCAGGAGTCGAACCATTAAAGTCTTAGTTACCAGTCCATCGTGCTCTGGAGTGAACAAGGCTCTGAAATCAGCTATAATCTTTTCGCTGTAAGAAAAATCCTAATGTAAACAATAGCACGTGACTGAAGTGAGGCTTCATTGGCCACTGTTTGGCGCCATAGATTCTCAGTGTTCCCGCCTACTGTTGTACATTCTGTTTCATGTTAAACATTTCCCATTATTCGTCAAGTAGGCCTAACCTCACTACTATACATTCATTTGCCTAGGAAACATTTACTTTATAATTACCGTACTGTAATTAAACTATTTTTAAGTCTTATGTCTTCACAATGGACAGTTGAAGATGGAGAAGCCATATTTCAGTACCGCGTGCTTATGTGAACAACTACGAGCTCAAGTGACACCAGCTTGCTACAAGAACAGAGTACCTCGGTATTACTGTTGGTATTCATCCGCGTTCATAGTACATAACAAAATATAAAAGTAGCTTTTCTTTTACATAGCGGTTTACATATGAGTACAGTTAAATGTTTCATCGTATTTAACAACTAGAACTCAATTTTTTATTTTCAAATAATACAAGATTGTGGTTTCCAAATACGAACTATATTTTCCTGCGTCATGTGAGTGTTTCGACTGGGAGCCAATCACGGATATGACGGCAACGTTCTTGTGTTTACATTAGGATTTTTCTTACAGCGAAAACAGTATACAAGGGTCGGTCCGGTTTCTTTTTTGCCACTATTGTACATTAAAACTGTCAACTTGTATATTAAAAATTTAGTGATAGTAGTTGTGGTAGCAATAGCGGTAATGGTGGTAGTAGTGGTAGTGCAGCAGTGCTGTTGGTTGTGGTAGTGATATAAAATTACTATACCTAAGTGATGGCTTGGAACACGGGAAGTGATGTAATTGTGTGCATGAGCGTGAAAAGAGGCCAAGCCACACTTAACTACGTGCAAGCAACATGTTACCGCGTGCAAGACAAATGATCCTCCTTCCCGTGAGTTATGGGTCTAGTTCGCAGCCGACTATTGCTGTAATCTACTAGCTTGCTACGCTCGCATTTAAACTTAATCATAAGGCGGTTTTGTCTTTGTTTTATGTACTATATTGCAACATTCACAGTCCATCGCTTCAGTTACCAATTCATATGCCGATAACGTACAATTTTCTAACAACCAATGTTGCCAATTCGATTCTTAAAAACTCGCTAAGCTACAGTGCAGAAACCGCTACATTGCTATATCGCCAATGTAAAATAAGAGTATTTTACCGCTGTGAGTGTTTGAAAAAACCGCTATATCCCTGTATGAGCAATATAATTTTCATAAATTTTACTCGCAAAACTAACACTGAAAAACCCTAGATCGAGCGGGAAAACCGCTGAATTGGCAACACTGCTAACAACATTTAAAACTGTCGTTCATAAATTTTTATCGGTTTTTTAGTAATGTTATATCAACTGCTAGGTTATCAAGTGTCGGCGGAATTGGAAATAATGAGATGATATTTTGTAGTTTTGTGGGATTTAATCGATTAATCGATCAAAAATATTTAATCGAATAATCTAGTCATTAAAATTAATCGGTTGTAGTTGATATTAATTATTATTTTGTTAATACAAACTCGTACTAAAAATTCAGACAATATTTCTCTCTCGGAAATTGCTTACTTAAAAGCACAATAGTACTGTCATTTTCTAACTGTAAACCAGGTGGTGTAGGGAAAATCTTTACACAAACACTTCAGAAAGATATGCAGATATGAGGACAGTGATCTAGTCTACCTCTATTGAAAGTTGAAACACAATGCAAAACCCTTATTAAGTTTTATGATTTTCCAAGAAAACTTCCACATTGTCGTCAGCTCATCTTCCATACATACTTTTCTGGGATTCGTCTCCCTCATCCCTTATAAAATAGTCATGTCTACACTGTGTGCAAGTGAGAGTGTAACTATCTTCTTCTCTTTCTAAAATCTGGTAATTCGATTACAATAGGGGCCAGTCTTCTGTTTCGACCGCTGTACTTTTTGCACTTGCAGTTTCTGTAGTGAGTTTGTATATGAAGGTTGTGTGTTTAGTTTGATACAGAAAAAAAAATCAGTTTTCTGTGGTTTCTGAAAAGTGTAAACTCCATTATGTCATATGAAAATTTGAGAGATAAACTCGGTGGAACGTGTGGATTTAAATTGAACGATCGTAGAGAAGTGCTTGACAGAAAATAAAAAGTTTTTTCGTGTTTAGTGATGCAGGAAACATTGTTACCAAACGTAGAGCATGTGAATGCATTCACATGTTTAAAATCATGGATGAAGCAGTATTGACTAGGTGATTCTACATACTTTTTGTTATTTATGTTTGTCTCAAAAATTCCCGGAGAAATTGACACAAAAAAGTATAAGCCTCATAATAAATATGTTGGTAAGTAATTGAAATAGTTGTTTTAATCGATTAAATTCAAATAGTTAACCGATTAAATATTTTCATCGATCAACAGCACTAGTATTTTTACGAAATAAGATCAAGGATTCGCAGCGAGATTACCTGACATTGTCATTACAGTGGGAGAAACCACTGAAAAATCCAACCAGATAATAATCAGTATATCCGAGATTCCAACCCACGCCCGAGCGCATGAATTACAAGCACGGATCGTTGCTCTTAATCTACACCGTTGTCTACATTGTTAATTGATAATTATTTAACATCCCTTTTCAACTACGTAGTTAATTTAGGGACATTGTTCTCACGACACAGCGATGGAATAGCAACATGGTTGAAACCGAAGTGCTCGTATGAAACCTACCGCATGTTACCGAAAAAATTCAGTTGGTTTTTACGACAAGGCGTCAACTGACAGCTGCTGCCGGGTAAAGGAGCGTTGCTTGGCGCGCTTTCGATCGAAGGTAAAAATTATCTATTTCATTAATTGTGCAAGATTTTAATTTTACGGGTTTATAAAAATATCAAAATTCATTATTATTAGATGTGATTGAAAAGCAATATCTTAGTAACTTCAAAAAAATTATAGCCTATATGTGCACGGTATTTATTATTCAAGTTCCCATTACAAACTTAGAAATGAAAATTATAGAGGGCGAGGGGGTGGACGAGCGGACAGATAAGAGCGGAAGGAAAGTTATGAACTATAACTATTTGGCAACGTCATATCCACTTAGTGTGTGGCATCAGAAAGGCGAGTGACGTATTCAGTTTTCGTTGGCTGAGGGATTCGGGAGCGGATGGGAGTACAAAAATGTACATTACAGAGCTGTCAAAATTTGCTTCTTTCCCTACGGGTGCAATAGTCAGACGCATCTGGATGAAGTTTTCTATTGGCCGCTTATTTACTGGGATTTCAATACTCACAAGAACTCGCTAGTCGCTCGATTTGTAAGCCTAAACGCATTTGTCCGTCACGCCGCCAGCGTCGAGCCGAAGACGGAATTGAATTCATCAATTTCTGATGATGATGATGATGATGATGATGATGATGATGATGATGATGATGATGATGATGATGATGATGATGATGATAACATGCTCAGCGCGCATTCGAGGGACACAAAGTTGTTCCGCGCATTATTTGGACGGAGTTACGCAATAATAGGCCAACCGACATTTTGAAAAAAAAATGAGATATTTGCATAAATCTGTTGATGGCAGGCTAATTTAACTCGAAAAAATCAAGAATGCGATATCTTAATTTTGCTGCTATTTATAAGCAAAAATTTGTTTATTGCATAAAATTAATTCATATATTTTGCTTTGAAATATTAATTCAACTGCTGGTCTCTTATTAAAAATCGGTTAGCCTTTTTTGGTATTATTTGTGCTATTTTTTCTAATAGTATGAATGTTATAATACTTCTGATATAATGCTGCTCATCACACGATCAGGGAGCCCTGCAATATGTTCCTGTCAAATGTTCGTCAAATGATAACATATCCTCCTCTACACGGGTAAAACGCGGCGAAGAAAGAATTAGGCCTAAAGATCTTTACTGCTATTGGGTACAAAATTTTGTGTAAATTTTCGAAAATCAACCAAACGTTTTTAGTGTCTATGGTAACTTATTATCCATACTACATTACATCAGCCTATTCGCTATATTTGTTACGGCATGTGGTTCTCCTATTCCCTCTGTCAAAGTGTCGCACTACCGGAGAAAACCGGATGGAGCGATGTAATCGCATTCTGCTATTTAATCCAGGAAGTACCGTATCCGATTCTCATCAGTAGCTGAACCATGGTGATGATAACATTAGTAAGATCAATGTTCGATCTCATTACCAAAATTGTATAATAATAATAATAATAATAATAATAATAATAATAATAATAATAATAATAATAATAATAATAATAATGATTTATTTAACCTGGCAGAGTTAAGGCCATACGGCCTTCTCTAACACTCAACCAGGAGTAAAAACTGCGTTATAGAAACACTACAAATTTACAAAGTACACACAAAACTGAATAAGATAATAATAATAAAATGTAAACAACAAGTAAGAAGAAATCAGACATAATATATAACATACAGAAAGAAAGAAAAAAAAAGCATAATAAAATGTCAACAGCAGGTCAAAAATAAATGAGGCCTACAAAGTATAAAAAAATAAGAATTATTGATAATAATAATAATAATAATAATAATAATAATAATAATAATAATAATAATAAATAGAATAGTAATGATAACAATAATGATAATAATAATATTAATAATAATAATAATAAATAAAATAATAATAATAACAGGCCTAATAGCAATAATAATACTAATAGTAGTAATACAATAGTGCAGTACAAAGCATACAATGAATACAATATTTTTAAGTATACACAGTAAGGAAAATTATGTTTATATATAGCTCAACTTATCACATTAGAGATATACCATTATCGGAAAATATGAGAACAAAAATATAAAATAAGTTAAATATCACTAGAACATAAAAAAAAAATTGTGAATACGTGGAAACATGCAATACAACACTTGTCATAATAGTAAGTTAGTTTGGCAACTCGTCATAAGATAATTTTCTAACTTGGATTTGAAAGATTTCAATGTTCGGCAGCCCTTGACTTCAGGCGGCAGAGAGTTCCAGTGACGAGAGGTAGCAACAGCGAAAGATGAGGAATACAGAGATGATGTGTGAAGTGGAATTTCTAGCGTGTTATCGCGTTGTGATCGAGTATTAATATTATGATAGCGAGAGAGAGTATGAAAACGAGCGAATAAATAATAGGGGGATGAAGTGTGCATAATTCGATGTAAGAGAGAAAGTGAGTGCAGATTTCTCCTCTCATGTAACCTAAGCCATGATAACTTCTCGAAAGAAGGTGAGATATGATCATAGTATCGAACATTACAAATGAAGCGGACGCACGCGTTATGAACACGCTGTAGTTTCTGGGCGGAATCAATCCTGAGATCACTGAACAAAACGTCGCAATAATCGAAGTGAGGTAGAATGAGTGTCTGTACCAGCGTCTGTTTTAATTTAGATGGATAATGATACAATCTTTTTAGTGAATGGAGAATAGAGAATGCCTTCTTACATGTATATTTAATATGCGTATCCCAACTAAGATTAGATTCGAAATGCACTCCGAGATTTTTTACGGTAGAGCTAAACGGGATGATTGTTTTATCCAGTTTCACAGGTGGAATATTCAGGTCGTTGACTTCAGGAATTAATCTACGGTTCGCGAACAGAATAGCCTGTGATTTACATGCGTTTAGGTTAAGCCCAAATTGTTGAGACCAGGAAGAGATGGAATCAAGATCTTCATTAAGACTATTAATGCTATCATTTAGTGCATCAGGACGCGCTGAAATATACAATTGAACGTCGTCTGCATATATTTGATATCTGCAGTGCTTAAATGATTTAGAAATTCCATTTATATAAATAGAGAAGAGCAAGGGGCCTAATACTGATCCCTGAGGAACTCCTGTATCTACAGTACGCCAGGATGAGAAACGATTATTAGATATGACACGCTGCTGGCGGCCAGTAAGGTAGGAGTACATCCAGGTGATAACACTATCAGAAAGGTGTAGCGTTTGTAGTTTAGTCAATAGTAGATCGAAGTCAACAGAATCAAAGGCTTTGCTATAGTCCAATAAAACTAGTACAGTAGCCTGTCGTTTATCCATGGCTGCGCGTATGTCCTCAGTAACATTCAACAAAGCAGTAGAAGTGCTATGGCCATTTCTGAATCCTGATTGTAAAGGGTCTAAAAGATTAAATTCTATTAGGTAGTCTGACAACTGCTTATGAATGATGCGTTCCAGGGCTTTGGATAAAACGGGAAGAATGGAGATTGGCCTATAGTCTTTTGCAGAAGTTGGTGAATTTACTTTAGGAAGTGGGCGTACCAAAGCTGTTTTCCAGAGTTGCGGATAAACAGACGTGATAACTGAAGAATTGAAAATATGGGTTATTACAGGAAGCACGATATCAACTAACTTATTGATAAAGACTATGCTTATGTTGTCAGAGCCTTGTGCTTTAGATTTAATGCTTTTAAGAGCCCTTCTTACTTCAGAATCAGTAATGTGCGAGAAGAAAAATTTTTCGCGAGAAGGAGGAGGATTAGCTAGGAGAGTATTAATTGTATTTAGTTTTGACTGTTTTTCAGGTCGTATAGTGGGAGGTGAGGTAAAGTATTCATTGAGTTTATCAAGTGGTATGTTTATAACTTCAGCTTCTGATGCTTTCTTCCCTACTCCCATATCACGTAAGTTATTCCAAAGACACCGCGGGGGAACGGACGGGTCGACGAGACTCAGAGCGTGACGGCGTTTAGCATTCCTAATGCTTTGTGTGGTTTTGTTTCTAAGTTTTTTGTAGTTGTTAAAGTTTTCGGCAGATTTGTTGTTTCTGTACTTCCGGAAAGCAGCGTCACGTGACGTCATAAGATTACGAATACTGTCATTCAGCCATGGGGCGGGTCGGTGGGTGACTCGTCTCTTCTTTAAAGGTGCATGTTTGTCGAATAATTGTATTATCATGTCATTAAAGGTGGCAACTTTTTCGTCAACAGTGATTAAATTAAAAATAGTATGCCATGGCATTTGTAAGGCGTCAGAAGTTAGTTGGTCGTTGTCAATGCCTTTTAGATCTCTGTAAGTAATTACCTTAGCTGCATTTTTTTGGGCACTGAAGAGAGTACTCGGCAAAAATAAGATCATGACCAGATATTCCCGGAACTGGTAACTGTCCTGAAGTTAGAATTCTATCAGAATTATTCGTAATGATTAGGTCAATTAAAGTATCGGAAGTAGGTGTGTGGTGGGTAGGATTGAGTGGAAGAATTGTTAGATTGAAAGTTTCGAACAAATTACGGAGTTGATTAGTCCCATTTGATCTAACTGCCAGAAGATTTAAATTGAAATCCCCCATAACCAAGACATGTTCATATTGCGGTAAAAGATCGGCTAACGGGCTTTCTAAATCGGATAGATGTCCAGCTTTGGGAGGCTTATAAATAACTGCTAAGAGACATTTATGAAGACTTGCTTGTATTTCTACGAACAAATATTCGGGTCGCAATGCATCGCCTTGTGATTTTAGAATAATTTTAGGGTGCAGATCATTCCTAATATATGCGCAAACTCCACCCCCTCGTTTGTATAATCTGTCATTTCTACATAAAGTATAGCCGTTTAAGTGAACGAGTGAGGAAGACAATGAGGGTTTTAGCCAAGTCTCGCTAACAAGAATACATTGGACATCTATATTAGTGAAAATAGAAGAGAATTCCTGGAAATGAGGAATAATGCTTTGACAATTTAAATGTGCTATTTTCAAAGATTTGGGGTCAGGTGAGAAAGACTGCTTTAACAGCTGAGAGGTAGACAATGGAGGAGTTGGGGAGGATGACAGACAAGTGGATAGAGTTGTGGGAACAGGTTGTCGACAGTGAGGAGGGTCGGGGAGGCTAGACCAGCCATCAGCCTGAGGGCATGCCACAGAAAGCGGGACGATATAGGCAATAGTGCCAACCTAACTAAAATAGACTAAATTTACTGAGGTGATGTAATGCAACTAAATATAGTATTACTACAATAATTAAATAATTAGTATTAAATTATTAAACTATTACTTTCTTAATATAACAAACAACTTACGAGGAGTTGCCTTGACTTACTAATTATGTATCTCAGCCATACGGGTGATCCTTCTTTTCGTGTCGCCGCTTTTTACAATGATGACGCCGTCTTGAGTCCACACGTTGGTTTGTCCAAATTTAGTAATCGCTTCGCGTAACATGTTGTGGCGAGTTTTCGTCAAGTCTTCCCGAATTGTCCAGCCAGAATTTTTTAATTTTCTTTTGTTTCGGAAGACCTCGCTTCTCTTCCTGTAACTAGCGAATTTCACAATTATTGGTCTGGGTCGATTCTCGTCTCTCCTACCAACTCTATGGCTCCTATCAATGTCGGCCAGACTCAAGTCCACCCCTACCTTCTCCGCCACACTAATCGCTAACACGTCGGTGTCCTCACCATTGTTCTCACCTACACCGAAAATACGCAGACACTGGCGTCGCTGGTATTGTTCTAAGTCGTCCAGTTTGTATTCTAGCTCCTCGATCCGACGATCTTTTTGCTCCAGAGCACTTTTGAAGTCACTAATTAAGTCTTTGTTGAAGTCGAGATTTTTCTGGAGTTCCACCACCACTGCACTCGTCACCGCGTCCTTGATCGTGTCGGCGAGAACTCGATATACTTCTATTTAGAAATAATGCTGAAGTGTTCATTATTTATTAATTACAATATTAGTAATCCTTATTATACTCGCTTTACTGTAGATACATTTTCACATGAACTGACTCGTAGATACTGGGTATAAATTCCGGACAATTTTTCAGGAAAAAATTGTATGCTGAACGGTTTGATGAGTGTAAAAATAATTATTTTCGTTAAAACCTCGAAATTAATTTTTGCAGTGTTAGAATTTAGGCCTAATATAAAGTAGAATTAGGATATAAATTGTAAATTACTTAATTTATTATGTATCATGTTTAGTCAATATTTAATTCTATGTTAGCTCGTTAATGTGCGAGATAATGATTTTATTACTATTAATATTATTACTTTTGTTATTGTTTCTATATATATATTTCACTTCTGGTAGTGTGGAAGAGAAGTTCTAATGGCCTTAACTCTACCAGAATAAATAAATAAATAAATAAATAAATAAATAAATAAATAAATAAATAAATAAGTAAATAAGTAAATAAGTAAAATAAATAAATATCTTCTCCTTATACTTCCTACAAAATGGAAATTAAAAACTTTCATATTTTAAGATGTTTCTGCACTGATAATTGCACTGAACGAAAATTAAGTATGCTGCATTCTGTATTAATGAGCTTGAATGAATGGTACTTACATCTTTGCTGTCAAGTTCCGTCGTAAGGCCACTAATTGCTCCTTTTATCATACGGCCGATAAGGAACTCGTCTTTACCAGCCCTGTAAAAATCGATCAAGCATGTTATGAACTCTATCTTGATGACTGTTATTTCTAAAAATCATCATTAAATAAGTATAAAACAATTGCTTTCCAAGTTACTCTTACGATTTGTGACACTGGAAGTTCTTTTCTTTGAATTGGCACCAGAAAGAGTGTGTCCTATCTTATGTCTTTATTACCAAAATGTTTATCAGAGAAGCTATAAATAAAATTATCCCTATAAGTGTGGTCATTTATTACATTTCTGGTCTAGCTGACTTAGTTGATTGAGATGGAACTAACAGGAAGACTGTAGAAAATGATCGGGAGAAATAATAGGAGAATAGAAATGAAAAGTAGATTATGAAGAAAGACAGTGAGAAGGAAAGAACAGTTTAAAAGAGGAATGAGGTTAGTACTCACTTCTCGTGGATGGTGGCCCAGTTGTTCCGGACGTAGTTGAAAGCGATGCGTGAGCTGGTGGCTCCGGTCGGCATCACGCCCCACACTCTAATGGTGTCCTGTAGTCTGATCTCGCCGTTTTTCTGCAAGGTCTTCTCCAGCAATCTGTTGTGTTATTATGCATTATTATAATAGTCACAATTGCTCTGAGATTTCGAAGCAGTGGGCAACTCCAGCACGTCTGAGTGATTCCGCTTATAGATCGAGAGAACTCAGTCAGTAGGCAAAAGATGGAATGGATGTGAGTACGTTCCAAACTGAGGCAAGAGATTTTATCTTCCTCACATTTTACATGACTACTTTGAGTTTCATTTAGTATTCTTAAAGAAAGACTACTGACTTTCTTTACTGAAAATAAAGCGACCGAATTGGTCATTTTTAGCCGAATTGCAACAGCGTAGAATTCTACGCGCTACGTAGGAAACACTTTCTAGTGTTGAGGTAAAGAATGCATTTTATGGGTCGCTTTACATGTGCGCAAATTTCGTTTATTATACAGGGTCTTTCCGAGGTGGTGTTACAAACTTTCAGGGATGATGGCGAAGGGCACATATATCAATTTGAGATAAGGAACCCTGGTCCGGAAATGACTGAGTCGAAAGTTATAAGCAAAAATAGTTGTGTAGATATGGAATTGTAATTTGGCACCACATGCCCTCCTTCCCTTAACTTTTGGAACAGTCGTGGAAAAATGGTATGGGCCGGATGTATCCTACGTGGGTAATTGCCCCGATACAATCTGTGAGCTTGTCTACTGTTCCCATTGGCTCATCTGCATTCGAAAATCAGGTCTGCTTATTCCGCTCTCGTGTACTCCTTCATTTCACTAGGACTGATCGACTGGACACTGCAACTTGTACACATACACTGCTGTCTACAGACGTGCATATCAGGACCGACCATGTCCGTTACACATTACTCTATCTGCATTGTTTTAGTGTAGTTTCCTGTCCCCATCCCTCAGACAGCGTACTGAATGGAATATTGTAAGTAGACAACGTAAACAACGTCAGATGAATACAGTATGTGTAAGATGTACAGATAAATACACATAAATTAGGTATACAGAGGAATAAAATTATTTTATTTCCACAGAACTATTTTTGCTTAACTTTCGACTTTGTCATTTCCGGATCAGGGTTCCTTATCTCAAATGGATACATGTGCCCTTCGCCATCATCCCTGAAAGTTTGTAACACCACCTCGGAAACACCTTGTGTATTAGTTTCAACTGAAAAACGCAAGATACAATTTAAAATAAAAGGATAGAAGAACTAAAAGTAAAAGAGGTGATGCAGAAAATAACCACCTGTAGCACACAAACAGTCTTATTCCGAAACCTGATATTGACTGCAGTGTTTTACTTAGTACATTACCCGACCATTCTGCTTGTGGAATGGTAGTCGCTTGTACAATCTCGCGCGAAAGACCTGAAAGCTTGGAGACCGTTGAGATTTAAAAGACAGGTACCGGTTCCTGGTCAAGCGTAAAGTTCATTTGCAAAACATTTGCCAGTCGTTCGCTCGCTAATAGGTGGTAGTGAATCTCTTTGTGTTACTTTACGGAAGTTTTGTAAATATTCAGTGGATGCATTTATAAGTGTGTATGTATTTAAATTGTGTATATAGAGTTTAAGTGTTTGTAATATTCAATTGTGTTTAAGGAAATGGCTCCAGCAGTTATTTCAAAATTAAACGGGAATAAGCTTCATGTGAAACCAAAGAAGTTATGAACGATGTATTTGTGTTTACCTCCAAAGAAGTTTCTCAAGGAAATTAAATTTCTCTTCACATAGTTAAAAAGAGAGTAGTAATGACTACAGGCGTGTCTTGTAGCAGTTTGAAAACATGTTGCAGAAACGAGAAAAATTGAGAGTGGCAACGGTGCGTCTTTCGAAACGCCGTATAAGGAGAGAATAATAATTTAAAACGAGTATCTTCGGACCAGACACGTGTGTCTAGAAAGTGTAATGCGATGGACAGTGTACGACCTTACATAACAGAGAAACGTATTGTAACAGTTACTGCATTTAGAATGAAACTGAAAGACGCAATAGGACAATATTAGTGTTAGAACTCTGCTAAAAACTGTGATATTGTTGGGAGAAACGAAAAACAAGTACGTCGCTATTAGTTGAAAATTACGATATGAGGCAAAGGAGGATACCACCTGAGATTATTTCTAATTATCGAGCTGAGAGAAGAAATGAGGAGCAGATTTTAAAAAATCAGTTTGTCCAAAATCACAAAAATTACTTTAATATGAAGAAGGATGAGGGAAAGCCTATGTACATTAAAATGTATGGAGATTAGTAAAATATTTTTATATACCAAGTTGCGTCAATATATTTTGAAATAGAAGAGAAACTACTTCATTCTTACCTCTACTCTCTATTCTAGGCTTGCAGTAGTAGTAAGTCGTAGCAAAGAACTTAGTAACTTATACTTACGTGACCAAGAGCCATTCTTGTTTCGTACAAGCCAGACTGACTAGAAGCACGTCAGACTCCGAAGGCTTGTCCTTCGCCGCCAGGTAGCGCTGCAGCACGAAGTCCCACTCGGCAAGTCCGCCCGCCTTCACCGCTGTGCAGTACACCACGTCGCGCATGTCCACAGGGATCCTGCAAACCAAAACAGCTTGTGTCCACTGAGCAGTAAACTGTGCAGTTTTAAATGCTAGTTTTTAAGATTAGTAGTAGTGGTGATGGCGGTGGTGGTTGTAGTGGTACTTGTAGTAGCAGTAGTAGTGGTGGTGGTGGTAATGGTAGTCGTAATTGTAGTAGCATTAGTAGTGGTGGTGGTGGTCGTGGTAATGGTAGTGGTAATTGTAGTAGCAGTAGTAGTGGTGGTGGTGGTAGTGGTGGTGGTAATGGTAGTGGTAATTGTAGTACCAGTAGTAGTGGTGGTGATAGTAGTATTGGTAGTAGTGGTGGTGGTAGTAGTGGTAGTGGTGGTAGTAGAAGTAATAGTGGTGGTGGTAGTAGTGGTAGTGGTAGTAGTAGAAGTAATAGTGGTGGTGGTAGTAGTAGTAGTAGTAGTAGTAGTAGTAGTAGTAGTAGTAGTAGTAGTAATGGTAGTGGCAATAGTATTATTGGTGGTGGTAATGGTAGTGGTAGTAGTGGTAGTGATGGTGGTGGTAGTGGTGTTTTATTTTATTTTAGTAGATTATTTTACGACGCTTTATCAACATCTAGGTTATTTAGCGTCTGAATGATATGAAGGTGATAATGCCGGTGAAATGAGTCCGGGGTCCAGCACCGAAAGTTACCCAGCATTTGTTCATGTTGGGTTGAGGGAAAAGCCCGGATAAAAACCTCAACTAGGTAACTTGCCCCGACCGGGAATCGAATCTGGGCCACCTGATTTCACGGCCAGACGAGCTAACCGTTACTCCACAGGTGTGGACGCAGTAGTAGTTGTGGTGGTGGTAATAGTAGTGATAGTGTTGGTGGTGATGTGGTAGTGGTAGTGGTAGTAGTGGTTTTTTATTTTATTTTAGTAGGTTATCAACATCTTAGGTTATTTAGCGTCTGAATGATATGAAGGTGATAATGCCGGTGAAATGAGTCCGGGGTCCAGCACCGAAAGTTACCCAGCATTTGCTCATATCGGGTTGAGGGAAAAGCCCGGATAAAAATCTCAACTAGGTAACTTGCCCCAACCGGGAATCGAACTTGGGCCACCTGATTTCACGGCCAGACGCGCTAGCCATTACTCCACAGGTGTGGACATAGTAGTGCTTGTGGTGGTGGTAATAGTAATAGTAGTGGTAGTGGTAGTGTTGGTGGTGGTGTGGTGGTGGTAATGGTAGTAGTGGTGGTAGCAGTAGTGGTAGTACTAGTAGTGGTGGCAGTGGTGGTGGTAGCAGTAGCAGGAGTAGTAGCAGCAGTAGTGTTATTTTATTCAGCTGCAGAAGTTGCTCAGAGTTGAAATGTAATAAGTTAATATGCGTGAGGAAGAAATGACCGTTCATTTTCTTCTAATTCGTGGGAATAAAGTATTGACACTACCACTTAACTTCGTCTGAAAGTTTGTTAGTGTTTGTAAGTTCAACAAATTTCTCAAATGAAGTTTCGTCATTCTTCAGTGTTGTTAAGAGCTGCAGTTTTATGAAACTGATGTAGTGAGCCTACTTGATTTTAAAAAATTGAATTTGAGTTTATGAAAATGGAATTTTCAAATTTGAGAAGTTTTCTTTTCTCGTGTTTTAGTGGTGTAATGCGAATAGAAAGCGGCATGCGGTGATGACGTTTTCGGGGAAGTGATTCCATAGAAACACTGTATGTAGGCAACAGGTATCGAAGCCCAGTCGAGCAATGGCATACATACAGGGACCGCTTCCCTTCACGTCACGTTACCGCTGACGCCACGTCAATAACTTACGGGTTGTTTTCATCAGGTTTAGTCGAATTCCTCCACTGCTGGAATAAGTTCTTAGCCCACAGTACGACGTCAGGATCATCCATCTTGCTCAACCACGAGAGAATCTTCGGGCGTAAAAGAGTTCGTGGCTGCGGCTCGTCGGTCTTGGGTTCAAAACCCAGAGTCATCTTAATCGTTTTCAGCATCTTGATCATATACATCTGAAACATGCGTGCAATCATCTGTACATAACAATATTCACAACAGTAATCATAATAATAAAGTAGTTATTAAACGATAACAATAAAATAGTAGTACATTCAATTCCAGCTTCGACCGTTTACCTGGTTGGGTTTTCTCGAGACTGTAAGGCCACATCTGGCTAAATACTATCTCGCTATCATTAAATCCATCGACGCTAAATAATCTAGTAGTTGGTACAGTATCGTTAAATAACCGACTACGTAGTAGTGGTGGTGGTGGTGGTGGTGGTGGTGGTGGTGGTGGTAGTAGTAGTAATTAGCATCACTATTTTTCACGAAAATATGACCCAAGAAATTTAAAGTCTGGACTATCATATCGGAATACTGTATTATGTCCTTAACTTACTATTGAACTTCCCATTCATATTATAATATCAATTCTCGATCACAACGCGACAACGCGCTACAAATTTCATTCCACACATGATCTCTGTATTTCTCATCCTTCACTGTTATTACTTCTCGTCACTGGAACTCTCTGCCGCCTGAAGTCAAAGGCTGCCGAAACTTGAAATCTTTCAAATCTAAGTCATAAAATTATGTTTTGACGAATTGTCGAACTAACTCAACGTTATATTATGACAAATGCTATGTGTTTCCACGTATTTTCCACATTTAGATATTCTAGTGATATTCAGCACATTTGTTTTTCTTTTTCTTTGTTTTGTCTGTTTATTTTTTAATTTTGTTACATTTATCTTATATTGCTTATCATGAGAGAACTCTTGTTACTTATTATCATAATTTTTTTCTTTTTTGTGTGTACCTAAAAGTAGTGTTTATCGTATGCTCTATATTTCACTAGATTATTATTATTATTATTATTATTATTATTATTATTATTATTATTATCTCATATTTCTATACATCGTATATGTCTCACACATTCTGACTCACTATTTACATTTTATTATGTTTTTTTTTTTCTAAATGTTATATATTTCACTAGATTAATAATAGTAATAATAATAATAATATCATTATTATTATTGTCTCATATTTCTATACATCGTATATCTCACGCATTCTGACTCACTATTTACATTTTATTATGTTTTTTTAATGTTATATATTTCACTAGATTATTATTATTATTATTATTATTATTATTATTATTATTATTATTATTATTATTATTATTATTATCTCATATTTCTATACATCGTATATGTCTCACGCATTCTGACTCACTATTTACATTTGATTATGTTTTTTTGTTATATGTTATAATATAATATGTCTCATTTCTATTCACTCTTTTTTTCCTCGCTGTTATTTATGGTACTCGCTTTAACATCTTTATTCATATCGCGAGTTAATCTTTGGTTAAAATCCGAAGGCCTATGTACCATTGTTGAGACTGATCGTATTGTTGTGAACTAGATGGCGACTGTATATGTATTACTGATTTGTTATGAATATGATTTCGGTGATGAATGAGGCCGGTGATATTCAGGGATGTTGTGGCCCGAATTTCCTGGCATTTGCCTTACGGTTGAGGAAAGACCCTGAAAAACCTCAACCAGGAAATTCAACCCGACCGGGAATCGAACCCGGACCCTCTGCGTAAGAGACTAGCATGCTGACCCCTACATCACAAAGCTGGTCTATTGACTAATTGTTTCCATTATATTATAATTATCTCTTTCAATTTTTGTACTACATTTGCTGTATTTGTAATGTTCTTTGTATCGTAGTTTTACTCCTGGTTGAGCATTAGAGGCCCTATGATCTTAACTCTCCCAGGTTAAATAAAACTTTTATTATTATAGTATTATTATTATTATTATTAGACTCTCTTACATATTATTATTGTTATTATTATTACTACTATTTATTATTATTATTATTATTATTATTATTATTATTATTATTATTATTATTATTATTATTATTATTATTGTTGTTGTTGTTGTTGTTACTGGTACACTAAGCGCGCACAGAGTAGTCTCCGAGTTGCTGGTAGAATGCAGAATTATCCTGAAAAACTTATGCAGAAGTAATAAAGTACAGCTCATTTGGGTCCCAGGACACAGTGGGTTGCACGTTAAAGTACAAGCCAATTTACTGGGTGAGCTTGGAACTACCATGCAGTGCAATGCTCTGGAACCTTGTGCCGGTATCCCTAAATAAAAATTTTAAATTGTGGTTTATTTAACGAAGGTCGCAACTGCGGAGGTTTTATCAGCGTCGCCGGTGTGCCGGAATTTTGTCCTGCAGGAGTTCTTTTACATGTCAGTAAATCTACTGACATGAGCCTGTCGCATTTAAGCACACATAAATGCCATCTACCTGGGCCGGGATGAGGAACATGCATATCATTCAAGCCGTGATCAATCCACAAGAATTTCAGTGACGTTTTTATTAACTGCTCGATACTAAATAATCAACTAACTGGTTTTCTTGCAAGTACCTGAAACTTTCCGTATACAGTGGTTTCCCTGAGGACTGTATTGAGAAAATCGAAGTTTTGAAGAGCGGCCCTCCACGGCACGTAGTGTTCTTCGCGCGTGGCCAGGTATCGAGTCACGTTGAGGGCCACGTCGTAGTCCAGTTTCCCAGCGCGCGCGAGATACAAGGCGTCGTTGAGAAGCTGAGTCCTTGTGAGTACAGAGAACGTTGTCTCAGGTGACGAGTGCAGTAGATGTTCTGCGATCAGCTCCCAGTTCCGAACGTCGTAATTCACCAGATAGTACCCTACAAAACAACAGAAATTATGTCTAATTCACAATGAAAAAGCTCATATAAAATTAATTAGTATGTACAAGATACAGCATGAATAATTTCAAGGGAAAAATTGTTCCGGGGCCGGGTATCGATCCCGGGACCTCTGGTTGAACGTGCCAGCGCTCTACCACTGAGCTACCCGGGAACTCCACCCGGCACCGTCTCAACTTTTCCCTTTATATCCACACAACCCGCGTGGGCTGACGAAACGCCAGAGACCCACATCGAGTGCACACAATCTCTGTGTGACTTGGAATTGTGGTTTTCTGTTAACGTACGTATATATTATGCAAATTTAGTCTTTCAGGTGAAGCTTCCTGTAAAGCAGATTTGAATAATTTCAAGGGAAAAATTGTTCCGGGGCCTGGTATCGATCCCGGGACCTCTGGTTGAACGTACCAGCGCTCTACCACTGAGCTACCCGGGAACTCCACCCGGCACAGTCTCAACTTTTCCCTTTATATCCACACAACTCGCGTGGGCTGACGAAACGCCAGAGACCCACATCGAGTGCACACAATCTCTGTGTGACTTGGAATTGTGGTTTTCTGTTAACGTACACAGTGACATATATATTATGCAAATCTAGTCTTTCAGGTGAAGCTTCCTGTAAAGCAGATTTGAATAATTTCAAGGGAAAAATTGCAAGATACAGCATCTTTCATTGTGGCCAATACTGACCAGAAGGAAGGAATAGGAAAGGACGATCTCAAGAAAATTAAATGGACGGAGTAAGAAGAAATATGCAACTGAAAGGACTAAAGATCTGCAAGATCCAGATACTTTAGATAGGGAACGATGGAGAAAAATATATTATTATTGCTATAACAAAAAGGTAGATAATGAATATAGAGAAAGATATGATAGAAGTTATACCGCAAATGAAAAAAAAAAAAACATTGCAATGGTTAAGTCTATGGGCATGTTAAAGGATGGAAAATGGTCCCAAAGGGAATCATGCGATACGAACAAGAAGGAAGGAATAGGAAAGGAAGACATAATGAAAATTGAACGGACGAAGTAAGAAGAAATAAGCAACTGAAAGGTCTGCAAGACCCAGATACATTAGATAGGGAACAATGGAGGAAAAAAATTAAATTAACAACATGATACATTGTTTGCTTGAGGAGCAAATTATAGCGCTTTAGAAAGTTCTATTATAATAGATAGATGATTGTTGTTGTTATTGTTGTTTAGTCAACTATCCGAAGACAGGTTTGAACCTCACAAGTGATACCAAAAATACACCACTTATAAAGCAACTAGGCCATGAGATTAGGCAACTAGGCCAGGAGATAAGGCAGCTAGGCTCCACTAGCTACATATTACATTAGTCATTAGATAGATATTATTATTATTATTACAGTGAAACCTCTCATTTAAGCACATCGAAGGGACGTAACAATCTGTCCGCATTTGGGTGGTGTCCTTTATTTGGAGGGAGGCTCCCCAATCCAACAGTCAATTTATAACATGCATTATATATCACTTCATGCTTTAAACGAAATTTTATGACTGTTTATCCACCCGCTTCCAGCTAACAAGGGTAGCCAACTGGGCTAGTGGTAGCCTACGAGACTCTTATTGTCTTCTTTTATGTTAAGGAATTTCTGTACAGTCCTCAAAAGAAAATTTTCCATTTTTGTAACACATTAGGTCTTGAAATCCAAGTTCTGTCCGTAGTCAGGAGATAAAGCAAACAGCTGTCCATGTCCGTATCTGAGAGTGTCCGTAAACGAGAGTTGAATTTATCATTTTTTCTATATTATTTCAGTTGGGACATAAAAATCTGCCCCCATATGAGGAGTGTCCGTATCTTGAGGGTGTCCGTAAGGAGAGGGTTCACTGTATTTAGTCAACTGTCTGAAGAGAGGTCTGAACCTCACAAGAGATACCAAGAAGACACCACATTATTATTATTATTATTATTATTATTATTATTATTATTATTATTATTATTATTATTATTATTAATTTAGCCACTACGATTGTCCTACGAACTCTTGTTCATCATTTATGCATTTTGAAACTGAAGTTATCGTTACTAAACCAAAAATGTAGAAATGTTGTTTTATAGCCTATCGGACATTTGTGCGTAACGTGGTGGACGAAAATTTAATTGCCTAGGCATAGTAGAGGAGGCAAGGCCTGTCCTGTGACCTTAATTTACTACACACGATGACTATATCACCAGTGGGTATGGAAGGAAGATACTGCTAAGGTTTTAGTGTGAGCTGAACTTCCGTGTCGGTAGATAACGTCAATTAACCAAAGCAGTTCACATGCCATGTCTCGCCTCTCCACCTGTAGCATTAATTTTTCAATTTAAAAAGAAACTCAGGTGCAGCATTCACAGTGATTTGAAGTCGGTGTAAATTCAACTGTTATACCTGTGGATTCTATGTTGAATAAGACCCAGGAATCATACGATTTGGGCTCCGTGAGGTTGGAGATAGTTTTCGTTGCCGTCTTGAGCCAGATCCTTGGAAACGTCATACTTGAATTATGCACGGTGCCGTTCAGCTCTTCTTGAGTGGCGTAGCTCACCGGCATATACCATAAAGTATCCGTGGACGAGTTGTCCAGCGTAAAACGAACCTGAAACATGAGCCCTTGTGACGTCAGAGGTATTGTCCTTATTGTATTGCATTGTGTTTGTTGCAAAACAAGAGAAACAACTTCATGTGTAGGTATTATGATGAAAATTACAATAATAATAATAATAATAATAATAATAATAATAATAATAATAATAATAATAGTAGTAGTAGAGAGAAACGTAGATGTAATTGTATATACCACGTTCAAAAATGAAATTTTCAAGGCTATCTCAAACATTTCAAGACTACAAACGAATTGGTAAAAGAAACGTTCGATGTAAATTGCAACAGTCTATAACAGCCGCGGCGAAAATCCGAATCACGAGCACATTGTGGCTCGCAGTGATAGCTGAGCATTTCTACCTCCCACAACCCCCACCCTCTCACTTACTGGAGTCAAACTTCGTTCCATTTGTATTTGCCTCTGATCTGCGAGTGGCGTATCGTCGCAATGTCTCTCTCCAATACATGTACTGTACATCTACAAAAACGAAAGTTTCAAGTAGGATGGGAGGACGCATTTTTTGCTGCCAGTATGGTGAGAATATTAAATGTATGATTTGTTCACAAGTATTACGAGGAAAACGGTTGTATAACATGAAACGGCACTATACTACATGTCACCCACATTATGAAACATTGAAAGATAATTGTTGTTGTTATTATTATTATTATTATTATCTCTGTACGTCGACCCTTTTTCAGCAGATGTACGAATGATGCGGTTAGATCTTCAATTTGAACTCATAGATTTACAATGTGTTGTTGCAATGAAAGCTAGATGTAAGGACTTGACAGATGTTGAACTTTTCAAATCTTTGTCAAAAATAAGTATCCGAAGCTTCGTTCTTTCGCTTGCTCTGTTGAAGCCATGTTCGCTACAGCTTATGTTTGTGAAAAATTATTTTCAATAATGAAAATAGTTAAAACCAAATGTAGATCACGACTGACAGACAAACACCTTCGTGATCAACTACGTCTGGCAGTAAACGACATAATTCCTGATTTTGAAACTCTGTCGCAGAGACATTCTGATGACAGTTAATTTCAGGTCGTGATAATGTGGCCTATGTTTTCTTGTACATCTCTCTTTTCGTTGTACGTACGAAACATTAGTTTGTAGCCTTGTACTGTATAAAATTATATTTAAATCCTGGACGTAAGGAAAAAGAAAATCCGTTACTGAGTCAGACAGTTACTTCACTTCCCCTTCGGGTGTCCGCCTCCCTCCACAGGTGCTGTGCACGTTGCAGGTTACACAGTGGCTCGGCGCACGAACTCTTCTTCGCCACGGCTGGTCTATAATGATTAACTCATAAAGAAGCCTCTACCGTAGCTCTAAGCAGGAACGCCGCCTTAACATGAGGATTCGAATTCTTTTCCCAGAGTTGACTGGAGTGATATTAGTGGTGAACGAGGTCGGTGAATGGGGGTTTTTCTTTGGTTTGTTCTGCTTCCCTAAATTTTACAAACTCCATTTTTCCTCACATATGTCAATATTTCATATACGAATGTCAAGAAGATTACATACTTTCCTATTACACGTTTTACGCAATGCGTAATAATTCTGTTTCTTTAACATGTTGTGAATAACATTACCGTTTTCAGTATCTTCTTCAACTACCACACTTCAAAATATATATTTATTTAAATGTCATATGAACCCTAATAAGATGATGAATGCTTGTCCATGGTCACCCGGGTTCGATCCCCGTCTGAGTCATTAAGGAATTTGTGGTGGATAAGGCGGGTACTAGGGTTTTTTCGGGGTTCTCCCGTTTTTCTCTCACCATTATAGTCATCATTCTGCCATACGAAGAACTATTCACTCTCTCACTTTACTCTTCAATATTCTTCAAAACTCTAACCCTAGCTACTTAGCTTCTCGTTTTCAACATTTGTCCTCATATCACGAAATAAATACTCGCTCACAACACCATATGACACTCTCCATTCCTAAACACAGAACATCCTTCTACTCTTCATCTTTTACAGTCTCTGCAGCTCATCTCTGGAGCTCTCTACCACAACATGTCAGAGACTGTCGGACATTGTCTAGTTTCAAAAATAAACTAAAATTGCACTTTTTCAATTCTGATTCCTTTCAGTTATAAGCACTTTTCTCTCCGATAGTTTTGTAAAAATATATAAATATCTTTTTTCTTCCTTTCCCCTTTTTGTTCTCTTGATCACCAGATGAATTTATTATCATACCCTTTTTATTCTGAATTTTATTTAATTTTAGTATTTCTATTTTTTTGTTATTTTATTACATTACGTTTTGTTATATTCTTCCTTACGTTTTTCATATTAACTATTTGTATTAAATGAGTTGCTTTTACTATATTCCAATGTATTTTACTTTCTTTTTTTTTTATTATGATATTATTTTCATGTTGATTAGTGTCGATTTATTATGCTATTATCATTTTTTTTTGTAATATGTTAGTATTCTGTTGTTTAACTTTTTGTTAAATTTTTCACTGATTGTATACTTTGTGACCTGGTAGAGTGTAAGAGAAGGCCCTATGGCCTTAACTCTGCCAGTATAAATAAAGAATTATTATATTATTATTATTATCATTATTGTTATTATTATTCCCCATAATCAACCTCACTCTGCGAGGTCCCGATCCAGGCCTTCAGAACAAATAAAAAATGACTGAGACTGATGCACACTCGTTTTTATAAAGACTGTTATTAACATGAAGCTGAACTTTCGTTTCCAGCATTAGGCCTACACATAAAAGGCAATTTTCTGTAACCAAAATTTAAGACATGTAACTTAATTTATAAATTGTTCTGTTTAAGCATGTAAGTATTTATGTAGGCCTAATTAATGTTTCACATAAATTCATAAAATGACATATAAATGTAACTTACATTAAAAAATTCGAATATTATTTTTTTGTTCATGGAAATCAGTATTTCAAAGTTACATGAATGTTAAAATAGCCTGTATTAGAAATTTATTTAATTCATTCGCTCGTAACAAATGGATTCGTGAAAAGAGATGCCAATCCTATAACGATGAGGGCGAACCCTAGCGCTACGTCCATTTAAAAGAACTATTACGACCACCCACAAGCTGTAGGTGCATTCCCAAGCCACATCAGCTGACTATACTCAAGTTCAACTCCTCTTTCCCATAGACCAGCCGTGCGTCGCCAGCGGCGATCGAGGAATGCTATAAAATGATAATATAATGGAAATCTGACGAAATGATGTTGATGAGTAACGTGAGAAAAAGGGATAAACCGCGAGAAAAATCCCAGCTGCGAACTTGTCCGCAGCAAGTATCACTATGGATTTCTGAGCAGGACTCGAACCCGAACCGTCTAGTATCAAGCCGAAGATCTAGACCACTTGGTTACCGCAGGGACGAAACATGTTTTATTTCCAAATATCTGGTTGTCTCATAAATTTGTTCTTTTCTGCGTTACTTTTCCCCTGAGGGCTCTGCTCACACTCAGCACAGGCACGACAGAGAAGTTGCCGAAAGTCTAGGGTGGGTTATGGAAGTTTCGAAACATGAAACACAAGGAGCGTATTCCGAATCTCAGAGCTGAGCAATCTGATAGCATCACGGAGTTCCGAATTTCACCGATGGAGTCACTGATGCTCCACTGGTGTCGCACTGGTGCCATCAGCTTGCAGAGGTGGTGGCAGTCTCCATCAGCCGTCATCAGTGAATCTGATTGGTTCTTGTATAGGGCGGGAATTAGACGAATAACATCGTGCACTGTTGTGTCATGGCGGTGTGTTCTGCTTTAGTCTGCTGTATTGTTTGTAATGAGCACAACGTAAAAACAATATGTTAATGGCTTATGAGCGAACATGTCAACGAACCAGTTATTACTACCGGTTCAAGAAATAAATTGTTTATGCTCTCTTTTCTTTGAACGAGATGGCAGTACGGAAATTTCGAAAAATTTTGCTAGAGTAGCACAGACAACAACCTATACAGTCGCCATGACAGCCATCGATACTTTCAGCAGTTTTGTTCTTATTTCGCTGCAGCGTGACGTCACTGTTGTCCACAGGTCCGGTGAGATTCGGAATACGCTGAAGGTCATCACACCAGAGAAAGTAAGATAGTACGTCTTATTGTATTCTAAAAAACAAACTTTATTTCCCACAGTATAACCCATTATTAGCAACAACATATTGTCAATTTTCTGGAAGTTTATAAATTCCATTTCTCCAAAACATAGGGATTTTCTTATTGATGAACACTTCCTTGTTGAGCCTGCATTCCTCCAAGAAGTGAGGCTTTACCATTCAGGATATTCTGCAGGGATCGAAATAGATGGTAGTTAGATGGGGCAATGTCTAGAGAATAGAGCGGATGGGGTAACACATCCCAGTCGAAATCCAACAACTTCTGACGGGTCGCCATTGAAGTACGTGATCTGGCGTTGTCGTGATGGAAGACTACTCCTTCAGTTTTTACCAATTCAGATCTTTCCTCTTGAAGGGCTACCTTCAGTCCCTCCAACTGAGAACAGTATTTCTCGGAATTGATGGTCTCACGAGTTGGGAGAAACTCATAGTAAAGTATTCCTTTCCAGTCCCACAAAATGCACAATATAACTTTCCTGGGATGAAGATCTGGTTTAGGAACTGGCATTGGGGGCTCACCTTACGTAGAACATGATTTTCCCTTTCGAATATTGTCTTAAAGTATCCACTTCTCATCGTCTGTCACCAGCCGTTTCAGAAAATCATCATTTTGATTTTGTCGCAATGAGGAATCGCAGATGGAAACGCGCTGAACTAAATTTCGGTCATTTAGTTCCTGCAGAACCCATATATCACAAAGTTTCAAGTAACCAAGCTTCTTTAAGTGCCTGGATACACTAGCACGAGATATATTCAGCTCCTGCGCCATCTCCCGAGTTATCCGTGGATTGCTTGAAATACAATCCTTTATTTTGTCCACGTCTGCAACCACAGGTCGTTCTCTGCGAGGTTTATCTTTTAGGAAGACATTCCCAATTTTAAATCGAGAAAACCACTTTTGAAATACCCGATTCGACACTGAATCTTCTCCATACACAACAAAAATTTTCATTTTGTTTTGTGAGGGGGTTCTACCCTTAGTGTAATAAAACAACATAAGATGTTCGATTAAATAAAATGTGTCTCAATGAAACTTACAGCAGAGTGCGTATAGGGCAGCTTCTGTCTGATGCTTTTCTAATTCACTGCGGACTAAAGCAAGGAGATTCACTTTTTAACTTTACTCTAGAATATGCTATTAGGGAAGTTCAGGATAACAGAGAGGGTTTGGAATTGAACGGGTTACATCAGCTTCTTATCTATGCGGATGACGTGAATACTGTATGTTAGGAGAAAATCCACAAACGATTAGGGAAAACACGGAAATTTTACTTGAAGCAAGTAAAGTGATAGGTTTGGAAGTAAACCCCAAAAAGTCTATATCTCGTGACCAGAATATTGTACGAAATGGAAATATAAAAATTGGAAATTTATCCTTCGAAGAGATTGAAAAATTCAAATATCTTGGAGCAACAGTAACAAATATAAATGACACTCGGGAGGTAATTAAACGTAGAATAAATATGGGAAATGCCTGTTATTATTCGATTGAGAAGTTTTTGTCATCTAGTCTGCTGTCAAAAAATCTGAAAGTTAGAATTTATAAAACAGTTATATTACCGGTTGTTCTGTATGGTTGTGAAACTTGGACTCTTATTTTGAGAGAGGAACAGAGATAAAGGATGTTTGAGAATAAGGTTCTTAGGAAAATATTTGGGGCTAAAACGGATGAAGTTATCCTACTTGAGCATGGAGAAAGTTACACAACGCAGCACTGCATGCATTGTACGCTTCGCCTGACATAATTAGAAACATTAAATCCAGACGTTTGAGAAAGGCAGGGCATGTAGCGCGTATGGGCGAATCCATAAATGCATATAGAGTGTTAGTTGGGAGGCAGGAGGGAAAAAGACCTTTGGGAGGCCGAGACGTAGATGGGAGGATAATATTAAAATGAGTTTGAGGGAGGTAGAGTATGATGATAGAGACTGGATTAATCTTGCACAGGATAGGGACCGATGGCGGGCTTATGTGAGGTCGGCAATGAACCTGCGGGTTCCTTAAAAGCCATTTGTAAGTAAGTAAAGATGCCGATAATGTTCCTTTTTATCTTCCATGTTTCCAAACACCGTTAACAAGTCCACACTGATGCAGCCAAGGTCAGTGACAAACACGAAGTGACATATCCAACAGCGGGTCTGGTTGTTAAATCCTATCTTGCAAAGGTGTTTCAGTAACTTCAATAACTTAGCTGTACAGCGGGTATAGAGTCTTTAGGCTCTTACTGATAGATGATAGCGATGAAACTTACGATAAAAGCGAACGAACTTATGAGAGAAAGAATAAATCAGGTGAAAAACAACCTGCGCATGCACAAATGGTAAGATGCAGATATCACTGGTTAACCAGACCTGGGACAGCGTGGCAGAGCCGTAGTTGTAGTCACGTGTCACAGTGAGCACTGGATAGCCGTCCTGCAGGGTCCACGTGTCCATTATTTCCTTGACTGTCGCGTTGACTGGCAGGAAGGAGTCGGGCGTCTCCCGCGTCTGTTCCGTCAGGGCCTGCCACAAGTCTGACTCTTCAGCATTGTTGTATTTCCTGGGAAGTAAAAAAAAGACGCAATTAAGATATACATAATATCCACACATCATTCGTTTCCTTTTTATTTTCGAGAATTTACAAATATGTAGAATTTTTAATATCGTATATACAATTTTGAAGCAAGAAAAATAAATGTACTCAGATTGGGTCTTTTTTGCTCCTAAGTAATTTATTGGTTAATACGTGTAGGCCTACATAAAGAAGGTAAACTTACGAATTCTAAATGAGGCAGTAGAGCAAGTGGACAACTTCAAACACTTGGGATGTACTATAAGTAGTAACATGAGCTGCTGCCAGGAAGTCAAAAGGAACATAACAATGGCAAAGGAAGTTTTTAATAGAAAAAGGAGATCTTCTGCGGACCTCTGGAATAAGAACTAAGAAAGAGAGTAGTAAAGTGCTTTGTTTAAAGTGTAGCATTGTATGGGGCAGAAACATGGACATTAGGACGAAGTGAAGAGAAACGACTAGAAACATTTACAATCTGAAAATGGAGAAGAATGAAGCATATGAAATGAGAGAATAAGAAACGAAGTTGTGTTTGATAGAGTGAGTGAAGAAAGAATGATGCTGAAACTTATCAGGAAGAGAAAAATGAATTGGTTGGATCACTGGTTGAAAATAAACTGCCTACTGAAGGATGCACTGTAAGGAATGGTGAACGGGATAAGAGTTCAGGACAGAAGAAGATATCAATTATAGACGACATTAAGATATATGGATCATATGCAGAGACTAAGAGGAAGGCAAAAAATACAAAGCACGTCACTGGCCTCTTTCTTAGTTCTTTCTGCAGAGGTCCGTAGAAGTTGCCTCTTTTTCTATTAAAAGCTTCCTTTGCCATTGCTATCCTCCTTTTGACTTCCTGGCAGCAGCACACATTACTGCTTATAGTACACCCCAAATTATTTGAAGCTGTCCACTTTCTCTAATGCCTCATTTAGAATTCGCAAGTTTGCCTTCTTTATTTTTCTTCCTATGACCATGGTCTTTGTCTTATTTGCATTTATCTTCATCCCATATTGCTCACAGCTGTCATTTAGTTCCAATAGCATATCCTTTAGTATGGTCTTCTCTTCTGCTAATATCATCATATCATCAGCAAATATTAGGCACTTTATTCTTCTTCCTTCTACTATCACCCTCCCATTTTCTGAAAACAGTTCTTCACTAAATCCTCCAAGTAGATATTTAACAGGGTAGGTGATAAAGGGCATCCTAGAAGTCCTCCTCTCCCTATTTCACTTCCTTCTGACATTTCTTCTCCTATCCTGACTTTGGCTCGTTGTTTAATTATGGCTTGTTAATCCTTATATCACATTATTTGCAATCTTCACAATACAAAGAAATTTGGTAGGTCTTGTAAACGAGAATTTATTGTCCTCTATTATTATATTTATTATTGTACTTATTACTTATGTTTTATGTTGAAATTACATTCATATTGTGAAAATTAATGTATTTTATTAAACAAAAACGCATTATGGTACAACGAATTTCTTTTCATAATTTGTACTTAAATATTCTATTCAATACCGGCGAAATAAGACACCTAGTTTTCATGTAGGAAAAACGCTATCAACTGCAGAGATTGTCCAATGTTAAAATTCAACGTGGGCTAGAAATGGACAACAAATTTTTTCTGGGGTCTTCTTGAGTTCTTTTATAAGGTTATATCGTGAATCTAGACGCAGGACCCACAGAATTAATTACCTCCTGGAGGAAACCATAGCATTTATCAGCCTCGATCGGATTTGAACCTCAAACTTCTGTCCAACAGCTATCATGGCAACCATTAGACCGTCAACGAACGACTTACGTTTGTCTACTGACAATGTAATGTTCTGTGTTGTTGTAAGTGGAGAACTAGCAGATGCTACGTCACGGGATACCCACCATACTATTGGTCTAATATAATTTCGAGAAGACCTATAAAAAAAAGCTATGAAGGAAACATTCCAAAAGCAACCATCAAGTCGATACCCCGATGAGAAATCTTGAATACTGTAAGTGAAGTTTAAGTACAAAAAAATAAATAGCTGCCCATACGAACTGTAAGAAACAAAGCTCCCAAAATAGCATGAAACTGCATTTGGAACTTCATTCAGTCCTTATCAGTTAGATTCTTTTTCAACCTTCAATATGCAGGATTAGTATTGGCAAATAGTGTAAAACACACTGTTCTTAATAGGCATTGATCTACAGTTTAAATGTAATTCTAAATTTGTCTCTGTTGTATGTAAGGTGTGATGCATCTCGTTTGTCTTCTGTTATTGATAGGTAACTGAGACACAGTTTGATAAGGCTTTCCTTCCTGCATTAGTGATGCTGATGACGTCAATTTCCTCAAAGGAGTATATATTTACTTTGCGAATCTTCATAATCTTTTAATATACTTCTTATAGTAATGACAAAATGAATCAGTGACAAAACAGAAATGATGGTGTCTCTTATTTGCTCTTACATGAAAATTAAACTCACCATTTATTAAGGTACCGCGACAATCCTTTTCTTAAGACATCCTCTGTTAAACTATTGTTCAACATCCGTATAAGTGAAGCACCTGTAAGACAATATAAATAATTTTCTGTTAGTGTACGGGGCCTTGTTTAGTGATTCTATGCAGTAAGATGGAGGAAAGTCTTTCTGGATTATGACCATAAATTAACTCAGTTGTAAAAGTTTCTAGAATGATAAGTGGGTGGATTTGCAGCTCTATAATTCAAAATAAATAGCCCAGGCAGCCCTTTAATGGTCGTCATGCAGGTAGGCTTACGTGGACCAACCCTGAATGCAACTCTGAAACTGGGCGTTCCCAGTAGGCCCTACTTGGTCGTAAGCATTTATTAAGAAGAAATTACCTAGTAATCTCCATTTCCATTTGGCACCATAGAAACAGTTACTGAGATTCTGTGTTTATTTATACATACATAGTTGAAACATACCTGGACATACAGGTAAAAATAATTACCATTTGAATATTCTGATGTATACAGATGATAAAACAATACTATAAATAGAATAATGAACACTAATTACAATATTTGTTTTACTAATGGCGAGTACTTGTAGGCCTATATAAACTTCACCAATTAGGAAGCAGTTTTTTGCACACCAACATTATAAGCATTATTTATTGTTAATAAATATATGCCACGTTATTGTACCTGAGCCGTAATATATTACGTACCATAAAATGTAACTTATGCCATAAAATTAACATTATTAAATTAATTTCCGTGCAATTATATTTGCAGTCATTCTTCATAGACCATGATTTCAAACTAAGCATTATTAGAAATTTCATATATTATTTCTTTATTGGTTAATTTATAATGTTTTCATACAAAATATAGCGTATGAAACACGTTTATAATGCTATAGGTCATTCGTTATCTCGTGAAACCGAATGCATGCGTGCGCCGTAGCATAAAGTAAGAACCTAAGGAAGCTTCTCAGTCCACTTTCTTCTTTCCCTGTCGCGCAGGTAGATTTCACTAGATACCGAATGGCGTATATGCAGTTATTGCATTCATCAAAATTAGGAAACTTGCTTCGCTCATTTACTAAAAGTTGGCTCGTGCAATAAAGTATATTATAAAGCAGTTCCATAATACTGTATAACTTACAACAAACTTTACTATTTTCATTTTCTCGCGGCACATCAGCGCATCATTCGCAGCACACCCTTTGAAAATGGATGGTCTAATACAGGCATGTCAAAACCCTGCACATTGTGCACTGGTCTCTGTGCGATGTGCAGTTCCTATTCCCCTACCTGGTGGGAGTGAATCGGCTTGGAGGGGAACGCGACAGGGCTGTACATTACCTGCAGTAGCAGAGCAGCTTTGGTTTCAGTAACACAGATCAGTACGGGTGTGCTCATTGAGCTGTGATTGTGGATGCGTTATGAAAAATAAAGTGAGGAGTCCACAGATATAACGAAGAAGATAAATCACGAATCATATAACATAACTGTTATGATGTTTTCCTCAGCCAACAGTAATTATTTAAAAATGAAAGGCTTTCATCATATCATGTGGATCTAATAGTGATGTGAGAATTTAAATCAGATTAGTAAAGTTCTCAAAATATGATATTCGCCAGCTCTTATTTCTTAATTAGTACTCTCACGGCAAGACAAACATGACAATGATGTTGTTTTGGAGTCTGTACTAACACAGCCATCAATGGTTAGGCGACTTACAACTTTTATTTGATAAGCTGGTACGTGATGAGAATATTGAGTGAAGAATACATGTGAGGGTCTTGAGGTTGTAAGGGAAGGAAGAAAGCAACTATTGGTAAGGCGGAAAAAGTTTCTGGAAAAATAATATATAATGGCGAATTTTCCATCTCACGTTACTATATTATTTTAATACACTTACGTTAATAAATCTTTAAACTTGACATAAAGAAAATGTCCTCGCTTCACAGCTTGTGAAGTACTCTTTTAACTCAATTCAGTAACGCTCCCAACTTGCTGATACTTGCTTTCAACTTTTTCCAAATAAACTATATATTAATTTAAATTCAAGCTTAATTTATCCAATTTATTAATAATAATGTGAATTTATATTAATATACAGCAAGGAAATGATTCCAGTGTAAAAGTCTCACAATGTCGTATTGCATGTAATTGGGAGTAAAATATTTTCTTTAACATTTGTGCACCAATGGTCCCAACAATGCATGAGGAACAATGAAAGTGTATTACTTTGAAATAATCAGTACTTACTACGTAAAATGAAATACTGTGTTCGTTTTTTATTGTTTCGAAATTACTGCAATATTTATATTTTCTTAAAATACTGTATACAAATCATATAAATAAATGATTCGTTACAAACGACTGCTTTGCGAATTGTAACTGAGTAAATCTATTGTTTCTTATGTTACAATTATTGTCAAATATAGACACTGACAATAATTGTGTTTTTTCTTTCTGCTAAGTATGTTTATAATGTCCAAATGTTAATTTAATTGAACACTAGAAGCGCAGAATAAATTCTTGTACATCCCTCCGACTAAGAACTGGTAAGAGCAACACGTGAATGACGCAATCTGCACAGACCGGCGTTCCGCGCACATACACTGCACTTTCAGTGTCTGATTTCTGACATGCCTGGTCTAATAGATAGTCATAAATCCACTTACCTTTACTATAGGAAATGGAGTCAAAAATTTCGGAGATCTGACTTGGGTTGTCAACTTTGATGGATACGGGGTGAGTGGATTTGAGGCAATCCAGCGCCATTGCGTAGTGCTGTTCGTAGAAGACAAATTTCTCCAACATCTGCCAGGTTGGCTCCACCTGAAAGATGATGTTTTATTTTTTTTAATTCTTAGTAAACCAAGTAGGCCTACAGAAGGAGTTCTACATTAATGCAATATAATACGTACATATATATTTCCAGATATTCGTGAATACGGATATTGCCAATGTTCTTTTTATTGTTTTTTTCACTAGGTTATTTTACGACGCTGTATCAACATCTTATGTTATTTAGCGTCTGAATGAGATGAAGATGATAATACGGTGAAATGAGTCCGGGGTTCAGCACCAATAGTTACCTAGCATTTGTTCATATTGGATTGAGGGAAAACATCGGAAAAAACGTCAACTAGGTAATTTGCCCCAACCAGGATTGGAATCCGGGCCACCTGATTTTGCGGCCAGACGCGCTAACCGTTACTCCATAGGTGTGGACTCTTTTTATTGTGAATTCCGCCTTTCTGTCAGTTGATATTTTCATCAAAATTACTGTATTATAAAGTCTCTTCATGCATGAGTAGTCAAATTAAATAGAACTATTTGAGCCGTTCAGAGCAAAAGTGGTGTAAGTCAAAATTGGGTAATGAGGTTTCAAGTAAAAATTCTGTAAAATACAGCGCAAAGTAGCTATTAATATGGCCTTCTTGCTATCCACTGGCTACTAATAGTTTAAATAAATTGAATGTAAATTGCTATTTTGCGCTGTATTTTACAGAAGTTTATAACGATCGCACTTGTCATCTGATAAAACTTTTGCAATTTTGTATAATGAATTGAAACCACGGTTTTTTTTTGTATTACTGTGTGATGTAGAAATGAAATTGATAATATGAAATATTTTACATATGCGCCCTTGGTTTCAGCCGATGTTGAACGCAGTTTTTCCACATACAAGGTTGTACTATCCGACACTCGGCGGTCATTTTCATTTGAAACTTTGAAAATGAATGTTGTTGTTTATTGCAGCAGGAACCGAAACCAGGCAAACAACATGCAAGAAAAGTAAGGTACGAAATTGATGTGATAAATAAATTAATGTAACGGTTAAATATTAAGAAAGAAAAATTGTACGCCATACACGTCTTCGGCTTTCTAAACTGTAATGCAAAACTCTAAATATAAAAAAAAACATTTTTTCAAACTTATGTTTTACCACATTTGTGTCAATTTAAGTATGATTTCTCAACCTCACCAACATTTTGGACCTTTCCGATATTAGGCCTTATTATACAATAATTGTGTTGTCTTTATTTTATAATACGCAATAATCATATACAAAACACGGAACGTGCTTGCTTAGGTGTGTCAAATTCGCTTCCGCTGCCTGTAGGCTACTTGAAACACGTAGACTACATTCTGTCCGGGGCGTCGTATGTTCACTTCAGACTAATACAAATACGCCGATGTCACGGCCCTATTCATGACTAACTACGTGTGCCCGAGCTTACGGATTCGATCCCAGCCTAGGTCGATAGCATTTAAATGTGATTAAATGCGACAGGCTCATGTCAGTAGATTTACTGGCATATAAAAGAACTGCGGGACAAAATTCCGGCACACCGGCGACGCTGTATAACTTCGGCAGTTGCAAGTCATTAAATAAAACATAATTTACAATTTTTACACTTTCATTAATGCTAATAGCTTTTTATAACACCAGTAATACAGTATGTTCAGTGGAGAAGAATGTGTAATTTATATTGCACTGTTTAAAAACTAAACGGTATTTCCCTACTTTATTTGTGCCTTGTGACGTTACCGTAGCAGTGTTACACTGTTGCAGTCACTGGTATACTATACTCACGTGGTTAGCGCCTACGTACTCCATGTATGTAGCAAAGCCCTCGTTGAGCCAAAGGTCGTTCCACCATTTCATGGTAACCAGATTACCGAACCACTGGTGCGCTAGTTCGTGTGCCACCACAGTGGACACCCTGTCCTTGTTCGACATAGAAGAACTCTTTGGGTCGTACAAGAGACTGGACTCTCTGCAACATTGCGTGAAAACAAAACCAGCTCTTTACATCTGTCATCTGCAATATTTAAAAAAAGGCTGGGGTGAACCCTTATTGGTAGTACGGGTTTCCAAATCTGATAATGGGGCTCCGGTCCCTGAGCTTATCAGATATTCGTCTAAGAATGAGATCTGGATCTGTCAGGGCTAAGGAATGATGGTCCACCTGTCAGCATCGGATTCACGAATGCCATCCAAGTCACCTGACGGACTTAAACAGCATCGCATATATATATATATATATATATATATATATATATATATATATATATATATATAAGGTGTAGAGTGTGTCAAAACAAGTCTAAGTACAAGATTCCGTTAAGGTCCGGACCTCGAAAAGCCAAGCCAAGTAAAAATATTCATGCATGCCGTTCAAGTAAGATTCCGAGGTTTCCTCCTCGATGAAGTGAGTCTGATCATATTGGAATCTTAATTCTAACATTAGTGTTGCCGTCACAAAATCAAATTTAAAAAATAACAGGAATTCAGTATTTAACCATAATTAGTCAGTCTTAATGCTGTTTACAAGTGTAGCTTAGGTTCGAATTGTGGGAACAACGTCGAACATAACGTTTGAAATTGCTCGGGATTTATTTAAGACATTCGGGAATCAGTCCATCCATATGTATTCGGTATGATTCACACTTTCAAACGTGACTCCCATGCAACGTAAAAATGTGTTCGCTTTATCCATTGCTTACACTGCAGTAGATACTTTTATTTATTTATTTATTTATTTATTTATTTATTTATTTATTTATTTATTTATTTATTTATTTATTTATTTATTTATTTATTTATTTATTTATTTATTTATTTATTTATTTATTTATTTATTTATTTGTTTGTTTGTTTGTTTGTTTGTTTGTTTGTTTGTTTGTTTTGTCTGTCTGTCTGTCTGTTTTGTTTGTTTGTTTTTCGTTCTTTATTGATTTGCTTCTTTGTTTTTTATTTGTTTGTTTCTTTGTTTTTTTGACTGATTGCTTGTTTCATTCATCGCTTGTTTCTTTCATCGGTTATTTGATTATTATTTGTTTGTGTATTTATTTATTTATTTACTTATTTATTTATTTTTCTTTTTTTATTGATTTGCTTCTTTGTTTCTTTGTTTTTTTTTTACTTATTGCTTTTTTAATTTATCGCTTGTTTGTTTCATCGGTTATTTGATTATTATTTTGTTTGTGTATTTATTTATTTGTTTATTTATGTAATTATTTATTTATTTACTTATTTACTTGTTTGTTTGTTTATTTGTTTATTTACTCTTACGTATTTTTTTCTGTTTTTAGTTTCGTTGTTGAATGATTGGAAGGCAGAAAATAGGAAATTCAACACTGCATGGACAAAATAAACTGTAGACAATTTCGAAGTCTCGTTAAAAATATATTAAAAGTTTTAACATCTTTCGCGTACACTCCATGCCGCATAGTTAACTTGCGCATTACTATCGAAAGAACTCTTAAGCACACAAGCGTAACCCCCGAAGTGAACATGCATTAGCGTCGTGTATGCAGGTGGTAATTTATTAACAGAGATAATCCATCATTTAACTTTGACTATGAAGAACACCGTACGAGCTGTGGATGCGGCAGCGCTGATATCTTAGTTCTTACTTGGAGAAAGCAGCACGTAGAGAGTCTGAATATTTTAGATACCTAACGTCCTATTTTTTAATATTCCTCATATTCCTTAACGAACTGCGAATGAGCAACTGCTAATTCCTTAATGCTCTACTAAAATCAGAACTTAACATCAATACCAAGAAGTGTGAAAGTCTGTTTGCTTGACGATTATTTGGTTTGTTTATCAAAACATATATAGTCGCGTCGCTGTTATTTCCGGCGTGACTCCTCCTCATGTCGTAGCTCCTATGATAATAAACCAAACACACTGTAATTGAGAAAATAATAATTCAACGTCCTCTTGTGCTTTCTGCGAACGCCAACGAAAGAGCCAAAATGGCGGGCGATTATATTAAGTATTTATCGAGCCTTAGGAAGTGCATAACGTCATCAGCAGCGAATCACAAGACGCACACGTTTAAATGTAGTCGACCTGCAACGTGATTGGCTTCCGGAAATAAGAGCGACGGGACTATAATATGATCAATACCTTCTGTAGAGTCAAAGATTCTAATATACGTGGTGTAAGGTGTATACGCTCAAATATTTTGATATTTGCTTAAGAAAAATGCATATAAAATAACACCCTATTTTACTTTCTCCCTTGTGTTAACAGTTTTTCCATAATTGTCTCACGTACATGGTCTGATGTTTTATGAATAATCGTACTATGAAACGGTGTCAGTTTAAACTACATTCATGTCTTTCCATAATATGTACTCCACCATAAATATTCTATCGCAGCCAGTTAAAGGTTGTTGAACTTTTAGGAAGCTCACTCGCCAATATTTAACGTGATGGAAGAACTCACTCATTCTGAATTAACCGACATTCATTTAATGTACAGATCAACAGGAGAATATACAAATGTAGCAAGATAGCTTCATAGCCTATACAATGATCGGAGTTCAAATAGACGAATTTTCATTGCTGTGCACCAGAAATTCCGACCGGAATTCAAAATCCCTTCGCCCTCGAGTATTAATGAACCTGAAATGTGGTATCTTTTATGTTTAAATATAACTATCCTTATATAAGAAGAAACATACAGGCTAGTAATAGCACAGTCTAGTATATACAGTGACTAAGCTTGAGTTGTTGATGGTACTAGGAACAATAGACTGTGCAGGTACTAGTATTTCGCATTGTCTGTAATGAGGCGATAGTAGCGGTCCTAGTGGTTAGCAACTATCTGTGGATACATATTTACTACGTATTGAATTTCGTGACTGTATATACTAGACTAGGGTAATAGGTAGTATGGAGGAAGGTCAGTTGGTGAGAAGAACCAAAAAGAGATCTACACTTGTTAGAGAGAGGAAAATGAAGGTCCCCAAACAGATAGTCGGGGAGTGGATGCACATATTCAGAGAGAAAAGGATGAATTCCTAAATAATAATAATGCTAATAATAATAATAATAATAATAATAATGACAATAATAATGACATGGAAGATGTGATTAGAGTTTTTCCACCTAACTGTCTTTCGTCATAGACATAAGAGTCGTTTTCGACATGTCGTCTATCTGGGTACATTTATATCTTATGAACTATTGGACGAATTTTGTTCATATTCAATATGCACGAGTAAGTTCAATCGAAAATAATTAAAATAATTAATCAATAGTTATTCATTTGAAAGAAAATATAAAAAAATGGCGATCTACTCGAAAATAGGTCTATAATGATATAACATATTTAGTTCTTATAAAAGATGAAATGTTATAAACAGTATGTCCAATGAAACTTTTTTGTATAAAAAAATATTATTATTTGCACAAATTACACTTCTAATCGAAAAACCCATTACATACCTGTGTCACTGCAAAGAAAACAAATAGTGTCACGAATAAAAGATCACCTTCTATATTTTCCACCACCACAATGTGAAATCTTACAAAAAGTGTGTCAATATTATTTAGCGAGCCGTCCTGTAGATAGTTGATTAGTAGAAACTCACAGACATACGAATTAGAGATGAACAAAACTAACTGCCGCTCTCGCTCGCTGTGTTCGTGCATTTGTCTTTCGAGTTTCGTCTCGTTATTATCGTTCGCTTCGAGTCTCGCTCATCATTCTCGAAATAGCATTTGGTCGGCGTGGAAAGATTTCGTAACTTTGAATAACATGCATCATTGGAATAAATAACATTATGAATGTTTAAATGAAACAAAAAGACAAAACAGAACAGTTATCAAAATGTTCTGGTTCTATTATATTATATTACCTATGGTTATATAAATATAAAAAAAAACAATTCTCAAATAAATTTGCATTTCTAAGAAACATAAAACATAACGTTCATATCTTTTTACTTGAGATTGCACACTTGATCTTAAATATATGAAACGAAAATTCCTAGCCTTTTAATAAGGACCTAATAATTAAATAAAGACTGGGGAACGGATTATTATACACTGAAAGGTAGAGATGATGTTTCAAATAGGCTACTTGTTTGTTTATACATATATAACAGTTGCTAAAGTAGATAAAATTTCAGTCAGGTATAAACAACTATGGGATTCAAGGCTGCTTGACTTCGGGACTTCGGGAGTGATTAATATCGAGTCTTTACGTCAAGGACGCGACGTAATACATTGTCGTGCGGGTTTTCGGCTTTGCGGGCGCTGTTAGTCTCGCTTTCTCGATCGTTGTTCATAGTTAATACGAATAACTACATTATGAGGATTGTTTCTGTAATATTAATAACAACCTCACCTGTAGGTGATGAGTCCCCAGTTCTCCATGGCGCCTGCAGCGAAGTCGGGTATAGCGGCCATGTGCATCTTGGGCAGTGGATAGGGGATCCCGAAGTAGTCCTCGTAGTACTGGAGGACTCGAGGGCCGATGGTGGCAGCGTACGTGGCGTGCTCTGCCAGCTGCTTACGTGCGAACACCTTGAACTCGGGGACGGACTTGTTGCCGGGCGTGGAGGGCGAGTCCGTGGGTACGAAGTCGGAGGGCGCTACGATGAACGCCACCAGGTACGTGGACATGACGGGCGTCACCTCGTAGTGATCCCAAACCCTCCCCGCCTGTCCGTCCCTGAAACACACTCGCAGTGTCAGCTCCATTAAATCCAATACGACACAGCTCTCAATGGAAGGCCGCGGTTTAGGAACGTGATATTTTAATTATACATGTACAGGGACATCATTTTATTGTTGCTTCAATTTTTATTGTACCTGAGTTTCTGAATGTACTTCACTCCCACCCCTTCTATTAATAAAGCTCAACCGTCCTCCACACAGATCCAAGACCGCACATACAGTCATAGTAGCCTTACGGTCATAGTAAACAGTACGTTTCAAAAATATGTTCGCGTTTTCCAGTGACGAAAGAGCTTTCAATATTGAATCATTTTCGCACAGGTACGTCGTATCCCGGTTTCCCCCACCAGCTTTTATTCGCCAGCTAGTGGCTGGGCTGTCTTAGCTCTTTTCTGAGAACATTAATTTCTGTTAGGAATTGGACGTCTACGTAATATTATAAAACTGTTTAAAATAACTTAAATAAAAGGGCCTCGTTAAGTAATTAACTGTCACGTGATTTCCCCCCTTTCTACGATCCTACGACATAACCACTTGGACGGACAGTAGATAGTATGTCTGAGTAATTTTATCTTTTCGGATCGGGCGGAAGTGAAGATTGAATTTACAGTACGTAAGGTACTCTTTTATAGAGTAGATACAGAATTATTTCAACATGAGTTACTAATACGAAGGACGAAACTGGTAATTGAGATTAGGTACAATAGTCTATAGTGCGATAATATGCACATTAGAACTGAAGCCTGTATCGAAATGAACGGCCACCATTTTAAAAAATGTGTTTAAATATCCATATTATGATTATTTTTCAATTTAACTTCACTCTCTATATTGTACGCTAATGTGCTGTAGACAGTATAATATAAACTACATAATGAATAAGTCCACATGGACAGCTCAGTTCATGAGTGAAAACACTCATTGTTAATACTGTACTGTATTTTGATTAAACAAAAACCTAATGAAAATTATGAAACTCAAAATCGCGATATTTCCTAGTTTACGTAAATGGATGAACTACTTTTCTTCCCTCCTATACCTAGTAAAGTGATTTGCTTGTACATTACGCCAGTATCATCGAACTCCAGTCGTGGAAGGGGGTAGCAAACGGCGTTGATCCAAAGGTATAGCCAGGTTAATATTAAAAATGTTAGTAAAAATAAAATGATGTCCCTGTACATGGTTGTACAGCTTGAAGAGGGATTGCATAATATATCAATACAAGCAAAACGGCCTGTCATTTTCTATATAAATATCGTATTTTGTTTATTGCTCATATGTTTCTGACTATGCATCAATTGGAGAGATTATAACAATAGTAGTTGTAACTGAATGATTTGAGTTACTGACTAGTGCCAGAATATGTGAGATTCTTAAGAAAACTGACAATTTTATCATTTCCTTTCTTAATTTGGACGGGTAAATGATGTTTTAACTGCTTATATCTAGTAACTTTTTACATAAATAATTTGTGTTATATTTCTTAGCACCTATAACAAGCTCTCTGCGTCGAAGAGGACTCTTCGAGCGGTTAGGCCAAGAGTCGGGTCGCCGCTTTGCGGTTTCTCTACAATCAAGTCACCCAGGATTTCATGTAAAATATTATAATCTACGTGTGATGGTGGTGGTGGTGGTGGTGGTGGTGGTGGTGGCGGCGGCGGCGGCGGCGGCGGTGGTGGTGGTGGTGGTGGTGGTGGTGGTAACAATTTAAAATAGCTGGTTTAATGAGGTACTTACACAGGCTGACTAGCTCTGAGCAGCATGTTGGAAATTGTGGTCATGTTAGCATTGCGAGAGATGCTAATCTCGAAGCGTGCCTTCATGCTGGGCTCGTCGAAGCAGGGAAATGCTTCCCTAGCGTGGGGCGCTTCGAACTGTGTTGTGGCCATCCACCTAAGAGAACACAATTTCTGTTAAGTCTGCTTAAGTGATTTATGAGACAAAACTCATCTTTAACAATTGACAGCCACTTCTTTCGGAAAACTGAGGAAGAGATTACTGAAGTGCTTTGTGTGGAGTATAGCATTGTATGGGGCAGAAATATGGACATTACAACGAAGTGAAGAGAAGCGAATAGAAGCATTTGAAATGTGGATATGGAGAAGGATGGAGCGTGTGAAATGGACAGAGAGAATAAGAAACGAAGTTGTGTTGGAAAGAGTGGATGAAGAAAGCATGATGCTGAAACTGATCAGTAAGAGGAAAAGGAATTGGCTGGGTCACTGGTTGAGAAGAAACTGCTCACTGATGGATGCACTGGAAGGAATGGTGAACGGGAGAAGAGTTCGTGGCAGAAGAAGATATCAGATGATAGACTGCATTAAGATATATGGATCATATGCGGAGACAAGGAGGAAGGCAGAAAATAGGAAAGACTGGAGAATGCTGGGATTGCAGTGAAATACCTTCCCTGGGCAGAACACTATGAATGAATGCATCCTCTGATTAAGATTCTGGCTGATACGCACATCTATTATCAGGCAATACATCTCACTTGACGATATGTGTCGGAGGAAGAACAATTGTGAAGTGAAATGCAGCTGAAGTGTGACTAGTGTAATATGAGCGCCACTTCCTCGATCGACCGACGATCCACTCATTGACAACATCACTCCGCTAGACATATCATTGGAACTAAGATACATAAAAAACTCTTCCCCCGGACCAGACCAAATCACTTACAACATGCTACGCCAACTGCCTCCCAAAGCACTAAATTATCTTGCAGAACTTTACACAGGATCACTCAGACTAGGACACACACCAAAGCGCTGGAAACACTCTCACATTCTTCTCTTTCCTAAACCAGGCAAAGACGCGTCTGACCCACAAAACTACCGACCGATCAGTTTGACATCAACATTAGCCAAATTAATGGAGAAAGTTCTCGTGTCACGACTACACGTCTATATGCGCAACCGCAATCTACTCCCGACCACTCAAGCCGGATTCCGACCGGGAGCGCAGCTACACGACCAGCTGATACGAGTGCTCACTTCTATTGAAGAGGCTTATACACGCAGACACTACAGCATCCTTATTGCCTTAGACGCCAAGAGAGCCTTTGACACAGTTTGGATAGACGCCCTAAAATATAAACTCACATCCTTAAACCTGCCACACGAAATCACACGTTGGCTCTCCAGCTTCATATCGAACCGAACAGGACAGGTGAGACTCGGAAGGAACGAACTTTCTCGGACCTTCCGAATAGAAGATGGGGTCCCCCAAGGCAGTGTCATATCTCCCACTCTGTATAACATCTATGTGGCAGATATTCCCCTACCTAATAACCCGCTAGTAGGACTGGCACAATATGCAGACGACGTCGCATATTGGGCAACACACCCCCGACTCCCCTCCGCTAGGAAGTTACTAAACGCAACACTCAGGCAGTATCTAAATTGGACCAACACGTGGCGGATCACAGTCAACACAGACAAAACACAGATATGCGTCTTCCGCCCAAAACTCCGGACTCGGGTCCTCCAGAACAACCCAATCACAATAGCCAACACTCAACAACTTCCACTCCAGCGGAATCTCACATATCTAGGAATATCCCTCACCTCCAAACTCTCCTGGACCGAAGTAGCTAAAGAAACCTGGAGGAAATATAATGCAGCCACCAGAGCAATAAGCTACCTAAGTGGCATCAATCGACCCGGTTGTATAACCGAAACACTCTTCCACCTATACAAAGCATTGGTTAGATCCCTATGCATATATCCCTCCATTTTCCTCGCACAAGCCCCTCCAACGACCCAATTGAAATTTGAAGCACGCGAAAGAAGAATTCTCCGCCAAATCTTCCACCTGCACAGACGCACCAGAAATAACACAGTTTACACTACCACAAAAACAAAGCCACTCTTCACACACCTAAACAACATAAACAGGAAATACACACATTCGGCAGTAAATCGCGTATATACACAACACATCTTCGCAAATCCCCCGAACACAAACAACAGAACAACACTGGAGAAACTCCTCTACAACTACCACCAGCCCCCACCACCAAACTAAAACACACAAACAAAACCACAAACACGTGTTGGAAATTTGAATACTGTCTGAGAGGACACACGACAGCAACAGAGAGGCCGATGAATAAAATAACACCACACCATGAAAGTCTCCATAACGATTCAGACGCTTCTGCCACCGGAAGGGGAAACTCAAAAATGTATGTATGTATGCACAGTGTTCTGCCCAAGAGCAGGTCTTTAACTGCAAACCCAGCATTTCCCTTTCTTGCATTCCTCTTAATCTCCCCATATAATACTTTAATGCTGTCTATCAACTGATATCTTTTACCCCGAACTCTTGTCCCGTTCACCATTCCTTAAGCATTCCAAATTAACAAATTAGGCCTACACCAAAATAATTAAAACAAAAAAAAATAAAGTAAAAAATAAAATAAAATAAATAAAAAGCCAATCACCGCACTCACACACCTACTGGCACTTAAGCCAGAAATAGTGTATAAGTATGTAAATATATATTTATTGTTATTTATGTACAATGGCTGGAGAGGGCGTCCTGCGCGTATAAGATCCTAAAACGGCCTCTGGCTCAAAGCCAGTAAAGTCAATAAACATCAACATCAACAGCTAGTCGGCGATGTATGCAATGGAGGGGGCCACCCTACCCTAGTATCTCCTGGCCTAGTTGCCTCATAAGTGGTGTCTTCTTGGTATCACTTGTGAGTTTTAGACCTGTCTTCTGACAGTTGACTAAACAATAAAACAATAACTCATCCCCCACCAAACCACCACTGAGGCAGATGATGGTACTACTGTTCCCTTGGAAGCTTCTCATCAGCTTACGTCAATATGTGGCGTACACCATCGATTTTTTGATTAAAAGATTCTTCAATTGTGAAAAACGTTTCAGCCCAGAAGAGGATTTTTCTTAGACTACTGTCGGATAATGTTGCATTAGGCGTTTTTCTTTAGTTCCTTGTGGTCTTCATTTGTGTAGTGTAGTGTAGCTCCGTTGGTAAGCTTTCAGTCCTAAGTCACTTGTGAGTACACGGACATAAATAGTTGATTTTAGATGTTCAATTTTAAAGGCATGTTGGGTCCGATAAGTATAATATAAGTAGGCCTATCAAATATGTTAGGTTTGTTAAAGTCAAATTACTTATCAACAGTACACACGTTGAACCATTACAATATTACATGAAATGGTATATAAAAGTTTTTGACAAACGTTTTCGCCATAGCCATCGCATCTTCAGGTCATATTAAAAAAGAACACAATAACACATGATGAACACTTAAAAATATTCAGATTAAAACAATCTTTGAAAGTTTAAAAACTGGTGTGGTAGGCAGTTAGAACATATGCCATTGAAAATTATTATATGTATCATGAAATTAACACCATGAAGAACATAGCATAGGCAATTAACACTGTACTAATTGATAAGTGTACAAAGAAGTAGAGTAAAAGCATAACAATCTTCAAATACAGGCAGATGCAGTTCCCAAAATAACGAGACATGTTACAGGATGTAGAACGCTCGTGCTGATGTTTTATGGGCGTATGAAATCAAAGTCCTGTAAAAGTATAATGCTACATGTAATAATTTTAATTGCATATGTTCTAACTTCCTACCACACCAGTTTTTAAACTTTCAACGATTGTTTTAACCTGAATATTTTTAAGTGTCCATCATGTGTTATTGTGTTCTTTTTTAATATGACCTGAAGATGCGATGGCTATGGCGAAAACGTTTGTCAAAAACTTTTATATACCATTTCATGTAATATTGTAATGGTTCAACGTGTGTACTGTTGATAAGTAATTTGACTGTAATAAACCTAACATATTTGATATTTAGATGTTCAGTTCTCGATATACTACCGAGTGCATCCTTACAGAACTTCGATGAACCCACAATGCCATATATATTATTATAATGTACCGAAGTACATATGATATTTCCATCCAGATATTCTGCGTCATCATACGATGAAAGAGTAATGGAACGGAGAAAAATTCTCTCCGGCGCCGGGATTTGAACCCGGGTTTTCAGCTCTACATGCTGACGCTTTATCCACTAAGCCACACCGGATTCCACTCTGGCGTCGGAAGAATCGTCTCAGTTTTAAGTTCCAACTCTTGGGTTCCCTCTAGTGGCCGCCCTCTGCACTACGTCATAGATATCTATGAACCTAGGACCGAAGTCCACACATGTGCTGAGGTGCACTCGTAATGAGTGACTAGTTGGCCGTGATCCGACGGAATAACCGCCGTCTTAAATGACGTAGTGATTTTCATCGTATGATGACGCAGAATATCTGCATGGAAATATCACATGTACTTCGGTACATTATAATAATATATATGATATGCGTAAATCACTACGTGATTTAAGACGGCGCTTATTCCGTCGGATCACGGCCAACTAGTCACTCATTACGAATGCACCTCAGCACATGTGTGGACTTCGGTCCTAGGTTCATAGATATCTATGACGTAGTGCAGAGGGCAGCCACTAGAGGGAACCCAAGAGTTGGAACTTAAAACTGAGACGATTCTTCCGACGCCGGGGTGGAATCCGGTGTGGCTTAGTGGATAAAGCGTCAGCACGTAGAGCTGAAAACCGGGGTTAAAATCCCGGCGCCGGAGAGAATTTTTCTCCGTTCCATTACTCTTTCATCCCATAATACCATTCTCACTGTCTAGTGGCCATTATAACTGGAGAACTTCAAAACTTTTGTCATAGCCTACTCATAATTTTTGTAATGGTATCTCCGGTACGACTAATAGATACAAAGTTACACAATCATACAACTATTTTACCTCTGTGGTGCTGTTACTATCTGTAGAATATAATACATTCATTATGTAAATGATGAAGAAAACAATGGGGAATTGCTCAGACGAAGTGTAGCGTGGACATTTTCGATTATTATGCAAATCTGGCTTTCAGGTAAATCTTCCTGTAAAGCAGACTTGAATAATTTCAAGGGAAAAATTGTTCCGGGGCCGGGTATCCATTCCGGAACCTCTGAACGTACGAGCGCTCTGCTAATGAGCTATCCAGAGTCGGTAGAGCGCTGGTACGTTCAGCCAGAGGTCTCGGGATGGATACCCGGCCCCAGAATAATTTTTTCCATTGAAATTATTCAAGTCTGCTTCACAGGAAGCATTACCTGAAAGCAATATTTGCATAATATATACGTTACTGCAGGTACGTTAACAGAAAACCTCAATTCCAAGTCATACAGAGTTTATGTGCACTCGATGTGGGTTTCTGGCGTCTCGTCAGTCCACTCGAGGTGTGTGTATATAAAGGAAAAATTGAGACAGTGTCGGGTGAAGTTTCCGGATAGCTCAGTCGGTAGAGCGCCGGTGCATTCAGCCAGAGGTCCCAGGATCGATACTCGCCCCCGGAACAATTTTTCCCTTGAAATTATTTTCGATTACTGTAATGAAAACCGTAATCACAGTTTTCCAAAGATTAGCTATATCTTCTTCTTTTACAAGTGAATTTTTAAGATGCTGTATCAAATACTAGGTCCACCGCTGTGGAGTAACGGTTAGCATGTCTGACCGTGGAACGAGCGGGCCAGGGTTCAAATTCCTTTTGGGATGAGTTACCTGGTTAAGGTTTTTTCGGGCTAAAACCTCACCCCATTAAGAGTAAATGCTGGACAACTTTCGGCGCTGAACCCTGAACTCATTTCGCTGACATTATCACTTTAATCTCATTCGGACGCTACATAACCATAGCAATTGATAAAGCGTCGTAAAACAACCAATTTAAAAAATCAAATAGGCCTACTAGGTTATTTAACGTTGATAGAAGTAGTGAGGTATTATTTGGCGAGATGATGCCAATAATTCGCCATGTTATTACCTGACTTTAGTCTTACAATTGTGGAAACCTCGGAAAAACCAATCATATAATCAGCCCAACCGGGAATCGAATTTGTGCCCGAGTGCAGCTCCGGATGAGGAGTCCAACGAGTTATCGTCTGAGTTACGCCAGTAACTTCTTTAAGTGAAAAAATTGAGATGAAAACTGTTCCAGTCAAGCAGGAACCCCTTTCCACAGAATTTTTTTGCCCACTTAAAAATGAAGATGGAACCAGACTTCGAAATGTTATGATGTCCTTTTTTCGTTACAGCAGTGGACAAAGTCCAAGCTACACCCTTCTAAAGAAAATCATCCATTTATCTAGATTTTATTGTTAAGAATACTTTATTTGTTTAAAGTAATTCTCATTTACTGAAGTTCTCTATCTTCTCTAATACCAACCTTAGGTATTAAGAACGCAATAACGAGTGACTAGAGTCGACGGCAATTCGGAAGGCGGTAGTCTGCTATCGTTTGCGTCAAGAGAGACAGAGATAGCAAGGCAGCGTACAACATTGCCACATCGTACTTCACGCGCACGTGCAATACAAATAGCACAGAGGAGAATTTAAATACTCAAAAGACAATAATGATCTTAGCCGTTGATTACTATAAGCATGACACCAACAAACCCTTTCCTTCACTAACAATATTCTTTGCACGGTTTTCAATCCCACACCACATGCTTCTGCAGTCGTTTCTTGCACGTTGGCAACGTTGCAGCCAGCATCAAGATGGCCGGCAGCGTTCTGCTAGTCAACGTTTTTAAAATAATTATACACCTTAAACATTATTTTTCGCTCCTGCCTGTGCAATACTCTTCTTTTTACAGTCTCTTCTCTCATTTATTTATCTTACACACACGCAGTAAATGTTAATTTTACTTATCTAATGTATTGAAACACTCACACGTGAACAAACGAACTCGGTATGTACTTGTTACAGACTGATTCCGATTGGTTCTACTGTACACGTTTGTGACGTCACATACCAGAAATGCTACGGCGCATATAGCAGCCGACCGCCTTCCAAACTGCCGTCTAGTCTAGTAATTTTCATTAGGAGCCCTCACATTATTTTACACGCCACAAAATCTGCATAATACAGGATAACTTTACTCACACTGTGTTGTCGTTCGCATCCTTGTAGCTACTTCGATAGAATCCGAACAAGGATTCCGCAAGTTCTCCTGAGAATGGAATATCCAACACGTAAGTCTGACCCGCCTTTAACCCCGGTTCCACAGTTAAGGTTAGCTTGTCCTTCTCGTCTTCCTGGACACGTTCAGAAATCCTGAGTGACTTCGTGGTTTCATCTCCTGACTGTGAAGGTGGATCTATAGGCGCACGACGTCTGATGGCAGGAACGTTGCGCTTCCCTCTACTGCCACCAGGCTGCGCTTCTGTTGTGATGATCGGGGTGGTCATGTTGCCAGGGCTAATGGTTGTGTCTGCAGGGACTTGTGCTGATGTGGCATTTGTTGTCTCTGGTGTAATGCTATCTGCAAACATTATTATTATTATTATTATTATTATTATTATTATTATTATTACTACTACTACTACTACTACTACTACTACTACTGTCCACACCTGTGGAGTAACGGTCAGCGCGTCTGGCTGCGAAACCAGGTGGCCCGGGTTCGAATCCCGGTCGGGGCAAGTTATCTGGTTGAGGTTTTTTCCGGCGTTTTCCCTCAACCCAATACGAGCAAATGCTGGGTAACTTTCGGTGCTGGACCCCGGATTCATTTCACCGGCATTATCACCTTCATATCACTCAGACGCTAAATAACCTAGATGTTGATACAGCGTCGTAAAATAACCCAATAAAAAAACTACTACTACTACATTTAACCGATATTTGTTCAGATATGAAATAACACTAGACTTACACAAACAGTGTGACAAATGTAACACATGGAAGATAGTCAATTCTAGAGAAATCTCACAACCAGTAAAACGTAGCCAGAACTCTGGTTCTTTACCATCTTCTGAAAATTCTCTGTAATAATATTGGGTTAAAAAAATAAATTTGAATTTATTTCGTTTTCAGGAGTTCAAATTTCTCGAGGGACCATCCATCTAATGATCAGAGCTTCTGGCCACAGTTCATGAGGTCCCGGGTTCGATTCCCAGTTAGAGAACAGGGATTTTCCTCAAAGGGAATTGTTCCTGTGTTCGTCCATGGTCTGGTATTTAGGTTTTTAATACCTTTTTTGATGCTACATAATCATACACGTGATCATCCTACTTAATCATCTGGGCAACGTAACTCCGCCTTCCAGGCGCCTCAATCTCAGAAATGCGTTACATTGAAGCCACTGCCAGGAGAAGGGACTAGAAATGTCGAAAAGACAACTTGATGGCATTGGAGAAAAAAATCTTGGGGTTAACCCCTACATCAGTGGTGACCTACAGAGTTGGCCAAATTATTACACTAAAACGTTTGTCTTTGAAACATAATATAATTCGTTATGTCAACTATCAGCATAATTCACAGACTCTTATTGTTGTAAATATGATTGCTGACATCTTCAGGTATAGTTTTCTAACGATTGGATATATTTTCTCTGGTTATGTTAGTACTTTATATATATATTCATATATGAGGCCTCGCCATCCTCATTGAATAATCAAGACTACCTACTTTATATAAGTAGTCAACCTGTAGATAAATATTATTGGGGAAAAATTCCTTTACGGCACCGGGATTTGAACCCAGTACCTCTCAACTATGCGCGTTGAGCGCTCTTTCCATCTGAGCTGTGCCGAGACCCGATAGCGCATAGACCCGATAGATATTCAACAGTCTGTTCCCCCATGGCCTCCAGAAAGGACGGATATGAATCAGATTGAAAATCTGTGGTCTATACTGAAGAAGAAAGTGAACAAAAAGAAGCTTACAACAAAACATGGACTCATTGAAGCACCGTCTGATATCTGGCTAAATGATGCTGATATTGAAAGAAGTCAAACTTTGGTCTCCAGCATCCCTCACAAAATCAAAATGTTCCCAGAGTGTTTACAAAACATTAGTAACCTCCAGACTCAGTTTTCTGTTCATTATTTCTTTGCAAAATACATTTTTGTTCATTATTTCTGCCGATAAATACAGTTTTGTTGTCGGCCTGGATAGCGTAGTCGGTATAGCGATGACCTTCTGTGCTTGAGGTTGCGGGTCTCTATCCCGGCCCAGGTCGATGGCATTTAAGTGTGCTTAAATACGACAGGCTCATGTCAGTAGATTTACTGGCATGTAAAAGAACTCCTGCGGGACAAAATTCCGGCACACCGGCGACGCTGGTATAACCCGGGCAGTTGCGAGCGTCGTTAAATAAAACATAATTTAAATTTTACAGTTTTGTTGCAATTGTAGTCACTTTAGTCTAATAATTTGGCGAACTCGTATTCCTTGTGCAAGAACATTCTTCGCTGTACATGAACAGATCGTCGGCCCAATACTTGCAATGCCAACGTTTCACTCTTCTTCTCGTGTTTCGTAAGAACAGCTGAGTTGGTCGCCACTGTTCTACACCTTCATAGTCTCAACACTATTTCATAGTACAGGGACATCATTTTATTTTTACTATCATTTTTAATATTAACCTGTCTATACCTTTAGAGAACCGGAAACACCGCTTGCTCCCCCCTCCAAGACTGGAGTTCGATGATACTGGCGTAAAACACAAATCACTCTACTAGGTATAGGAAGGAAGAAAAGTAGTTCATCCATTTACGTAAACTAGGAAATATCGCGATTTTGAGTTTGATAATTTTCATTAGGTTTTTCTTTAATCAAAGTACAGTACTGTATTAAGAATAAGTGTTTTTACTCACGAAGTGAGTTATCCATGCGAACGTATTCATTATGCAGTGTATATTATACTGTCTACAGCACATTAGCGTACAATATAGAGAAAGAAGTTAAATTGAAAAATAATCATAATATGAATATTTAAACACAATTTTGAAAATGGTGGCCGTTCATTTCGATACAGACTTCAGCTCTTTTCTGCATATTATCGCACTATAGACTGTTGCATGTAATTCCAATTGCCAGTTTCGTCCTTCGTACTAGTAACTCATGTTGAAATAATTCTGTATCTACTCTAAGTACAGTAAATTCAATCTTCACTTCTGCCCGACCCGAAAATATAAAATTACTCAGACATGCTATCTACTGTCCGTCCAAGTGGTTATGCCGCAGGATTGTAGAAAGGGAGGAAATCACGTGACAGTTAATTACTTAACGAGACCCTTTTATTTAAGTTAAATTAAACAGCTGTATAATATTACGTAAACTTCCAATTCCTAAGAGAAATTAACGTTTTCAGGAAAGAGCTAAGACAGCCCAGCTATTACAGAGAGGCGAGCAGAAGCAGGTGGGGGAAATCGGGATGCGACGTAGGCAAACGGACAGTACCTGTGCGAAAATATGATTCAATATTGAAAGCTCTTTCGTCACTGGAAAACGCGAATATATTTCTGGAACGTACTATACTCAGTAACTCAGTACTGCTTACTATCTGCGGTCTTGGTTCTGTGTGGAGTTGGAACTTCCTTAGTAGAAGGGGTGGGAGTGAAGTACATTCAAAAACTCAGGTACAATAAAAATTGAAGTAAAAATAAAATGATCTCCCTGTATATTTATATGTCTTTGTCGTCTTCTTGATTGCCATAGGGAATCATTCCCCAGAAGTTTTGCGACAGATGGCTCTATTGTTTTTTGATACGAAAATCCCTGGCTCTGTGACCACTCTTTCATGTTTGCAAATAGAGTTTAATCTAAGAGTTGAAGATCAGGCGAATAGGAAGGATGAAGCAAAACAGTGAATCCCAGACTTAATAGGAGTTCGCCATTCGCAAAATCGCAAGGCGACTAAGTTTTACGCCATTCTGTGCAGTTTCCTAGGGACTCAGTATTCAGTTAAACATAAGTGCTATCAGGGTGAGAATTAACGGGGGAATGGGGGGATTTTCCCCCTTGTTCGAAAGTTATCCCCCCTCTCATAAATTCATATTAACATCCCTGCCAGGGATAACTTCTATCCTCTCCCTCACAAAATATAATTGTTTTAATACGAGTGTATGTACTTTATAAAGTACAAAGTAAGCAAACAAAATAATACTAATGTATTATCATCACCGGCAAGCTGACAACAATGAATAACTTAGGAATTACACATCTTATCTTAAGCCTGCTCACGGATATAATTATTATTATGATCAAGATACGAGACAAGCAACTCAGTGCGACCAAGCGTTGAGCCGTATCGAATGAGGGTAACAATAATTTTATGTATGGTATTCTCTGTCTAGGATTCTATCCCTCCTCATCAGAAATCTTATTTCGCACCCTGAGTGCTATGTGAAAGTGGCTTTTCGCCTTAAATTGCACATACTTGACGAAGACTATATGACACACTCCATTCTTTTTACAGTAATTACATTGCCCACCATTACACATGCTTATCGACCTCCATTTTACGACATGCTTTTCAATTACACGACTGAACAATTACGTAGCAGTTCCTCACAGTTAAAAATACTATCCAATAGCAAAATAATTATGTACTGAAGCAAAGCTACTTCAAGACGTTTGGCGACTTCACACTTTTTCAATTTCTTATTTATTGAAATAGTATGTCCTATCCAAACTATTTTCCAATCACCCTAATAATAATAATAATAATAATAATAATAATAATAATAATTATTATTATTATTATTATTATTATTATTATTATTATTATTATTATTATTAGTGTTGTGGGATTTAATCGATTAATCGACCAACTTCTGTTGTAAGATTAATCGATCAAAAATATTTAATCGAATAATCGAGTTGATTAAAATTAATCGGTTGTAGTTGATATTAATTATTATTTTGTTAATACAAACTCATACTAAAAATTCCGACAACATTTCTCTCTCGGAAATTGCCTACTTAAAAACGCAATAATACTGTTATTTTCTAACTGTAATAGTACTGTTATTTTCTAGGGAAAATCTTTGCACAAACACTTCAGAAAGAGATACACATTATGAGGACAGTGATCTAGTCTACCTTTATTGAAAGTTGAAACACAATACGAAATCTTTACTAAGTTTTATGGTTTTTCCAAGAAAACTTCCGTCTTGTTGTCAGCTCATCTTCCTAGCATATGAAATACATACTTTTCTGGGATTCGTCCCCCTCATCCCTTATAAAATAGCCATGTCTACACTGTGTGCAAGTGAGAACGTAACAACCTCCTTCCTTTTCTAAAATCTGATAATTCAATTACAATAGGGGCCAGTCTTCTGTTTCGACCGCTGTACTTTTTGCATTTGCAGTTTCTGTACTGAGTTTATATATGAAGGTTGTGTGTTTACTTTGCTAAAGAAAAAAAAAATCAGTTTCCTGTGGTTTGTGAAAAGTGTAAACTCCATTATGTCATATGAGAATTTGAGAGGTGAACTCAGTGAAACGTTTGGATTTAAATTGAACGATCGTGGAGAAGTGCTTGACAGAAAAAAGTATTTCGTGAAAGCGATGCAGGAAACATTGTTACTAAACGTAGAGCGGCACTTAATTCGGAGCATGTGAATGCACTCACCTGTTTAAAATCATGAATGAAGCAGTATTAACTAAATGTCTTCATACTTTTTGTTATTTACTCCTATGTTTGTCTCAAAATTTCCCGGACATATTGACAAAATAAATTGCAAGCCTCATAAAAGATACGTTAGTAAGTGATTAAAATAGTTGTTTTGTAATATAACGATAGAATATATACAGATATACAACATTTAATACTTAGCCTATGCTTATCACCGAATACAAGTTAAATTTAACAATAATTGTGTATTACAGTATATTAAAACATTTTTTTCAACTCGATCAAAACTCGATTAATCGATTAAATTCAAATAGTTAATCGATTAAATATTTTGATCGATTAATAGCAATAATAATAATAATAATAATAATAATAATAATAATAATAATAATAATAATAATACATTGATCACTATTAAGTCAAGCATAGTAAGTTTTCAAGCAGCAATATACATTGTCTAAAAATGTACCTGTCTGCGGTGTAGTGCCGTCATTTGCTGTTGTAGGCGTCATAGCTGACGTGATTTCATGTGTGACCGCTGTCTGCTTGGTGGACTCATTGTATAGGGCAATCTTGATATCTTTCCCGATGTTTAATCCTTTGGCGTGGAGTGACACCTTATTAGTGGCATTGTGGCAGCTCACCCTTATAGACACGTGACCCTTGTAAGTAAAATTCTTGCCGTCTGGGTCCAGCTCTGTCAGGTACGGCTCCAGCTTCAGCCTGTAATATGAAGGGGTGATGTCTCTAGGCAACAGCAGGTCGGCGACCGGTATCGGCTTCTCTGACGTCCCGCTAGGCGCTGTAGTTGTCGTCTCCAGTGATGATGGTTCTGAATGCCCGTCTGCACCCTTAAAAATATAATTGTGTTTCTTTAATTAATTGATTAACTAGTGGACTTACTCGTGTTAATTATGTGAGATTTGTCCGGCTTACAGCTGTTTCAGTGCTTTACGCACCATCCTCAGAGCCTACTAGATCACGGCGTCATCTCGAACTTCTCTGCCTGGTATGTGGTTGATTGTTGAAAGGTGTTGAAGAGTGGAGTCAAATAGTGTGTGTGTGCTGAAATTGATCTGTGTGTTGAGAATTTGATCGGGGTGTGTTTTAGTGTGTTTGTATATTTCGTATTGTTCTATTGTGTTGAGTTTTTGGTTCTTGGGTTGTATGTGTAGGATTTCCATGTCCGTATTTATGTTATTGTACGTATGGTTAGTATTGGTTATGTGATCGGCGTATGTAGATGTATTGTGTCCTCTGGTTATTGCTTTAATGTGTTCTTTGTAGCGTGTTTGGAATGATCTGCCTGTCTGTCCTATGTAGAACTTATCGCAACTATTACATGTGAGTTTGTATACACCTGTGTGGTCGTATTTATTTGTTTGTGTTTTTGTGTGTTGTGATGTTTTTGTAGTGTGTTTTCTGTTCTGTATGTTATGTTGTATTTCTGCTTTCTGAATGAAGATGCGATCTTATGTGTGCTTTTGTTTTCATATGTAAGTGTGATGTATTTCTTGTGTTCTTGTGTTTGTGTTGTGTTTTGCGTGTTTTTGTGTTTGTTAAGTTTTTGTTTTGTCATTCTTATGATGTTGTCTATTATGTTTGGATTGTATCCGTTTTCCACTAAGTCCAGTAAGTCCACTAGTTAATCAATTAATTATATTCAAGTGTTAAAAGTAGTGTACGCAAGATTCAAAATGGATTATCAAGTGTTTCTTTAATTAATTATTACTTAAATATGTACAGTAGTGGCAAAAAAAACCGGACCGCCCTTGTAGCTGATTTCAGAGTCACAGATTCAAATTTTGCTAGTCACAAAACACATCCATCTTGTATAATTAATTGTAACAATGAAATTTATTGCATTTCTTCGATTTTTACCGTCTTTTGTTTCCTTCAGTGCCTCAAACTTAGAGACGAAAAAACTTTGCGAGTTTTATTTTCATCTGGCATCTATATTACATTTCTACCTCTATTCGGTAAAGATGACTGCGTATTTTTACATTAAATAGCAGTACATACCTCTGGCTTCACTATTCGTATTGGAATTACCCCAGTTTGACACAATACACAGCACAGGATTCTTTTCTACAAGGGTCGGTCCGGTTTTTTTGCCACTACTGTACAATTTGATTGTTATATGGGAATTGATACGGCTGTGTAAGAGATACACCGGTACTTAGAATATGTCACCCAGTTTCGGGGATAAAACTACAGTTGTTCTGGTTTGAAGTTATAGTTTTGTTTCGGTTTATAAATGAAGAGTATGGACATGGATGAATATAATAGAATGCGAAACTACGGCCAGGACCATGTTAGTCTACATTTCGCGGACCAAGTAGGCTAACAAAACCAGCGCCCAATGTCATAGGTATTATTTCATTAAAAGAATTGAAGACTATAATGTAGACGACTTCAGAATGTATAGAACACCAAAAATGGTTATTTTTTATATATTTTTAAACTTGGTTATTTAACGACGCTGTATCAACTACGAGGTTATTTAGCGTCGATGAGATTAGTGATAGTGAGATAATATTTGTCGAGATGAGGCCGAGGATTCGCCACAGATTACCTGACATTTGCCTTACGGTTGGGAAAAATCTCGGAAAAACCCAACTCAGCCCAAGCGGGAATCGAACCCACGCCCGAACGCAACTCTAGATCGGTAGGCAAGCGCCTTAGCCGCTACGCCGGTGGTTATTTTTGATATTACATAATATCTAACCGGTGGTCTTGTATAAGGAAGCACATGTACAAACTAATTTCAAGGTCATCAACTTCTTCGAATTTGTGCGAAGAAGAGATTCTGTGAACCAATAACATAAGGAATAACAACATAATGGTGCAGTCACTAGTCAGGGTCCCTGAAGTTCGATACTTTATCGAATCCAAAAAGAATAAAAAAAAAATGTCGTAGATGGTGAACATTAGAACTGCGTTATGAGTAGGTCCTGCAGAGTTCTCTACCATTAGTGACCTCTGGTTGAGAAGACAAGATGGAAGCCAGAAATTTGCGAAGAAGAGGATGTAAGTGATACGTGTGTATAAGCAATGTATGATAAACCGTGATGTTTATGGACCTTGTTTAAATACTGTTGTTGAATGTATTGTAAAGTAGTATATAGTAATATAATAATTTCAAATATCTAACTAGTTTTGCATTTCTTTTCCAGTACACTGTACACTAAATACCCTAAAAATACAATTTCAGTTATGTAACCTTCTGATTTCTTTTTTGCTCCATTAGTTGTATTAGAAGGTAGTGTAAAATAGACTGTCTCTTTTATCTTCCTGTTGGCTGCAATACGAATTTAATAAACATTTAATGCACTATTTGAAATTAGGTGGCATATTCATCCATGTAGCTGGTTTCAGTATGGGGAGTGGGGTTATTTTATGCACATAGTTAAACATTTCGCCACCTGGTGCGCTGATGGATGGATGGATGGATGAATGGGGCAATTAGTTACGCTTTTCGCCACTTGATGTGCTGCTAGATACTTGAAGTAATTAGTTATCCTTAGAATAATAGATGACAGCAAGATCAATATCTACATTAGCAACGCCTCTAGCGTTTGAAACGGGAAAGTCAATAAGTTTCGTATCCTATTATATATTCATCCATAGTATGGGGCTAAAGTACAATAAGAGAAGTAATTAATGAATGCTAAACAATATATTTTCTCTTCATACAAAGCAACATTCCGAAATTAGTACCAGCTCACAACAAATTTTTCACTATGGCTCACCCAAAGTGTATCGTAAGTGTCCATTATCACTTTAATATTGGAAAACTCCGTTTACAAATAAAACCAGTGGTATTAAAAATCTGTAGTTGCTCTCGATGCCGAGATATTACTGAGACAGTAGTGAGGCACGGCTAATTTTATTTGCAACTTCTGCGCCCTCGTACCCTTAACGAGGGGAGGTGGCGTCACTGGGCGTGGTAACACAAGTTAAATCTGTTCATGGCCAAACTACTAACAACATTAGCACTCGACTGTGGCTCAGTCTTGTTGCAGTTTAAGTCTCTGAAATTCTGTCATTTTCATTTCACCAGTAATCCCGGAACGGATCCCCATATTCGGTGCGGAGAAATATGTATTACACGTCAAAAATATATAAATCCACGTGTAAATGAAGTATGAACTATAAAATGACGTAAATATATTAAAAATTATATCCGTATTCAAAGTATAAATCTTCCACCAACCTATTTAAGTGAACATATACCATTTTAAGCCAGAAATGTATCAATTAAGAGGTGTGCTCTAAACTCTAGACTGTGACTGCAATTTGTATTCAGGCAGGTTTGCTTTTACCTAACAAACTCCAATATTTTGATTATAAATACAAGTATAAATAAAAATCTAAATTCCAAAAGGATCTGTAGGCCTATGTAACTTACTGGTATTTGATACAGCAAAAGCTTTCGATACAATTAATAGAGAGAAAATATGGTATAAAATGGCAAAATTTAGGGTCAGCTCGATATTTCTAGAGAATACTATAAAATCACTTTATAGAGATATTGGATTTACGATTAACTTCGAAACGAAAATCTCTGTAAAATGATTAAGCAAACGAGAGGAGTGAGACAGGGATGTAATTTGAGCTCTTATTTATTTAACTTATTTATTAATGATGTTCTAGATAATATTGTAAGTGACAGTGTTAGGAAACGTACATATTTCAGACCTACTCTTTCCAGATGATAGCGCGATTGGCGCTACTTCTGTCATTGGACTACAAAACGCGAGAGATGAAATTAACAAATTATGTAAAACTTGGGACCTGAAAATTAATGAAAAGAAATCTGAAGTGATATTATCTAAAAGGAAAACATTCGAAGTAAGAAAGAGATGGTTAGTGAATAGGATACCATTAAATTACGTTTCTATATTCATTCATCTAGAAGTTATAATAGACAGTAGTGACAATTGGAAATTGCGAAAAGAAGCAGCGCTGAAGAAAAGAAGAAATGCCTACGTAAATGACGGAATGTGAAAGTGAAGGATTTTCTAAACTTTTGTAATGCATTAGTAGAGTAGAATTTACTAACCAGGAATAACCTCCATAAGCCGGGAGAAAACCTCGTGATACATTCTGTATATAATGTAGAAATCTGGAGTAGTAAGGGAACTAGTATAAGCATCTTTAAATTGAGGACAAAACTGTGCAAAACAATTCTATATGTAAGTCTACCGTGGAACGCGTTTAACTGGGCAGCTAGATTAGAGGTGGGGTGGATAATAGTCTATGAATAATTCTTGAGAGGAAAATTAAATATGTATGTAATATTTTGATGAAGGATGATTCACGATATTAAAAATGTATATTATTTTTGGAAATAGTTAATTTGAAGTCGAATTGGTTACAAGGTTAGAAACTCAGATAAGCAAATTAGACTTGAATTGGTTGTGGAGAGAAATAAGGACATTAAACGCTAAGATTATTGGGAAAACTGTAAAAGAAAGGGTTACGAAATTTCGAGGCAGGATATTTTTTTCGAAATCTAAAGGACCTGGGATTATTAAGGTATTATATGGAAATTAAAACGATTTGGTATCGTTATAGTCTCAGTAGGAATATAAAATTTTTCTTATGTTTGTATTATATTATATTATTATTCTCTTCTATTACATAATTACCTACCGGTTTGCCCTTGCAAGTGCCCAGATAGTGCACTAAGATGCCAATGAGCACCATGCACGAGATGACGATGAGGCCGATCAGCAGAGCCTTTTTGGTGGACACAAACCAACCGCCTGAACGCCCATAATGGATGTTACCAGCGGAGCCCAGCTCGTCCACGGCCAAGAACTCTGTGCGGCTTCCCGAAGTCGGCATCCTCTTCCTCCTAACTGTCACAAGAAGATAACAAGTGAGATCTGCTCTTCTTTTATTTTTCACCTTATAAATTATACAGAGTGAGTCAGCCAGGGCTAGACCGGCGTCAGCGGAAAGTCATATGCGTAGTAACTGCTGCGCCATCGCAGTGATCAGACCTCTTGCTCGCGTACGTTTCGTGTTTAGTTACGTATACACTTTCACACAGTGAGGGTACATTTAGAGTGCGTTACTGTATCCATTATGAATTGAACATCGAGTGTTTGTTTACAACAATTTTGTGAAATACGAATCTTGGAGAAAAGTTGTAACAAACTTCCGTCAGTCATTCCCTGATTCGCACAGAGCCTTCTAAAGCAATGATTTACAATTTAGTGAAGACATTTCATACAACTGGATCAGTATTGAATAAGAAACGAACATGTGTGAAGCGTGTTCTCACTGAGGAGATTTTAGATGAAATTGGCCACCGACTAGAGAGAAGTCCTACGATATCATCCCGCCGTGTAGCTCAGCTGGTAGCGGTGTCACAGTCTTCAGTGGTAAGAGGTACGAAACAAAATTAAGACCTTACAAAATTCGTGTAGTTCAGAGGTTAACGGAACCCGATTATCAGAGCAGACTTAGGTTTTGCATGTGGTTCCAACAGTGAGTGTATGATGGACTACTTGACCCTATCTTACTTTTTTATAGTGACGAAGCATGGTTCCACATCAGCTGTTACATGAACACTCAAAACAGTCGTTACTGGGACAGTGAAAATCACGAACAACCGCTACATTACATAAAATTAGGGGTATGGTGTGCAATAGGGTATATAAAAAAAACTTTTCTTGAAAAATGAAGGTGGTTAGTGCGGAAAAGTTGCTATTTGTGGCAGAAAGAACGTAGAAAAAAATAAAATATTAATTCGACAATATCCTGTGTCTCCGCATCAGCCCTAAAGTTTTGCGAGCTTAATGCTCTATGTCTGTTTTCAAATTTTGTTTCGTAGTGCATCTCTTCGCCTATTTTTTTAAATTTACACTTAAAAATAACCCAGGGCTCGCTACGAGGAGGTGGTTGCACTTCCAGCCCCATCCCTCCACCCACCCTTAGTAGTATACTTGGTGTCAAATGTTGATTTACGCTGCATACTCAGACTTTGTTTCGAAGCTTGGCATTTCTCAGCTAAGCACACTAAATTATTTGAAGGATGACTACAGCTCACATACAAGTGGAGAATCCTGTAAGCAGTTGTAAGTCATCGAGATTGAACAACTGGTCCTGGTTTCTTCCTTCAAGCTCAATCGGACAATGGCCAGAATGAACAACTTGGTAGATCCCCAGAAGATACTCCTGGTCAGTAGGCCTACTAAGATCGGAGATACGTTCCACGTTAATTTTGTGGATCCAGGATACTTCAATAACTTTGAAATTCGCCATGATTTGTCTCACAATGGAGTAACTCTTCTCCGATATGTCCAGAACGTGTTTCTGGACCTGTAGTGATACTAGCAAGATGTTTCATGAGATAGCGGTGTCGAAGTTCATTTACATGGAGAAGACAAATTATTCGTTGTAGTGGCCTGCTGATTTCCTTTTCGACGCACACCATCGATCCTTTTTTTTTTCTTTCTGTAGAGGCTCCATCATAACCAAGTGCTGCTAGGGGCGATACATCTAATTTACTTGCCTTTAAAGATTGAAGCACGGCTCTTCAAATCTGATGTCCATGTCCAGAGAAAGAGGAGATATATCGAATATACTTTGAATGTGGTTCTTCTAATAAAGTTATAATTATGCTCCTCTTCTTTTTCTCGGCGATATAATCCGTTGTCCTTTTTCTCCTGTGTTAGTGCCCTGTCCTTACGACCATCAAAATATACTGTTCTAATGAACTTATTGTTAGGTGTTTCTTCTTTCTGAATTTTATCTCCAATCTTCATTTATCTCGTGACCATCTAGTATAAGACCCTTATTCCTAGTAGATATTATTCTCGCGCTTGTAGCATAGCTGTCGCAATTAGAGCCACATATCTCTTCGAGGTGCCTATCTGAAGGCTGCTGAAGATAATTTTGGTAGAGGCAAGTGAGCCTGAGCACCAGAAGGCTTCGATTCGAAGTCAGAATACACATTCCTTCACTGCTGTTCCGAGTGGTGCGAATGCTTAGACTCAGAGCTTGTAACTGATGTCTGTTTTTCTCTTCCTCGGAATTCAAGCCGCACTTCTTCAGATTGATGGCGAACGGGCCTCTTCGCTTTCCTCTCTTCACTCTTAAATAGTGTTTTCGTCGTCACAATGTCATATTATCATTAATCATATTTCGTTAATTTTTCTGATCCATTAGAAAGGATACTCCTATCAATGGAACTTTCCTACTTAACTCACATTCACAGAGACTTTCCGGGTTCGGGCACTTACAAGTGCATATATCAAACAATTTTCTACCTTTATTAATAAAAGCTTATTCATGCGCCCTTGAGGTTAGCCCACTTCGTTAGTGCGATTTCAGAATATTCTGATATTTACTATGATACTATTTCATCTTTTCCACTACTCTACGATTGCTGATGGTAGGAAGGCTTGCTGTTTTTCAAACCTCGATAAGTCTGTCGGCAGTAACATGAGCGATGTATTTTACTGAAAGGTGTTTTCCACCTAGTTCGTTTGTCTTTAAATCTCTGATCCAAAGAAAATGTGTTACCACATCTTTATAGGTTGGAAGTTGCGACTCTCTTATCGGACCTGGTATATCGAACAAAGGACTCGGCAGTACGGCAGTATGAAATTATTTTTTCTACTCATGACAACACGATGCATAAGAACTATTGCATGTACCACTAAACCAATGATATGTCACACGATTTCACAGAAACAACAGCGATATAAACCTGGCCAGCATAGCCTACGAAATACGACTGCTGGGCAGATTCTACGCTAACTGCCAGCATCCCTCTCTTCTCTAATAATTTGTACAAGATGCGTTATAAATTCGAATCTTCAGTATTGATGCGGAGACACAAGATATTGATTAAATTTAATTTTCTTTCTCCTGCAGTCTTTCTGCCACAAGTCGCAACTTTTCCGCACTAGCCACCTTCATTTAAAAAAAAAATTGTTTCGATACACCCATAGGGTGCAATGAGCGAACGACTGATTGGTCCCATTTTCTTTGAGGAAATTGTCAACGCACAAAGATATACACAGTGCACACTCCATCCATTTTAATGAGCTTAGTGAGGACGAAAAGTTGTACAGTTATTTCATGCAGGATAATGCCACAGCTCACACTGCTCATGTGTCAATAATCGCAATTCAGGAAGTGTTTGATGACAGGTGGTAAGTCGTGGATTATGGCCAGCTCGAGCGCCAGATTTAAATCTCTGCGATTTTTATTTCTGGGGCACACTGATAAGTAAAGTTTACGCGAATAACCCACATTCACTTGAGAAATTCAAACAAAATATCCGGCATGAAATTTGACCCATTTCGGAGAACGAACTGCGGCGAGTTGCTGGACATGTCTTCAGAAGATGTGCAGCCTGCCAGAAATCACAAGGACGCCATTTCGAATATGAATTGTGAATTCGGTAAGTACATAATTACGCAATACTAACCGCAAAAGCGCGGAACGAATCTCCCGCATATGGTAGCATCGTTACGTATGAATCAGGTGCCGTGAGTGCGGTTAGGATTCTAGCTCTGGCTGGTTCACCCTATTTATATAACACATAAATGAGATAGAAAATAGCTAGACAAAGTAGTCTAGGATGCACATAATTCTCATTATACATATTACTCTATACAGAACGATTACAGTAAAGGCTTTTTAGAGGATATTGGAATGCATAGCCTATCATCATTAAATGGAAATAAACTTAAGGTTTTATAACTAACTAAACTGCGTGCGAGCACGAGCTTCTGCTCTTTCGGGCTGCAATGTCTGATGTAATGATGAATGATGACCTAATGTATATTTAATAATTAATAAAAAAAATATACGTGTTACGAACACAGCGCGGATTGAACAAATTAGTAAATATTCGGAGATCCCATATTCGGTATCAGCAAAAGGTCCACTGATTCGAATACTTTAAGAAATTATACACGGAACACTATGCTACTTATGAACCTGACAGCGCTGTGCATAATGACTAGCAGCAGGTTAATACAAAATGCAGGAGGAAAACTAGTTTTTTACTGGGACTTGAGTATTGAAAAATGATTACTGAAGCTTCCTCCAAGTTTCATATTTTGGTAATAAAACCTCTAAAATGCTGGTTCTGTTATCTTTCTATTTACGGTATACGAAATACGCCCTTCTCTTCAAATGCATTACAGTGATTTCGTATAGTTATTTTATTATTATTATTATTATTATTATTATTATTATTATTATTATTATTATTATTATTATTATTATTATTATTATAAGATCAGATAATTTTATAGTAAATTTAACAAAAGGTTAAGTTAAATTGTTGTACATTTATAACGGACATATAAACAAAATGTCAAAAATGACTTCTTTAGTATGAGGAATGCTAAAAACTTCTATTTTCATGATAATATTGAAATACCTTTTTGTCATCTCTAGGCTTGTAATGTTGGGGACCGATAGGGTGCATTACGGTGGTTTCAAGTTTACTATCCGTTCACCAGTCAGTACTTCAGCATGCATAAACAGTGTACCTGCTGAATACTCCGTTCGCCATTCACTACCGTAGCATGCGTAAACAGTGTACCTGCTGAATAATAATGCCGAAGGTTGAAGTTCTCAGGCGCATATTTTTGCAGCGGAATTTGGTGAGTGTTTTGAAGTGAATGACGGGAACGTTACATGTAAATTATGTAATATGAACATACGAGGTGACAAACGATATTGTATACAGAGGCGTTATAGCACAAGAAAGCAAAGGAGGAAACTCAAACCCACGAATAATTCTATGATAATTCTTCTGAATATAAAGAAAAGGTACGTAAAAATATATCTTTGTAATGCTGTGTAGCTTATATTTACTTTTAGAGCTGTCCTTGTACTAGCTCACGTCTCCGACCTGTGTACCATGATACAGTCAATATTTGTAATCGGTCCCCAACATTACAAGCCTAGACATCACCATAGGCCTAGTCATATTTATAATTCGTACAATGAACAGATTGAAGGTTGGAAACAAGGTAGAAAAGCAAAATGAAGGAAGGAGAAAGGAAATGAATAACTAAGTATGAAAAATAAAGATGAATGGCCGAGTGAGTGAGTGAGTGAGTGAGTGAGTGAGTGAGTGAGTGAGTGAGTGAGTGAGTAAATTAAACGGGCTCTTAAAGATAAATAATAATGGGCATACTGGGAGCCTGAACTACACCAGCTATGAGACAGGGCAAACTCCTTATTGGGGAACTAAGACCTGACTTAACTAAACAACTCCCAGTCCTACCTCTTAACTAACACTGCTATCTGAATAAACACCTATACGTATTGCGCTTTACAGATGACCCGCCTTGTAGGAGGAAATGTGGGATGTCGTTGAAACATCGCATCACATTCTTCTGGACTGAACGAGCATAAGACATATCAGGCATCGATACCTAGGGAAACACGTGTGTCCCGAGGAGATCCAGGAAATCGAACCAGCAGTGTCGTGAACTTGGTCACCTAGTGCAATCTCCTGGGATGATTTCTACTATAGCTTATGGGCTCACAATAGGTCTTTCATACTACCTAAATCCTGTTTTAGTGGCCTTCGCCTTTAGACGGAAAGAAAAAGGAGAAACTGACTGACTGACCTGACTGACCTGACCTGACCTGACCTGACCTGACCTGACCTGACCTGACTTGACTTGACTGACTGACTGACTGACTGACTGACTGACTGACTGACTGACTGACTGACTGACTGACTGACTGACTGACTGACTGACTGACTGACTGACTGACTGACTGAGCGAGTGTGTGAGTGGACGTATGACATGTATGTGTTCATAGATGTTTGCATCTTGAAATAAATAAGTAAATGTGTGTGTGGGTGGATGAACACAAAAAATGGAGAGGATTTTCTGGATGGAATAATGGAAATAAGGAACAAAGAGAGGGGAGGATGGGAAATTGGAGCGAAATACAGGATAGATGAGGGAAGAGTCTGATAAGAAGTAAAATTGAGGGAAACATTTTTAAAAACTTTGAAGGCGTACTAGGTTTATTAAATTGACAAGCGCAAAAATTTCTACACAATTAACTGTATTTTTAAACGTTTCCCTTCACAAATCAAGAAACGTTATTGAAATGTATTTCAACATGTGAATCAACTTTCATCCATTGCTCCACTCACGTTCATTATGTAGAATTAAATGTCGATAACAACGGAAAGTTTCAATATGCATATCGCAGTTTGTTAATCATTTGCGCTTTCACTTTTTAAATTGTAATCGCAAGTCCGTGAACTGTTCTCACACGCCACGACTCGTGTTCTAAACAAACTTACTGTTATCTAGAATGTTAACATTGTGATTCCACAACTGCGACACAATAGCTTAAATGTTTATTAAAGAGTCATGAAACTCACTGACCTTTCTGTTGAGTATTTACCAGTCACTTTGATTTGCATTCGATTGCAATTGAGGTGAGATTAACTCTCATTGTGCGGAATATTATCCGCTTTATTTCTCATTACACGAAGTATAAACAGAAAATATTGTTATATTTCAAAACTTCGATTTCGAGATATTGCGGAATTAAACGTTTTCACCATCCCTGATAGGAATATATCAAAAGCGATTTTTTGGTATCCCGTTTTTCTGTCTCTCTGTACACAGTAATTTTCCCTTGCATATGGCATGTCTTGTCAATTCATTGTAGAACCTTCAAAGTAGGCCTATATTATATAGAAAATGAATGTATTTATTTGAAAAAAATTAAGAAAATAATAGTCTCCAGTAATTTTCTTTTACAGATAAAGTCTATATTTGACCTACATTAATAGTAAAAATTAAAAGATTTGGTGGAACGATTTCTTAGCAGTTACTCGATGTTGATCTCCATGGAAGTACTTATGTCATATGCAATACACTCAATAATGTAAACGAGTTTATTTTTATACACAAGAGGAGTTCACATATATACATAACCTACTCGGAGGAGTTTATTACAATTTTATTCATTGGGCGGTATTACAATAGGCCTATACCTATTTAAAAATAATGTTATGCAGATGTGTTTGGCATTACTCACATAGATCAGTAAAATAACAGTGACAATATTTTCGAGATAATCTCATGTGCTTATATACAATATATTATCAATTAATTATTAATTGTTTGTGGCCCAAAAACAGATCTTTACTTGCCCTGTTAATATATTTTCAAGCAAGATTCAAGCTCAAGTCCGGGCAGTCTCGGAACATGATTCCCACTACGCCTAGACCAAATCGGTCCATATGACAGTTTACCTACATATTAATAAAAACACTTTTCAGTTGGCATTAGCTAATAGTCATGGCAGAATGTAATTTGACATTCTTTTAAACTTCTATAGAGATGTACGAAAGAATTGTGAATAAAATTGAGAATGCCAGTTGAAGGCAAACATTTCAGAGTAAAACTATTTCACCACTGCTTTGTCTACAAATAAAAATCTGAAATTATTACGGGTATGAACTGTATGATCACTTGGTAAGAAGTCTCCAGTCCCACAGATGTGACTAGGCCTTGAGGAACAGCGAGAAGCTCAGCTAGAGAGAATAGAAATGGACAGGGACAGAGCTAGAGAAACAAAGATGCAGACAGAAACAGACAGACAAGAGACAGAGACAGGGACATAAATACACAGACAGTGACTAAGAATGGTAGATGGGTACAAAAACAGACAAAACGTATAGAAACACATACATAAACAGACGGGGATAGAAACATAAACATAAACATAAACAGACAGGAACAGAAACAGATAAAATAGACAGGGACAGAAACATAGGTATAAAGAGACGGGACAGAAACAGAGATATAAATAGACACAGACAGAAACAGGTATAAACATACAGGAAGAGAAACAGAGAGATAAGCAGATATTGACAGAAACAGAGATATAAACAGACGGGGACAGAAACAGAGATATAAACAGACGGGGACAGAAACAGAGATATAAACAGACAGGGACAGAAACGGAGATATAAACAGACGGGGACAGAAACAGAGATATAAACAGACAGGGACAGAAACAGGTACAAACATACAGGAAGAGAAACGGAGAGATAAGCAGATACTGACAGAAACAGAGATATAAACAGACGGGGACAGAAACAGGGATATAAACAGACAGGGACAGAAACAGGTACAGACATACAGGAAGAGAAACGGAGAGATAAGCAGATATTGACAGAAACAGAGATATAAACAGACGGGGACAGAAACTGATATTATTTATAAACAGACATGGATAGGAACACAGATATAAACAGACAGGGACAGAAACAGACATAAACAGACACGGACAGAAACTGAGATATAAACAGACATGAACAAAAACAGAAATATAAACAGACACGGACAGAAACAGAGATAATTTTAAACAATCACGAACAGAAACAGAGTTACAAAAGACTCAGACAGAAAACGTTATAGGAAAATAGGCAAATACAGAAATAGATAGGAACAGACAGTGACAGGAAAAGATAGACAAATAGAGGTAAAAGTAATAGCAGACAGAAATAGGCAAAAACATAAATTGACACACATAAGCAGACAGGGATAGAAACATGTAGACAGGAATACGCAAAGACAAATAGATAGAAACCGATAAGTAGATACAGGAACATACAGAAAGAATACAAATAGAAGCAACGGTACGATACCAGAGAAATACAAGTAGATAGGCTAGGAAGACGTCTGGTCCGAAATAACAGACACAGAAAAAGAGAGAGAGAGAGAGAGAGAGAGAGAGAGAGAGAGAGAAAGGAAACTACATACCGAAACAGGTGTAAAGAAAAGCAGAAATGGAGAAAGGGTTAAACATAAAGAGACAGAAAGAAGGGAATAATTCGAGCATTTTGTAGAAAACGTCCAATAGATGTACTTTATTTTGTGTCATTTGAAGCCACCCTCTTCACTTTTCTCAATGAAAACTTGTACGTCCGTCTAAACAAAATCTTTAAATCCTGCAACTGCTTTGTATGAAAAATTGTATGTAAAATTACTGCGAATTCACTAACAGACACAAAAGAAGTAATCTATAACATTTAGGAAACGATAAACTTCACATATTATTGTATTAAAATGTGTTACATACCTCTCGTATCCATGTTTTATTTCAATTGTTTTGGAGAAAAATGTTCACCATTATAACGCGCAAATGTTTGTTCATTCACAGAGCTCAGCGCGCACACACTATTCCAAAGGCTTTTCGGTAGCAGGTCGGTTGCTTTCCGCCACAGATAACGACGCCTTATATAATTTGTAACCGGCTTGAAGCCTCGTGAAGGTCGTAAAACACCGTTTCAGGACACAAATCCATCAACATACAGAAAAAGTGGCACAAGGAGGATCTTCACACCTTGACATGTATCGATAGGCCTATATGATGGACATTACAGAAGTAGGCCTATTTCATAAAACTTAAATTTCCTCCATCCTCCATAAATATCATTGAATACTTGTTAAGTCCAGCCGTAGCTCGGTCAACGTAATGACTTTTCACCAAAGGAGGATATTATTCGAGTTCGAATGGTTCAAGCATTCTTTGTTGCTTTCTTTTTTATTTTTATTTTTATTCATGCCTATGCAGGATGCCTATATGCAATTACTTTTCAATTAATAGCTTTTAAGATATCCTACGTCACTTCTACTTGATTGACAGGGGGGAAGTTGAGACAATAATGTGTCTGTAAAGTACCCGTCATCTCATGTTTTTTAAAGCTATCGAGACCAATTTAATATCTTTGCGAGCTCTAAGCGTATTAGCCACTTATTTCATTCCGTGAATTGCCGTCCCACCGAATTTTTAATATAAAGTGCCGAAATAGTACATTATGCAACGAGCCTATAATGAAGGTAATTAAGAAGTGAGTATGGATAATTATGAAACGAGCGCAAGCGAGTTTCATAATTTTCATAAGAGCTTCTTAATTACCATTATAGGCGAGTTTCATACGACTTTTTATGCTCGACCATATTTCTAACTTGATATTATTAATTTTATTGTATCTGACCTGGAGCAATGTCCCGTATGTTGTGAGATGTGCGCAGACGCGAGAGTATTGATTTTTTCCGAGGAACAGATGTGCACATTGACCTTGCTAGGCCATAAGAACCTACAGTGATAACATTGAAATAAAATTAGACATTGAAAAACGAGATGACAAATTGAATTTATTTGAATATTATTTACAATTAACGCTAATTATTATAGTATCAGAACATAACCTTCTGCGACAGTATTGGATTTCCAGCCTCCGTGACTTTTCGCTAATTCTCTTTCGATTGCATATCCGAGAATAATCGATACTTGCGGTTTTATAACGGTAGAAAGCTGACCTGTCATTGGCTGAACAGTTGTAACCTGAGTCGTCATTGGCTGAAAGACCTGACCTTTAATGAGTAGGTGTACTTTAATGACATGCATTAAAGGTCTGCTACCAGGTGTATAATTACATTTCGGCATGGTCGAGCATAAAAAGATATAAACGTACTAGAGTACGAATGGGGAGGCAACCTAACGCTAAATAGCACCTAAAGCTCACTTCATCTAGTCTTGTCATTCATGGTCAGGTTTGATTCCCGAAAAAGAAGTCGAGATTTATCTTTCTTCAACAAAGACTGAGTTTTTATTACCTGTTTTAATTTTGTCATGTTTTACCTTAATGACGACAGTTTAACCAGGAATTCGCGTTATATGCAAATGTCTAATATTAACCCAGATTATCGGAAGAGTGAGGTACAAGCCAAAGAGCATGATCTCCAAACAGAAGAATATTTATATTATTATTACTTTTATTATTATTTAGTTTAAATATAGTGCTATTAAAAGAAAATTCATCTATTTTAAACGAAAATAATCCTTAAAAGGACAATTTGTTAGCTTTCTCATTCTCTTTGCCTTATTATAGACCATTTTGCCGCAAAGCGTTGTCCAGGGTGCACCACGTGGAAGTAGGTCTATGTCTCACCTACGTCTATGTCTTACTATGTCCTATGTCCTATGTCTATGTCTTACTGAAGGGTATACCTCCTGAACCCAGAAGACTAGCAGTTGCAAGCTTTCGTCTTAACACTGAACATGACATCCTGGGTAAACACCTCAATCGTCTTGGCATCCTTCCATCAGCATCCTGCATTTTGTGTCATGAACAGGAAGACATGAACAGACAACATCTTGCAAAATGCCCTGCTCTGAAATCCTCCACGGAAGTCGACCGCTACTGGGAAGCCAGAGCCCGAATGTTTTTAACTACTTAATCCGTAGTTTTGTCCACCATTTTCTTGTTTTTCCCTCAATCAATGATAGTAAATATCATGTACTAGCCATTAGACAAACAAATAAAATAAACGAAAATAAAAATAATATAATCATGCATACTTATTAAATTTAACGCAGAATAAATATTGAACATGCCTGTTATTATTCGGTTGAGAAGCTTTTGTCATCTAGTCTGCTGTCAAAAAATCTGAAAGTTAGAATTTATAAAACAGTTATATTACCAGTTGTTCTGTATGGTTGTGAAACTTGGACTCTTACTTCGAGAGAGGAACAGAGATTAAGGGTGTTTGAGAATAAGGTGCTTACGAAAATATTTGGGGCTAAGAGGGATGAAGTTACAGGAGAATGGAGAAAGTTACACAACACAGAACTGCACACATTGTATTCTTCATCTGACATAATTAGGAACATTAAATCCAGACATTTGAGATGGGCATGGCATGTAGCACGTATGGGCGAATCCAGAAATGCATACAGAGTGTTAGTTGGGAGGCCGGAGGGAATAAGACCTATAGGGAGGCCGAGACGTAGATGGGAGGATAATATTAAAATTAATTTGAGGGAGGTGGGATATGATGGTAGGAACTGGATTAATCTTGCTCAGGATAGGGACCGATGGCGGGTTTATGTGAGGGCGGCAATGAACCTCCGGGTTCTTTAAAAGCCATAAGTAAGTAAGTAAGTAAGTATGCATACTTATTATCTGTGGTTTTTACCAGATGTTACAAAAGTTCAACTGTCACATATCATATGTCATTTGTTTCTCTAAGTGTTTATTATCGGTGCCGATACCTAAAGTCTATCCAACGAAAGAATAAAGTAATATAGACTTACGCACTTGGTCTTGAGATCTCTGAATTGGCAGTGAATATTTTGTTTGTTGCCATGTGAACAGATCTATTGATATTCTATAGTTTATATCACTTGATTCTTTCGCTAGATAGAGTATAGGTAACGCATCGCAAATGGAAAATAATCGTTTCATTTCCCAACTATTTTTTTTTTTAATCCTGGTTGGAACAAATTACCTGGTTCAGGTTTTTCCGGGGCTTTTCCTCAATCCATTCAGAACAAATGCTGGGTAACTTTCGATGTTGGAGCCTGGGTCGCTGGCATTATCATCTCCATTTCATTCAAAAGCTAGATAACCACAGCAGTTGATAAAGCGTCGTAAACTAATCAATTTAAAAAAAAGTAAAATTGAATCGTTAAAGTAACGTACGGATCAGGGTTAAAGATATACCACAACTAATTATAAAGCATGAACAGAATTCACCAATGGCTTAAGTTTTGTGGTGGAGTAACAGCATACCCGATCGTGAAATCCTGGCTGCGACAAGTTACCTGGTTGCGGTTTTTCCGGGGTTTTCCCTTAAACCATTAAGAGCAGATGTTCGGTAAGTTTCAGTGTTGGGCCTTGGACTCATTTCGTGGAATTATCACCTTCATCTCATTCAGACGCTAGACAATCAAAGTATCGTAAAATATCCAATTAGAAAAAAGTTTTCTACGCTATTTTTCAGCGAAAGGTGTATGAACCTTTCTTCTTTACAAAGACGGTAGTAACTACTGGGCTTCCTACCTTCACGTTACGAAATTGTTTATTCACACAACTAGATAATAATTATTACCATGCACGATTTAATTTTCTATTAAGAAGGCGCGAGCACTTCATTTTAATTGGGAGGTTCGTAAATTTATTAATGAAGTTCTCCCACATTGCTGGACCGCTATCCGTGATCAAACATTTTATATAAATGTTCATGTTTTTTTAAGGTATTGTCTACCATATTATTTATTAACAACTCATTTCCCGCAAAAGGCTATAAATTTCTTCTATCATAAATGAACATAATATTAAAGTGCAGTATATTATATATTTGAAAAAAGAAGTACTTTGTTATTATTTTTAGGGCTTCACCATCTAAAAAATAACGATCCTGAAAATGTATAATAATCAGAACACCGACCACCCAGAGATCATAAGTACAGACTGTAGAGTAGTCGTCGTAAGCACTCGCTAAAATGGGTAACGGGTAAGCAGTGCATCGTAATATGCCCTGTCGTGCAGCAGGAAGAGGTAGAGAGCATACCCGCCAGCAGCCATGAATGCAACATAGTGCAGTCTCTTATCCGCGGGTAATAGACAGTAGCCCGAGGGTGCACTGTGATAATGACGGTTGCTGTAGAGCATCAGCGACTGTAGTAAAGGAGTGCAGATTAATATTTCTAGCCTATAGGAGTCCTTTTCTCTGCACAGTGGACAAAGGCGCTCTCTTCTTCGTTGGACTCTATGTTTGGAGGAAGAGGCAGTGATCTTTGTTGGGACAATATGAAATCGAGAGCTACACAATTTATCAGACCTGAGGAAGGTTAGTCAGTAGATAGATAGATGGATTTATTGAGTAATATAATACATACAGATGTTATATTATCATAATTTTCTCTAAAATCCAATGCACGGGTCTTCTGACCGTACGTGCTTTGTACCTAAAACAAGTCATACTTTGTAGGTTTCACCCCCTCGCCTATGATTATATCCAACCAGTCTCTAAAAGAACACACATATTAAAATAAAAATGGCACAACAAAACACATTATTTAATAGGCCTATATCCTAACCTAAAACAGACATAAAAGTGTATAATTGGATAGATACCATTATCCCTTCGTCAGTTCGTATCACAAACTTCAACAGCTGAAGTTCTCATTTGTCTCGCCTTCAAGAGGAACAATCCAGTCTTTTGTCCGTATTCTCTATTCCCCATGAGGTTAAGACAAACAAGCGAACTCCTATTCTGATTTAGCATCGAGGGTGGTAGATATTTTCTCCGTACATGTTCCAATTCGACACACTGCAATAAAATATGTCTATAGGAGCCACTTTTCTCTGCACAGTGGACAAAGGCGCTCTCCTTCTTCGTTGACAATTTTATTATCTTTCCATGCCTCCAATCTCAGCCACGCTAAACCTGTTCTACTGTCTTTAAGCTATAATAAATTATTATATACAATATCTAGAACGTAACTATTAATATTGTTTCCGATACGATTTCATATCTATCTCTTCCAGGATCTTTCCGGATCATGTTTACCGGAAGATCTATAACCATTGATAATTTAGGAATTCTTTCATCTTCCATTCCTGTTAAATGATCTGTCCATTTCCCTTTTTTTCAATTAATTTATCTGCTATTGAGTATATGTTTAGTTCTTCCGTAATTCTAATTTCTAATAAGATATCGTAATATGAATTTTTAAATTACTCAAAAAAATTTCATTTCTGTGGCTGAAATATGAGCTTCGTATTTTTACGTAGTACCTAAGATTCACTTCCATGCAATAAAATAGATGTGATTACTTCATAAAACTTCTTGAGTTTCTTTTTTGTGTATTTTGTGTCAGTTGTTTTCAATTGTTTCCGATATAGCTTGATATCGGTACAATTTGTAGTGGATGTCATTATCTTGTTTATAAAATTATATTATATCGCAACCTAAATAATTGAAGTATTATTGATTACAAAGAAAATCCCCCAACAGCGAAAGGAAACGTTTGTAAATGTATGGATGGATAGACAAGTATACAGATAGCATAATCTACTGAAAAAATATATTTCCACGAACTGTTTGTAATATTTTAGAAAGTAGTAACTTAGACTTTACCAGCTAACTGTAAACTTAGCTATTTGAGTTATATTTCTAAGCTAAGAACCTGGAGGACGGAATTTATTAGTATTGCATCCAAATCAGAGTGATAAACTAGGATGAGTAGCAGTGAAAGGGTCATTACATTTTGCTTTTCTCCCAAAAAAAAGAAGCCATGTTATAAATTTTGGTTGTCCTTAAACTTCATCGTCCATGATCGAATATGAGTCCTGGGAACTTGTACTTCATTAAAATTTAAAAAAAATCACTTTCAGTGTCTTATTCCAAATCCATGTTTTTTTTAAATTAAATAAAAAATAATTGAGGCTTTCGCGTTCCCTGAAATAACAACTTAACGTACGTTATGTTGTTTTTCCTTTTCTCGTGTATATTGAATCCTTAATAACACATCTCCCTCCTGGCAAAATATTATGTCCCTCTAACAAGCACAGTGCCCTCTAGAAACATTTGAAGGTTGTTCTGCACAATGCTGTTAAACCAGATCTAAAATATGTGATACTCTGTATTTAAAATTTAAGATATTATACCTAAGTTCTTGTTCCAGAGAACGCCAAAATGGGTTCAGTATTACTAAATAATATTATAATTTTAAGTCATCATTGATGTGTTTTTAATTGTTTGGTTGGCAGCTCTGCTACAACTCGTCACTCATCTCCGAGATTAGATCAGTTTCGTTATGTTCATTAATGAAAGTGTGAAGCTTTCTCAAGGATAATCGTGATTGCACGCAGCAAGGTCGGAACCGCAGACCGTGATGCGACAGTTCAAGCGTCTCTTTACCTGTGCGCTATTAACATTAGGCCTACTAATGATAGTGCTGACATCCATTCTCAATGTATGTAATTACTCAGGGATTGTGAGACTTGGTACGTGCCACTGTCTCTGGAAATTAAATTTATCGAAAAAAAAAATTGATTTCTTTTGCGATTACATTATGAAGAGCAATACAGAAATAAGTTTGTGGTAAATAGAAGGAAACTAACGTGACGAATAAAAAAAGCAAAGCTAAATTAATAATAATAATAATAATAATAATAATAATAATAATAATAATAATAATAATAATAATAATTTAATAGTAATAATAATAATTTAATAGTAATAATAATAATTTAATAGTAATAATAATAATAATAATAATTTAATAATAATAATAATGATAATGAAGAGAAATAGCCACCGGCGTGGCTTAGTCGGTTAAGATGCTTGCCTGCCGGTCTGAAGTTACGCTCGGGCACGGGTTCGATCCCCGCTTGGGCTGATTACCTGGTTGGGTTTTTACGAGGTTTTTCCCAACCGTAAGGTGAATGCCAGGTAATCTATGGCGAATCCTCGACCTCATCTCGCCAAATACCATCTCGCTATCACCAATTCACCGACGCTAAATAACCTAGCAGTTGATGCGTCGTTAAATAACCAAATAAAAGAATGAAATAAAATAAAGAGAAATATAAGAATAGGAGGATAATATTAAAATGGATTTGAAGGAGGTGCGATATGATTGTAGAGACTGGATTAATCTTTCTCAAGTTAGAGACCGTTGACGGGCTTATGTGAGGGCGACAATGAATATCAGGGTTCCTTAAAAGTCATAAGTAAGTAAAGAGAAATATAAGATGAAGAAATGCAGATCAAATAAAACTGTGGAAAGGGAGCAGTATTAAACGGTGTATAATCTGTAGACATAATAATAATAATAATAATAATAATAATAATATTATTATTATTATTATTATTATTATTATTATTATTATTATTATTATTATTATTATTATTATTATTATTATTATTATTATTATTATTATTACAAAGAAGAAAATGAAATGGTGAAAAGGAACAAAAAATTAGACGAAAAAAGAGGGGAAAAAATGAAAGAGAGGATAGAAGAAGATATGTTAATATTTAACATCTGATTTATTTAGCTTTATTTCAATCCAATCTCCAGTATGGAATTTTAGGGTGGGGAAATGTTTGTAATTCTACTGTCACTCCACAAATACTTATTCAGAAAAGAATAATTAAAATATGCCTTACTAAGCCAATTGATTACTCATCCGAGCTTTTGTTCACTGATTTTAATGTTCTGAAAATTAAACAAATTTATTATATTGCCTTATTAAACTTCATACACAAAAGTCGCAATAAATTCCAATTGTATCATCATAAATAGGGAACTAAAAGATCCGATTTTATACGACTAGACCTAGAGGAACCAAAGTGTTTCACAAGGACAACTCTTAGCCATAGTACCTACTTTGGTCCAAGGTTATACACCGTGTCCCGCTTAGATGTATTGAGAAATAAGTGCTAATTTAAAGTATAAATAATGGTTTTATAACATAACTTTTTGCATAATTTGACGTAAAAACTCTCCGAGTTTCGGAGAATGGTCAGTGCAACTCGATATGTGCGCCTCGAGCTACCCTGAAGACATCTAAAAAGTACTCAACCTTCTGCCAAGTGTTCCATAACATTTGTGGGATGATTAGCGCAGCTGCATTTATAATGCGTTGTCTCAGTTTTTCCAGTGTCAGCTGTATCACGTTGGAACACAACACTCGTCACAAAGCCCCAGAGGAAGGTCAATGGGCGTCAAGTCGGTTACCTAGGTGGCCAGGCAAGGGTTCTCCTCTTCCGATCAATCTATTGGGAAAGTTTGCATTCAAGATGCCACGCACTGCTCCATAGGAATGGGGTGGAGCCCCATGTTGCCGAAAAACCGATTCTGGGAGGAGTTGATCAACAACAAAGTTCTGCAACATGTTCAGATACAGATTCCCTGTGACTGTTGCCTCGATGAAGAAGAATGGTCCAATGATGGAATGTTCTACTGAATTGCGCCAGGCTTATTTCCACGATAAACTTAGTGCTCATGCGCATGAACATGCAACTGATTTTAAACCATTGGTACATATACTTTGACAGTTTCTGCATGTTGTCAGATGTAAATCACAACGATATCTTCATCTCATTTTAAATGGTGAGCATTTATTTCTCGATCTCTCTAAGCGAGACACGGTATATAATAAAATAATTGAAAATACCCAAATTTGGAAAATTTTAGTATCAGAAATTTCAAAAATAACGTTAGGAATTTAATTTTTAAAGTAGGTTATATATATATATATATATATATATATATATATATATATATATATATATATATATATATTGGTTTAATATGTATATTTATTTGTATAAGTTAAATTGTTAAAATTGAAATTGTATTTTTTAAAGTTAATTTATTCCTATATTTTTTTCCTTGACCCACTTTGTGTCAAATAATTATCTTTGTTTGTGTTAAGTATGTGTTTAGATAACTCCCTGAGCACGAATTTTTACTCCGTCAGGGAAGAATTAAGACTGTACTTTTGTACATGTTATTTTACTAACAATGAACAACAATTAAAGGTAGGTAAGAGATGGAGGTTATAAAACATAGAAAATAAAAAATAAAGCAAATATGGGGAAAAAGTAAGAAAATAAAAGTAAAAATGAGAAATATTATATATAAAATATACGAAGTTGAGAAAAATGAGATGAAGGAAGATAAAATAAAATAAAATATAGGAAAAGACGAAAAACAAATTAAATGAAGTTACGGAAAAAATAACATTAAAATTAAGAGGAAAATGTTTAGAATAAAGACAACGAAGATAAGAATAGAATATAAACTTGGAGAAACCATTGACATAAGAATGATGGTGATAATGGTAGCGGTGGTGGTGATATGTCCACTATGTTCTGAACATCTCTATTATCATACTCCAAAAGTGACGAAATACACACAACGATGCAAGAGCGAGTCCCGTCTAACTGGTTGGAACTGGCTCGCAGACCTTAGTGTGTCAACTCTGTCCTCAGTGCATTAGAAAGGTCTATCAAAACAGGCTTTCAAACGATATTCAAAGTGTCAATAGAAGTGTAAAGCCTTCACTCACCCTCAATCTGTCTTTTAAGGCTTGCCTTGAACTCGATCCACTCAAACTTGGAAAAACAACCCAGCACGTCTCCGGTATCGCCACATAGCCGATCCTGATAAGTAATGAATGATAGAGCAGCTCTCAATCAACCTTGTAAGTAGCTTTCAGCCTTAACAAGAACAGTCAACAATTGTTGGTGCAGTGAACAGATCTCGTGCGACTATGAAGCAATCACCTAGCGGCCGTCCTCTTAAGAGACTAGATGCAATCACTAACGTTTTAACGATTTATTTGACGATGTCGTATTAATGTAACAGTTAAATATAGGGAAAGCAAAATTGTACGCCATATAAGTTTTCGGCATTCTAAAACTGTAATGCAAAAAAAAAAAAAAATCTTTTCAGACATACGTTTTACCAAATTTGTGACAATTTAAGTATGATTTCCAACAATTATTCTCAACATTACCAGCATTTTAGACCTTTCCGATATTAACCCTTATTATACAATGATTGTATTGTCTTGATTTTATAATAGCCAATAATCGTATACAAAACACGGCGTGTGTCAAATTTGCTTCCGCTGCCTGTACTTGAAACACGTGGACTATAACTCGGGGCGTCGTATGTTCACCTCAGACTAATACGAGGGACATCATTTTATTTTTACTTCAATTTTTATTGTACCTGAGTTTTTGAATGTACTTCACTCCCATCCCTTCTACTAATGAAGTTCAACCGCCCTCCACACAGATCCAAGACCGCATATACAGTCATAGTATAGTACAGTACAGTATAGTACAGTCATAGTTATAGTAAACAGTACGTTCCAAAAATATGTTCGCTTTTTCCAATGACGAAAGAGCTTTTAATATTGCATCATTTTCCATTTGCCTACGTCGCATCCCGGTTTCCCCCACCTGCTTCTATTCGCCTCTCTGTAAATGCTAATGGCTGGGCTGTCTTAGCTCTTTTCTGGGAACATTAATTTCTGTTAGGAATTGGATGTCTACGTAATATTATACCCATGGAATTGTTTAAAGAACTTAAATAAAAGGGCCTCGTTAAGTAATTAACTGTCAAATGATTTCCTCCCTTTCTACGACGCTGCGACGTAACCACTGGGACGGACAGTAGATAGCATGTCTGAGTAATTTTATCTTTTTAGATCGGGCAGAAGTGAAGATTGAATTTACAGTACGTAAGGTCTCTTTTATAGAGTAGGTACAGAATTATTTCAACATGACTTACTGATACGAAGTACGAATCTGGTAATTGGAATTACGTACAATAGTCTATAGTGCGATAATATGCACATTAGAACTGAAGCCTGTATCAAAATGAACGACCACCATTTTCAAAAATGTGTTTAAATATCCATATTATGATTATTTTTCAATTTAGCTTCATTCTCTATAGTGTACGCTAATGCGCTGTAGACACTATAATATACACTGCATAATGAATACGTTAGCATGGATAGCTCAGTTCGTGAGTAAAAACACTTACTGTTAATACTGTACTTTATTTTGATTAAACAAAAACCTAATGAAAATTATCAAACTCAAAATCGCGATATTTCCTAGTTTACGTAAATGAATGAACTAATTTTCTCCCCTACTATATCTAGTAAAGTGATTTGTTTGTATATTACGCCAGTATCCTCGAACTCCAGTCGTGGAAGGGGGTAGCAAACGTGTTTCCGGTTCTTAATCATTGATCCATAGCTATAGGCACAGTGCAAGCTCCTCTGGTGGCAACTGTTGTTACTAACTGCGGGACAGCAGCGATAGAGTTGTGCTTGAAGCGTATGAATATACTTAACATCTCAGGTTAAATGATTAGAAATATGGATGATCCTAAAAAGCGGAAAGGTAATGTAAATTACTGTGTTCTTGAGTGTAGTAATGCTTATAGGAACACACCAACCGATGTTGTTTTTATTCATTCCCAAAACAGAAAACTGAAGCGCAACGACGCTAATTGTGGATCCGTGCAGTACGCAGACGAAAGTAAATAAGGCTACACTGCTTGTAATCATAGTATTATTATATACTAGGCCTAATAAAAAAATAAAAAATATATATATATATATATATATATATATATTATGTTTATAAATGACCATTAAGTTAACAACGACAGGAATTTATCATTTAAATTTCCAAAAATACATAATTACTGAGTTCTTTACATATATATTATATATAATATTAGCAACAATAAATAATAATATACTTATTTTTAAATGTATTCATATCGATATTTAATTCTTGATTTCAAGTGCTGATGGTTCACCTTGGAAACCAACACCCGCAGCAAGAATTTGCGGTATTAATTTTATTGAGAACGAGATCAGAACACCCCCAAAACTAGCATACCGTTCCCAGTATTTTTATAAAAGAATACAAGAAAAAGACTGCCTCATCTCAACTAGCTCCGGAAAGGTACGAAAGAGACGCACAAAGAAGAAGAAAATATGAATATTTAAGTTTTATGGAAGGCGAATGCTCAACGAGTGTTATTTCGAAAAATGAAGTAGCCATAAAGGCAGAATTAAATGAAACCATTCTTAGTGATTTTGTTTTTTCTTTCACAATTGAATTGTGTGAATTGTCTACTCAAGTGCCTATTCCATTACATGCCGAAGTGAAGTCACATAGAAATGTTATGACAAGCGTTCAGGAATAGATGATATGTTTAATGAAATGCAAGGTTTCCGAAATTATTCTACAATAAAATATGAGACAGAACTATCAGACTTAAAGGGAGTGACATTTGTGTTTCGAATATATTGTTAAAATTGCTGCCAATTGAAACACAATCATACCCATAGAATCATAATAAATATTTCCAATTCTATCATTTAACCCAAAAATAGCTACCATAGATAGTCGAAACGCCCCAAGATGTAGACCATACATATTATTTTTGCCATTTTTATTAGTGAATTTCACATCGAAAGCTTTCGAAAAATTCTTTCCAAGAGTAAGATTAGTAAAGAAAATCGTCTACTCATATTTTCCAATTAAAATGAAAACTGGATTGTCGTATTCTGCTATGAGGGCGATGTTCGGAGTTAATCGTACAATTATAATTATAATTTATTTTTACCGCCACTTTAATGTTGTTGACATCCACAATCGTTACTGTAATGTTGGGTTTTGGACTAGCAGAGAAAGTATTCAGGAAACAATATTGAGAAAATGTAGAGTGACAATTAATTGTTCAGAAGTGGAACAGCCACCCAATGTGGATCAGATGGTGACCTTCAAATCTAAATGCTACCGAGGCAGATCGAGTGACACATTCATAACAACTGATTGCGGATTATTGACTTCATTAGAAGGTGGTGATGAAGTCAGGTTTTCCCGGAATAACAAACTTCTCCGATAAAGGGATCATTGTTGTTACTCCACCGTATCTGTACGATTGTAAATTAACAGCTGAAGAAGTCGAAACTACTTACACCGTTGCCAGTGTTCGAATTCATGTTGAAAGGTGCATTCAGCGAATTAAAATATACAGTATAACATTTTACACAAACTATCAATTGAACTGCTTCCGCATGTTGATCTTGTTGTTTATTCAACTGTCCAAAGAGAAGTCTGAACTTCATAAGTGATACCAACAAGGCACCACTTATGAGGCAACTAGACCAGAATATCATGGGGTAGAGTGGCCAGTTCCTTTTCCCTTCCATTGCATATATCGCCGACTAGCTACAAATTACACTAGTCAGACTTCATATGCATACAAACAATATTGTTCTTCCTCTGACACATATGGTCAAGTGAGATATACAGCCTGATAACAGATGTACATCTCAGCCAGAACCTCAGTCAGAGGTAGTATGTTGTTGATATTGCTCATATGCAGGGAAAGGATTTATATGTAAATACATATTTACTTATAAAGCTAATATAATTTATATTTTGCATTATCTTTATGTTTCACAATGTGTAGGGTTGAAAAATCCTACTTTTATTTTCCATATTTTTCCATATTTTAGAGTTTAGTACATATTTTCGTTAATTTCCATATATTTTCCATATTTCATATAAAACAGTCCATATTATATTAGGTTTAACAATAAAACAAAACAAAATTCCATTAACTTTTAAAAATACATTTCAACAATAGAGATTTAAACACATGTTCAGTAATCCCTTTAACATCAGAGTTATTTGAAAATTAGCAGCCCTATCAACAATGGGAAAGTAAGTTACAAAACTGTATTAATTTAATTTAAAATTTTTAACAGACTTCAGTTGTGCAGCTCAACAGTTAAATGCCAGTCAGAGTACACATAGGTTCAGTTTTGTAAATCATACTATAAAGACGGTAAATATGCCAAAAGTACGTCATTCAGTCAATTTAAAATCAAAACTAACAAGTTACATTTCAGAATTTAAAGAAGATGGTTTATCAACTGACAATAAAATATTATTTTGTAATTTGTGTCAGTGTGCAGTATCATCTACACAAAAGTTCCTGGTGCAACAACACATTACAACTAATAAACATCAGGCCAACAAACAACTAAATTCCAAGCAGAGACAATTGTTTTTAACACAACCAACAACATCGAATGTAAGATCTGAGTTTAACATCGACCTGTGCCGTTCTCTCATCTCTGCTGATATTCCTCTCTACAAACTAAAGAATAAGGTCTTCAGGGAATTCCTTGAAAAATATACTCAACATACAATCCCGGATGAGTCAACACTTAGGAAGACGTATGCTCCATCCATCTACGATGAGACAATACAGAAGATAAGAGATGAAATTAAAGATAGTTCAATTTGGGTTTCCATTGATGAGACTCCCGACAAAGAAGGTAGACTTGTTGGTAATGTAGTTATCGGTTTGTTAAGTGAACAATATTCTGAACGAATTCTTTTACATTGTGATGTTCTAGAAAAGTGCAATAACAAAACTATAGTTAAACTGTTCAACGAAGCTATGGGTATCCTGTGGCCAAAGGGTATTATGTACGATAATGTGTTATTCTTTATTAGCGATGCTGCCCCTTATATGGTCAAAGCTGGACAAGCATTATCTGTTGTATATCCTAAATTGACTCATTTTACTTGTGTGGCGCATGCATTTCATCGTGTGGCAGAAGTGGTCAGAGACAATTTCCCTAAAGTAGATTTGTTGATTTCATCAGTGAAAAAAGTATTTCTCAAAGCTCCCAGTAGAGTTAACGTGTTGAAAGAAATGTACCCTGAAATTCCATTGCCACCAAAGCCAATTTTAACTAGATGGGGTACATGGCTAGAAGCAGTTGAATATTATGCCGAACATATAGACTCTATTAACAATGTTCTCCTTGCATTGGACTCTGAAGATGCAGTCTCAATTGATACTGCGAAAACAGTTACCTGTGACATAAGTGTGAAGAATGACTTAGCTCACATTCAGCATACATTTTCATGCATCATAAAAACGCTCAAAAGTCTCCAAAATAGGCACCTTTCACTATCTGAAAGTTTTGAAATTATAAATAGTGGAACAACTGAATCGTGGTAGAGGTAAAGTTGCAGATGCAGTAAGAGCTAAGGTGGACACTGTACTTTCAAAAAACCCTGGATATGAAGAACTACAAAAGGTTGTTGCTGTGATGAGTGGTGAATCAACAGTGAAGATTAACTTGGACTTATCCCCAGCAGACATTGTGAAATTGAATTATGTACCAGTTACTTCTTGTGACGTCGAACGCTCTTTTAGTCAGTATCAGTATAAATCTATCCTCAGAGACAATAGAAGAAGATTCACTTTTCAGCACTTGAAAGAAATGTTTGTAACCTATTGTTATGGTAACAGACAATAAAAATTGTGTTTTGTTGAAACTACATTGGAAGATAAGGTACGTCCATTATATTTTTTGTTTAGTTTGATTAAAATGTACCAATATTTAACGTACATAGTCATTTTTTTTATAATTTTAAGTCCATATTTAATTCCATATTTTGGTAAAAATCCATATTTAATTCCATATTTTGGTAAAAATAACTACATATATATTTACATATTTCATATATTTTTAGTCCATATAAATCCGTTCCCTGCTCATATGTGTTGTGTTTTAGAGAATTTGCAGTCGCCCATTATTCAGGAAGTGTAATTAAGACTACTTTTAGAATTAAATCATATTAAAATACGTAATTTATAGACACATTATACACACAAATATTACACATGTCAATGTTTTAGTAATATGACTGTTCACCCTCATTCAATGGTCTGAAATCTGATTTAAATGCCAAACAACTGCACTGATATTTCAGGAATTTTGAAGTTAGATTTTTACACTCCTCTAGCAGTACTGAACTTTCCACTGAGTCTATAAAATAATTAAAGACTGGAGATTGCTAGGTTTGCAGTGAAAGACCTGCTCTTGGACAGAACACTATGAATCAATGAACCCATTCTTACTAATATTACAACTTTTTATCGGCAGAAAGCCGCATGTAATTTCTATATCACACATGACTAGTGAATGACTGCGAGTCTGTAGTTAATTAGAAATTGAGACACTGCGCGGCGCCACCAGTACGATTTTGAGACCCATGCACGGTGCCTATAGCCAGGTTAATATCAGAAATGTTAGTAAAAATAAAATGATATCCCTGTATAAATATACCGATGTCACGGCCCTATTTATCACAAGATTTTATTGTTGTAAACCACTTGCGTTTAAGGAAAATGGGATCAAAGTAGTCTTAGAAATATTTAGTGAAAGAAAATAGCTATCTGAGCCATATTTTAATAACACTGATATCATTATTTGCATTTTCGTATACACTAGTCCAGGATGAACCTCAAAAAATTACAACTGTGTCGTCAGAATCATTCACAAAGTTTAGTACCGTAGTTTCCCCTAACTATGGTCCACATTTGTCACATTTTTCTTTGTATATTCAGTACTATTCATCCAGATTAAGTGAAATGTTGGCTTCGGACTCTTGTAAGTTTATATTAAATAAATATTGACATATGTGTTTGAAATTATTTAATTACAAGTGTTAAAAAAATAATAAGCATTGGTACATAGTTGTATTCTGAGTTGCCCAACTATGGTCCACTCATATATTCATGCTTTAAAGCATGAATGGACTATAGCTGGAACTGTAATTATTCGTAAATCAATACATTGAGTTTCTAATTTAAGGGTATAAACATAATCTAGCACAGAAATATTAAAAATAAATAAAAAGTACATGGATTCTTTTTATTAGTACACATTACATAAACACTCAATAAACAAGTGAAATCTGAAAGTCATTTTTCTGCAATAATGAATAACTATACTCACCGGCAAAAAAAAAAAAAAAAAAAACCTGGCCGCCTAAAGTTTCTCAATTTTTTATGAGGTGAGAATCAGAAAATCCTTTATGAAATGAAGAAAACATTGCTTCCCAGAAAAAAAAAACTTATTATCATTTGCGCCATTATTTTCAACGCCAAACATTGGATATAATTAAAAGGTGTAAAAACTTACAAATTATATCAATTTTCTTCCAAACGTTCAACTGATTTTGTGCCCACCCAGATGTTGGTAATAGCGGGTATTGCCTCCCCGTGACTGTATGACTTACCATTCGCCGATTCAACCCTTCGATCAGATCTGGATGCCAGCCTGGTCGATTCTATTCCATTCATTACTTAGAACATTTCGGAGCTGCTGTAAGTTACTGTGAGTAGTTAGACGACTTCTAACTCGCTTCCCTAGCATTTCCCACACATGTTCAATAGGGTTTATATCAGGACTTCTTCCTGGCCATGTCATCCTATTCAATCCAACGTCGTGAAGGAACTCATCCACGATTCTTGTAGCATGAAGGCAAGCATTGTCATGCATTGACAGGAACTTTCCACCAATAAGTGGGGCATATGGTACCACATGTTAAATTAGACCTTCTTCGATGTATCTTGGAGCAGTCAAAGCACCTCCATTAATGAAAACAAGTTTGTGTGAGCTTCATACGAAATGCCACCCCATGCTATTACTGATCCACCTTGGAAACTCACACGTGAACTGAAGGTACATGAAGAAAAACGTTCTCCTTCTCTTCTCCACACTCTTTCACGACCATCTGTAAACTAAATCTCGATTCATCTGTGAAGAGCACTCGTCGCTACTCCCCCAGATTCCAAGTAGCATGATTGTGAGCAAAGCGTAATCGTTCAACACGATGTTGCTGGAGCAATTCTGGGCCTTTAGCTGGTCTTCTGGAATCAGCCCACATTCATCCAGACGTCATCTTACAGTTCTCTCACTCATGTTAACTTGTCTTATTTTCTGGAAGGCTCTTCTGGTCTCAATAGCTGTGGAATGGTGATTTCTTAATGTGTCTAGGACAATAAAATGGTCGTCACGAGCCGAAGTTACTCGTTTTCTCCCTGAATCGGGTCTCCTGGAATAACCTCCTGTTTCTCTAAAGCGATGGTACACTCGTTGTACGGTCGATCGACGAGGAATCTCAAGAACTGCAGCCACATAACGCTGACTATTCCCACCTTCTATCAATGCAACCACTTTTCCACTTTTCCTGAATCGGTAGGACTTAGTGGCATTTGTATACAATGGAGTATACTCCAATATTGCCTCAAAAGATCTTACCAGTCTGTAGACATCTTCGGCTTAGTTCGAAATGAGCCCGAGAATATTTTTTTCAGATCATTGTTGGCTATCACATATTCGGTATTACATTGTTACGTATCACAAAATAAATGAATAACTAAATGAACCTCAGCACACCTACAATTATTTAAAAAATTTTAAAGAAAATGTAGTTGGCCCGGTTTTTTTTTTTTTTTTTTTTTTTTTTTTTGCAGGTGAGTGTATATTAAAGAGCAAAAGTATGGTATCAAAATAAACTAACACATTCTTAGCAAAATATTATGCAAATAAATTCACTGATAATGTTTATTTATCGTACTGAAAGTTACATTCATTAGGCTTATTTAGATCCTTTGAATCTGTTTCTTTGTTTACTTGACTATAATGTTAAATGGTATTTTAGAATATACTGAGATACCGTATTTTCAGAAGTAAATAATCACATTGATCACATTTTACTGAAACAAATATTTCAAAATGAAATACAACTATGGTCCACGAAAATTGTGGTACATAGTTGAGGACAGACTTCTAGCCTTGAGGTTAAACATTTTTCACGCAGAGTCCTTAACCTCTGCCAGTGTAATTATTACGTGAAAGTAAACACTATATAGCCAGGTTTAATTGTACAAAGAATCATATATCTATAACGTACCAGTTCTACAGAGGAGAGCTTAATAAAACAGACAATCACAAACTGAATGATTTCGTGTCTTCACACATTCAATAGAACGATGCACACTGACCTTGTTAAGCATCCATATCATTGACACGTGTAATGGTAGATAGAAGCATCTATGGGGAACATAATTCCATCACACTGGCGCCTTAAATGGCAAACACCGAACTCTTGGGGGACTAAGTAGTACATAATGCGTTTTGGACCATAGTTGTGTGCCTGGACCATAGTTATGGGAAATTACGGTACCTGGTTAGAAGGTTTTGTCAGGAAACATCGTGGAATCTGAGCAGGATATGTGGATACGTAAGAACAGAGGTTCATAGTTATATAGAATGTGTTTTAATAACAGAGCACAAAGCAAATGCTTTGTGACCAAGCCATAATAAAGTTTACGACCGAAATAAAGGAATACTTCAGGCAATGAAATTCTTGTGTCGAGGCAAGGTCGTGTAAAATAGTGCAGCTGCTCTGGAAGCTCTCGATTTCTCAATGCGCAGGTATGAATATTCAGAACTTAGCACAGGCTATTCATATGCAATGGGCTAATACTCGCGGTCCTATTTATCTCAAACCTGACATTGCGAAAATCCTGCTCTTTTCTATCTTCCTCTAGTAAATGAACTGTGGTTGTTTATTTCAAAATACTTTATTTTATTTTATTTTATTTTATTTTATTTTATTTTATTTTATTTTATTTTATTTTATTTTATTTCATTTCATTTTAGTTTATTTATTTTAAATCCACAACCGACAGAAGCAAGCTTCCAATATTATAGGTGGCTTACATTGATACATATACAAAATACATTATAAGAAGAAACAAACCAAACAACACGAAAGAAAGATACATAATAGATGCTAGAATATAATTTTGCAGTTAATATATTGCCAAATGTCAATATAATAATACAAAATTATTTCCAAACTAGTATAAAAACACCATAAGACACTTATTCATAATTTAAATATCTAAGGAAATACAGTTCTTTTTAATATTGTATGACATTTTTAACTGTTAAACTGAAATCTAATTGAGAATCACAGTTTAAAGACTCAAGACTAATTTAGAATCACAGTTTTTAACTGTTAAACTAAAATCTAATTGAGAATCACAGTTTAAAGATTAAAGACTAATTGAGAATCACAGTTTAAAGACAGAGAGTTTTATTACACATAACAAACAATGGAGAGTTCTTGAAGAAAACAGTTCTAGGAATTGGAATAACAAAAGGTTGCCTATGATGTAATTCTGTTTGTTTTACATTGAACTGAAGGAATTTAAGAAAATCACAGTTATTCAATATACCATTAATAGTGTTATAGAGTAAAATTTGGATATTTATTGATCGTCTAGATTTTTAAGTTTTATAATTAAATTTAAAAAGTAACTGATTATATGAAATTTGCTTCTCATAAGACGTCACGTGATATTTTTAAAAAATAAATAACGTAAAAATCTTTCCTGTATCCTTTCTATTTGCATCTGATGGGACTGGAATTGAGGTGACCGTAAGGTGACCATATTATAGACGCATACTCTAGCTTACTCCTAACTAGAGTTTTATATAGAGCATCAATAATATTTATATTTTTATTAGTTAATTCGTAGCAATATAATTAATTCACTGATATTAAAGAAAGATAGAAGATTAATGGAAAGAAAACAATAAGTGTAAGATTATTAAATTCAAGCCTTTCAGTTTAATTTAGTTCTATTATATTCTACTCTATTCTATTGGGTGGAGCAACCTGATACGGTTTAGCTCAGTACTCTGGGTTTCTCAAGACCTGACACATATTTTTTTTTCAAAAGGCGTAACTTTCTTAACATTTATTCTACAAGATACAGAGAAACATCAGAAGATAATACAAAATAGCACATTGGTAGCAAACTTCCTTGTCCTATGCGACCGTGGTTACTGCGTACATTAAACTATACGTCTTGACAGTTGCGTACACAGACAATATAATATGAAATACAGACTGCCTATCTGCCTATTTATTTCCGCAGCTATATTATAAGTTTCCTTTGCGTATCTCACTATTCGGTCCAACCTATCTGCCCTAATGATGGGATCTGTAGGTAGTTCTGAAACGTTCATATATTAAGTCCCACAACACTCAAGAATGGCGAAAGGTAGCTTTTATGTATTTAAACTTAATTCATTCATTCATTCATTCATTCATTCATTCATTCATTCATTCATTCATTCATTTAGTCCACACCTGTGGAGTAACGGTTAGCACGTCTAGCCGCGAAACCAGGTGGCCCGGGTTCGATTCCCGCTCGGGGCAAGTTACGTGGTTGAGGTTTTTTTCCGGGGTTTTCCCTCAACCCAATATGAGCAAATGCTGGGTAACTTTCGGTCCTGGACCCCGGACTCATTTCACCGGCATTATCACCTTCATCTCATTCAGACGCTAAATAACCTAAGCTGTTGATAAAGCGTCGTAAAATAACCTACTAACCAACCTTCATTCATTTATTAATTTATTCATTTATTCATTCATTCAGATTCGCGCAATATATTCGTTACTGTAGGTAAGTTACCTTAACAGAAAGCCACAATTTAAGTCACACAGAACTGTGTGCACTCAAAGCTGGGTTTCTGGCGTCTTGTCAGTCCATTTGAGTTGTGTGGATATAAAGGGAAGAATTGTGACGGTGTCGTATACGGTTCCTGGGATAGCTCAGTCGGTAGAGCATTCGTGCGAATGGTCCCGGGATCGATACTCGGCCCCGGAAAAAATTTTACCCTTGAAATTATTCAAGCCTGCTTCACAGGGAGCTTCTACCTGAAAGCTAGATTTGCAGAGGTTAAGGATGTTCGAGAATAAGGTTCTTAGAAAAATATTTGGGGCTAAGAGGGATGAACTTACACGAGAATGGAGGAAGTTACACAACGCAGAACTGCACGCATTGTATCTTTACCTAACTTAATTAAGATCGTTAAAATTACACGTTTGACATGGGCAGGGCATGTAGCACGCATGGGTGAATCCAGAAATGCATATAGAGTGTTAGTTGGAAGACTTGAGGAGAGGCCAAGACGTATATGGGAGGATAATATTAAAATGAATTTGAGGGAGTTGGGGTATGATGGTAGTAACTAGATCAATCTTGCTCAGGATAGGGACCGATGGCGGGCTTATGTGAGGGCGGAAATGAACCTCCGGGTTCTCTAAACGCCACTTGTAAGTAAGTATCTTCTGAGGGCTGTTTTTTTTTTCAATTTGTACATCTCGTATCCTGGATAGATAATGCCAAATAAGTAGGCTATATATGCTTTTTTCCAGTTGAAATAATTATTATAAATACTGGCAAAAAATTCTTGCCTTGCGAATTCGCTAGAATAACAACTACTATTGTTATTAAACCTACTATTACTATTACTCGCATTATAACTACTGTTACTACTATCACTATTATTACTATCACTGCTCCTATTATTGCTACTGCTGTAACTTACTATTATTGCTACTACTACTACTACTACTACTACTACTACTACTACTACTACTACTACTACTACTACTATTGTTTTTAGTAGGTTATTTTACGACGCTTTATCAACATCTAGGTTATTTAGCGTCTGAATGAGATGAAGGTGATAATGCCGGTGAAATGAGTCCGGGGTCCAGCACCGAAAGTTACCCAGCATTTGCTCATATTGGGTTGAGGGAAAACCCCGGAAAAAACCTCAACTAGGTAACTTGTCCCGACCGGGAATCGAACCCGGGCCACCTGGTTTCACGGCTAGACGTGCTAACCGACCACTATTGTTACTGCTATCAATACTACCACTATTATTACTATTATCACTACTATTATTACTATAACTGTTATTAATATTATAAGTATTATTACCATTATTATTAATAGTATTATTACGAGTATTATTATTGCTACTGCTAACACTATTGCTGATACTATTATTACCACATTACTACTAATATTATAATCTGTAATCACTAGTATCATTACTATTACTACTATTATTACTGTTACTTCAATTGGAGACCTCCCCGGAATAAGGATGTTTCAGGAGAAATTAAGTTAATTTCAGGGCCATATTTCTTCAGGCCTATATTTACAATCACAACCATTTGACTAATCAAAGATATAAGTTTATTCAGCCGTTGAATTCAATAATTTATGTTTGTAAATAAACTCGTCAAAATTCATTTTTCCACCTAAATCACCTATTTCAAGAAATTGATGTTACTTCCCTTTCCCGAGGAGGTCTTCAATTATTATCAATCCTAATGATATTACTGTAGGCTACTACTATTATTACTGTAAATTATATTTATGCTGAATTTTCTTATTATTAATTGATATTATATTTACACAAAAAGTAGAACATAGAAACAATAAAAATAAATTTAGGTGATTTTCATAACTGGTCATTTTCCTACCAAAAAGATGCATTTTATTTAAGGAAGTTTCCATATCTTCTTCTTGAACAGTCGTGCCAGGAAAAAAGATCAGTCTCGTGAAAATGGCACATATTCCGTCATTGCACGTTATGCGCGTTTTGCAACATTCCAGTTCCTTATCATGCAGCCAATAATATTCCGGTTTGTAATTTATTATCTTGCATTCTTATTTACAAGACACGCAGATATGAAACAACATAATGTGCACCTAAGTATAAAGAAGGATATTTCTGCAATACAAAAATTCCCGGCCAGCTGGTTCACGGTTGAGCGACGAGTAGGAAACTCTCCCACGTAAAATTTACTCGAAAGCTTCAGTTAAACAGCAATATCGCCAGAAAAGCGTTAAAATATGTAGCGAAGGGACGGAAAAATCCGGGAAACGTAAAACCAAGATGGTGGCAACATTTCTTTCAATCCGGAATACGAAAAGTACTTAATCCTTGCATGAAAATAAAGATGATGATGATGATGATGATGATGATGATGATGATGATGATGATGATGATGATGATGATGATGATAGTGAGTTTTATATTGTACACGAAATACAGAGCGTTCGAGCAGATATATCCACTTACTACCGGCGCGGTGGCCGCGCTGCCTCCGCATGCTTTCAATGACCTTCAAACCAGCTAGAGCGTGAGATTCTGCGTTTTCCCTAGAAAAGTTGGCGCTGACATCACATCAGCTAGCAGTCGACACAGCGGAAATATAACACATAGAACTAATACATCTAGGTACATTATGTACTCCAATAAAATAAATTGGACCGATGAAATAATAAATCCGTCATTATCTGTAATGTCTAGATTCTAGAGTTCTTTTAGACTATAATGAGAGTTGAGACGTTGACCTCACCAACAATTATAATATTTAATGATTTGATAACGCTGAAAATGGAAAACCAAAACTCCTGTGAGAAGTAAAATCATATGCCTATTATACTGTATACAAATATTAAACGAATTTGATATATAATTTTATTATGTATTATATTATTTTATAATACAATTTATTATATATAAAACATAAAAATTATTATTAAAACTAGTTTATCACTGAGAAATAAATAAAAGCTGTTAACTTGAATTTATTTGAAGCAAAGCGTTACTGGATTATGCAATAAGGTAGGCGATGTTTGGATCCTGTGTCTCAACCGAGTTAGATTTAACCCTAATTCGTTGGTCTCAACTCTTATATTCAATTATTGTCTTATCGTGTGCTCGATTACACACACTAACCTCTACCGCTTGATAGCGGAACTAAACGTCGGCGCACAGAGAAACAAAACAGGAAAATTCGCTGTGTAGGCTACATTCTATATCAGGCCTGCACAAGGTTTGAGTCTCCGAGCCGGCTCACAGCTCATGAGCGGAATGCAGATATTAGCTGCGCTGTGCATAAGGGTGGACTGGAAGAAGGGGTGATCTCATACAAAATATACACAAAAGGAAGTACTGTTACGAGTGTTAATGAAATGAATTCCCGTTCAGTGTTTGCAAAAAAAAAAAAAAAAAAAAAAATTGTTTTATTTCACGACGCTCGCAACTGCAGAGGTTATATCACCGTCGCCGGATGTGCCGGAATTTTGTCCCATGGGAGTTCTTTTACATGCCAGTAAATCTACTGACATGAGCCTGTCGCATTTAAGCACACTTAAATGCCATCAACCTGGCCCGGGATCGAACTCGCAACCTTGGCCATAGAAGGCCAGCGCTATACCAACTCGCCAACCAGGTCGACTTGCAAAACTATCTTGGACTGTTATTAATTAATAAAGAAATATTTATTTTACAGAAATAATAGAAATGCTATAGCTACTTAAACGTACAATATCATTTTGTTATACAGTATATTTATTTATCAGTACGATATGAAAACGAGGTTTTATGCTGTTGGCAGCTGAAAGGAACAGTAGCCTACTGATCGTAATGAAACATCATTTACAGATGTTCGATGTCTGCCTGTATTAAAGTTGATTATAGAAAACAGTTGCTCACAAATATAAATGTGAGCCAAACATAGCAATCATTTTCACAGCCAGCCTCTGTAGTCGTGGATATTATTGCTAATGTTTAGTCTTGTAAAACTCAACCAGGCTAGTAGTATTATTCAAACAATCTTTAGCCCTTAGGTCACATTGAAGATCAATAAGTTCGAGCTGTAAATCGTTAAATGTTAAATGTTACGTTCCGTCTTTTAGATTCCTCCATACTGTACTGTAGCAGTAAGTAAGCAACGTGAAACAGTTATGAGAATAGGCCTACACACTGCACTCCACTAGATAACTGAGCGGTCGTTTCCCTCTCCTCTACCTATAGCAAGTCTATGTCATTTTGACGTATCTTCCTCTCCGTTACGGCGAGCGGTAAACACAGCTCTCCCGCTCGTTGAGCGCTGTTTGTACAGGTATGCTTTAGATTATAATGAGAGTTGAGACGTTGACCCCACCAACAATTATAATATGTAATGATTTGATAACGCTGAAAATGGAAAACCAAAACTCCTATGAGAAGTAAAACCATATGCCTATTATACTGTATACAAATATTAAGGTATGTATTAACGTTTGAAATGGCGTTTTTTTGACCAAAAGTTTCTTTGTAATAATGTTAGCTGCAAAATCCTAGTACAGAGCATTGTACGCATAAACAGCAATAACTCAGTGAAAGAAATTTCAAAATTGAGTAATTTTTAGAAAATATATGGCATTTTGAAGAAATAGAATAATTTTTAATTAATTATTTTTTTAAGGAATCAAAAAGTGAAATTGAAGTTTCTGATATATGGTTATGTTATCTACTTTCATATGTTGTCTGATAAATATCTTAAAAAGGTTGGTTAAAAATGTAGATTTTCCTCCAAAACGTTAATACATAGGCCTACTTAAACGAATTTGATATATTATTTTATAATGTAATTTATTATATATAAAACATAAAAAATTATTATTATAACTAGTTCATCACTGAGAAATAAGGAAAAGCTGTTAACTTGAATTTATTTGAAGCAAAGGGTTACTGGATTATGCAATAAGGTAGGCGATGTTTGGATCCTGTGTCTCAACCGAGTTAGATTTAACCCTAACTCGTTGGTCTCAACTCTTATATTCAATTATTATCTTAGCGTGTGCTCGATTACACTAACCTCTACCGCTTGAAAGTGGAACTAAACGCCGGCGCACAGAGAAAGAAAACAGGAAAATTCGCTCAACATCCATTCTATATAATCCCTATTCGCTTGGTCGCCCGTCTCCCGCCAAACGATGACCGTAATTTGCGGCAAAATAAAAGGCATAATACTGAAATAAAAGGCTTATCTTATTTTAGTAATTGCTGGAAATGGTGACCTTCCGCATTCAAGCATGCTTCACATCCCTTCAGTACATTCCCGGACACCTTTTGTAGTTCAATGGGAATTACCAACTGGGAGGAACTAGCAAAAGACAGAGCAGAGTGGAAGCGTTTTGTGGAATCGACATGGAGTCGATATGCTTCATAATGTCATTTGATTGATTTTATTTATTTATTTATTTATTTATTTATTTATTTATTTATTTATTTATTTATTTATTTATTTATTTATATTTCATTTATTTATTTATTTATTTATTTATTTATTTATTTATTTATTTATTTCAATTTATGTGATGTATTACACGGGTTTTGTGCGGCTTTAGCTTCAACTTAAAGGCCCATTCACAATGAAAATTAAACATAAACATAACGTAAGCATAAAACCTTGTGTCCATGTTATTTAATGAAAGCATTCACAATGAATTACATAAGCATAAACTTAATCTTAATCATAAGACGTTAACATGAAAGTTTGCAAACTCCAAACTTTCATGCTTATGTTTATGCGATTTGGAAACAGTACACAAGCGGAAAGCGTGTTTTCACTTTTTGTTTAACATTTCATGGGCTTTGCCTACAGGCAATATTTTGATCTATTGGCCGTGATGATAGCTAGGCGCGCAACATGGAATCATATGACGAAAAGTTGATTATTTTACATCTCCGTTTCTTTGATTTCAAGTATTGAAAGCCATATACTGATGCCATTGTAGTTATTAGAAACATAAATTGAATAGCTACATCGTCAGTCATTGTGCAATTCTCCATTTTTATGTAATAGATTCTGTAGTTTTGTTGATTCGGTATGTTTGTTTCCACACACGTGTTATGTTTAAGTTATGTTTAATTTTCATTGTGAATGGGCCTTGGCTACTTAAGTTTGTGGCATATGTTTATGTGCTTATGTTAATGTTTACGTTATGTTTAATTTTCATTGTGAATGAGCCTTAATATCAGGCAGTACATCTCACTTGACGATATGTGTCAGAGGAAGAAAAATAATTATTGTTTGTATGGATCTGAAGTATGATTAGTGTAATATGTAACTAGTGAACAATGTATGCAATGAAGGAGGAACTGACCGCCCTATCCCATTATCTGCTGGATTAGTTGCCTCATGAGGGATGCCTTATTGATGTCTCTTGTGATGTCTAAACTTGCATTCGGACAGTTGACTAAACAAAAACATACTGAAAAGGATAAAAAAGTGAGGGAGTGGAACAAATAAAATAATTAAATGCATAACGCGGTGCAAATTGCATTGTTAGATCTGAGAGATAACCGAGACTACGTGCTACGTTGATTAATTTCGTCAAGAAAGGATATGAAAAACTATGCTATAGAATTTTAAATGATAACACCTTAAGGAGGCCATGGATTCATGTAATTTTATCGGAAATTAGTCCCTGTTCTTCGAGCGGTAACGTTTCTTTCTATGTGTGTTACGGACTTTTTCACCTCTCTTACTGAAGTAATAGGGTTTCTAGTTACAAGTAAAGCGGATCTATGTTCAACACTCAACAAAGAAGTCGATATTTATCTTTCCTTACTTCTTTTGTCGTTGCCTTGTGTTTGTTTTCTACTGCCGTAAGTTGCAACCTTGCGCCGTTCGAACCTTATGACAAGGGAGGACATTTCCTTGTCAGTCGTTGGATGATAGTCCTCAAACGAATGGTGACAACGAACGAAATGTAGGCTACATTACTTGAAGGATTGTGTTTATTATTATTATTATTATTATTATTATTATTATCTTTATCTTTATCTCAAATTATGAACAATACTATATCTCTTGCTGTTCCTGTCACCTTCGTAAAAAAATCGCACTATCCTAAATGGTTTTCAAATAGCTTGCGTATACTTATTAAGAAAAAGAACAAAGCACATAGAAATTTTAAGAAATTCAAAACTGACCATCATTATCAAATTTTTTCCAATTACAGAAAACAAGTTAAAGCTATGGTTAAATATGATAAATTTAAGTGGTTACAATCCATTGATGAAAATTTGAAGAATGAACCCAAGAAATTTTGGAAATATGTAGAATCTTTTCGAAAATCCAATAATTATCCCACCGAATTATTAATAAATGGGGTTCACATTACTGATCAGAAAGAAATTGCTAATGCATTTGCTAATCAATTTAAATCGATTCAAAAACAGTCTCATTCTAATCTCTGTTTGTTGGATTATAATTCTACTGACTTCTTATCCTTCCCTAAAATTACAGTTGAAGACGTTTCTTTAGCCATAAAAAAGCTTAAACCTAATAAATCCAAGGGCACTGATGGCATTCCTAATTTTATTATTAAGGGATGTTCTAATATTCTAATACCTGTTTTAACTTTTATATTTAATTTAAGTTTATTAACTGGTACATACCCTATGCTTTGGAAAGAAGCATCCATTATTCCTGTCTTTAAGAATGGTAAAAAAAATGTTGTTTCCAATTATAGACCTATTTCAATATTAAACAATTTCTCAAAAATTTTTGAAAAAATAATCCACAAACATGTTTCATTTTATGTTAAGAATAAAATTAATTCAGTCCAACATGGTTTTACTAAGGGTAAATCAACAACTACTAACTTCGTATCCTACCTTAATCTTGTTATGCCGGTTGTTGAAACGCAAGGTCAAATTGACTCAATCTACATCGACTTTAGCAAAGCGTTTGATGTTGTACCTCACAATATTTTGATAAATAAATTAGAAAACTTTGGTCTCTCTTCTAACTATGTGAGCTGGTTTGAAAACTATTTAACTAATAGACAATGTTGTGTTCTTCTAGGTGATTCTCTCTCGGACCCATTTAATTGTTTATGTGGAGTTCCCCAAGGATCTACATTGGGCCCTCTATTATTTTTATTATTTATAGATGACATATGTAAAAGAATAAGTTCAAACTACCTGTTATTTGCTGATGATCTCAAAATCTTTCGCTCAATAAATAGTTCTGCCGATTGCCAAACTCTTCAAAATGATATTAACTCTATTGAACTTTGGTCTGACAATAATGGAATGAAAATTAATGAAACAAAAACTTTTGTCATTTCGTACTCACGAAAAACTACTTCCATAAAATTTAACTATTCTCTTAAAAACGTCTGTATTATTAGGAAAAATTCTATTAAAGATCTTGGTGTACTATTCGATTCTAAATTATACTTTCACGATCATGTTCAATATATTTATAATCATTCAATAAGAATGCTTGGTTTAATAAGGTCTATAACTTATTCTTTTTCTACTCCAGAGTCACTATTAATTCTATACTTTACTTTGGTTCGATCTAAACTTGAATATGCATCTGTAGCCTGGAATTCCATTACTTCAACAGATTCGGTTAAATTGGAAAATATTCAAAGAAAATTTATTTCCTTATGTGCTTTTCGATTTATACCCAATTCCTCTGACTTTAACTATGAGATTACCTGTAAATATTTTAACTGTTGTAGCCTTTATTCTAGACGTCAAAATCTTGATTATCAATTTCTTTGCAAAGTTATCAATGGTGATATTGATTGTGTCTATCATAAACAACATCAGCCTTCGTATTCCTACAAAAGGTTTAAGATTTCAAAAAAATTTTTATAACAGAAATTCTAAATCACTTTCTCCAGTCTGTAGATGCATAAAATATACCAATTTGCATGGGCACAATTTAGATCCTTTTAAGGTATAGTTTCGTTTTGATTATTAGTATTTACTGTTCTTGTCATCTATTTTATTTATGTATGTTTTTGTTTATTTAAGATATTATTTATTTGTTTTTGCACCTTTGTATCTTCTGTTTGTGTATTGTGCTGAACTATAATTGGTCTCTGGCTGTTGTTCAGCACACAAATATTAACAATAAATAAATAAATAAATAATAAATTAATAAATAAATAATAATAATAATAATTATTATTATTATTATTATTATTATTATTATTATTATTCGTTCTTTCATTCTTTCGTTTATGTGTTTATTTATTTATTGGTTTATTTATTTATCTATTGGTTTACTTATTTCCCTGTCTGTCTGTCTATCTGTCTGTATGTCTGTCTGTCTGTCTGTCTATCTATGTTGTTGTTTAGCCAACTGTCCGAAGAAGGTTTGAACCTCATAAGTAACACCAATAAGACATCACTCATAAGGCAACTAGGTCAGGAGATAATGAGGTAGGGTGGCCAGTTCCTTTTCCCCTCCAATGTATACATCTCCGATTAGCTACATATTCCACAATTCAGACTTCAGATGCATACAAACAATTGTTTTTCCTCTGACACATATCGTCAAGTGAGATGTACTGACTGATAATAGATATACATATCAGCCAGGACCTCAATCAGAGGATTATTTATTTATTTATTTATTTATTCATTTATTTATTTATTTATTTATTTATTTATTTATTTATTTATTTATTTATTTATTTAAATTGTTTATTTTTTAAAATTATTTATTTATTTACTTACTTATTTATTTTATTTATTTATTTATTTATTTTTATTTATTTTATTTATTTTATTATTTATTTATTTATTTTTATTTATTATTTATTTATTTATTTTTTATTATTTATTTATTTATTTATTTATTTTGATTATTTTTAAATTATTTATTTATTTATTTACTTATTTTATTTATTTGCTTGCTTGTTTGTTTGTTTGTTTGTTTGTTTGTTTGTTTGTTTGTTTGCTTGCTTGCTTGCTTGCTTGTTTGTTTATTGTTTATTGTTTATTTATTTATTGTTTATTTATTTATATATATATTTGTTTACTTACTTAGTTACTTATTTATTTATTTATTTATTTATTTATTTATTTATTTATTTATTTATTTATTTATTTATTTATTTATTTATTTATTTATTTATACTTTAGTTTTCCATTCGTCTCAATTTTCTCTCTAAGTCTTTATACCAAGATTACATATTACATAAATAGTAAAAAATTTTTCTACATTCAGTCCTAGCTGTTCCTTTCAGTCACTTTTTTCATTTAAGTTCTTTTATTATTCTATTATTCTCATTTTTTTAGTATATTGTCTTGTTTACCTTTTCTTTTTTTTTATCTCTGTCGTAACTTCGTAGTTGGTACCTCTCTTCCACATTCTACCATCTATTTCCAGCTTGTGAACAAGTCAGCAACACCTGACAATTTATGGTGAAGATTACAATGGATTTTCATTGCAGGTATTGCGGTAGCGATGGACTCGATTCACGTGCATCGCGGAATTCCCGCTTAATTGCTCGCCTCTTCCACGAAACAATGCGGTTTTCAAATGGCCGTGATTTCCATGGAGACAACGAGAGATACTGCTATTGTGAAACATTACAGGCATCATCGAAATGAACAGCGTCGATGTTTTTTTTTTTCGACATACAGTTTTTCGACATACAGATTTCCGAAGGATTCCAAGCTCTATCAAACGATCAAAATGACATCGGAATGACGAAGCAAGCATTCTCTGGACTGCATTTTGAAGAGCAGAGAGCTCAACATTGCGAAACTATGTACTACTTTCTCTTTATACGAAGTATTGTGATGTTACAAAACATCGATCTCCATATTTTCGTGGAAATACAAAGATAGTAAATTAATATCATTAATTTAGCATCCTTGGTAACAAAAAAGTGGTTTTAAGCATGATGCCTGTCTGCGTGTTCATCTTTGCCTGTTTACAGTAGGTATTTGTTTGTTTGCCCAACTGCCTGTCGGTCTGTTTGCAGATTTCTGTGTTTACAGCGTTCTCTATCAAAATATTGGTTGCAAATCAAGCTTTCAGGTATAACTCCCTGTAAAGTTGATTTGAATAATTTCGAGGGAAAAATTATTCCGGGACCGTGCATCGAACCCGGGACCTTTGGTTAAACGTACCAACGCTCTACCAACTGAGCTACCCGGGAACTCTACCAGACACCGATCCAATTTTTTTCCTCTATAACCACAGACCTCAAAGTGGGCTGACAGCCGTCAAGCAACCAACATTGAGTGCACACTAACTCTGTTTGGTAGAGTTCCCGGGTAACTCAGTTGGTAGAGTGTTGGTACGTTTAACCAAAGATCTCGGGTTCGATGCCCGGCCCCGGAACAATTTTTCTCTCGAAATTATTCAAATCAACTTTACAGGGAGTTATACCTGAAAGCTTGATTTGCATAATACACGTCACTGTTCGTTAACAGAAAACCACAATTTAAGCTACACAAAGTTAGTGTGCATTCAATGTTTGTTGCTTGACGGCTGTCAGCCCACTTTGAGGTCTGTGGATATAGAGGGAAAAAGTGGATCGGTGTCTGGTAGAGTTCCGGGGTAGCTCAGTTGGTAAAGCGTTGGTACGTTTAACCAAAGTCCCGGGTTCGATGCACGGTCCCGGAACAATTTTTCCCTCGAAATTATTCGAAATATTAGTTGTAATATGTTGTTCATATTCAGTATTTAGAATAATAAACAAACACAGAACGGCGCTTCATTCCAACAGTTGATAAATGACTTCTTTGTGATTACGTAGACTGTAATAAACTGACAAAAAGGATGATCGACATAGTGTCGACGAAAAACGCTTGCGTGGGATAAATAATTCTATATATGTACCGGTAAGGTAAGTCGGCACACTGCGGTAGCTGAGTGGTCAGACCTCCGGCCTGTTACGCAGGCGACCCGGGTTCGATTCCCGCTCAGATCTGGGATTTTTTATTGAAAAATCCATAGTGACACTTGTGGCGGACAAGATCGCAGTTGGGGCTTTACTCGGGGTTCTCCAGTTTTTCCCTATATCAGACATCTACATCATTCCGTCACCATTTCTCCATTCGTCATCGTTCCATAGCATTCCCCGATCGCCGGCTGGCGACGCACGGAGGGGGCTGGCCTTGAGACGAGAGGGGTTGCCTGCTCGAAACCTAGATATGCAACGAACCTTAATGTAGTCGGCCGGTGTGGTTTGGGAATGCGCCTAGCTTGAAGGTTAGGGTAATAGATCCGAACAGGTCGCAGTGCTGAGTCATAGTGCCCCCCTTCCCCGTAAATTCCATTACAATTTGTTTTATATTTTTCATTGAGAATTGTGTATGGGTTTATATGTGGTATGCCTGTGTATGCTTGTGTGTGCTTCTGTGTGTAGTTTGTTTTTGTGTATTTGTGTGTCTGGGTGTGTATGTGTTCGTGTTCGTGTGCGTGATATAAAACGAAGGGAGAGTATACGATCTCATTCTAGTGCTTGCTCTTACAGAAATCGCCTAATTATAAAACAATTTCATTATACAAAACTTCTATATCAACCCTATGCTATAGTTTAATTATTTCTAGTGAGGAATAAGACCAACAGACACAAAGGAACAAGGCAACTTAGAAGAAACAGCTGACTAATTGGGAATGACAGCCGGCCCGCTTCGTTGTTCTGCTTCACTTGATTGCATTATTGCAGCCGACGCGACGCCAAGTTCCCGTGAAATTGGAGCAATGATTGTGACTCTTGTTACAGTGAAGAAGTTGAATGAAGCGCAACCACTATAGCGTATATAGGTGTTTAGAAAACAAATCGTAGTGCGTGTTACTTATGAATACACAAAACACACGAAGTGGTTTTTCTTGATATTATGCAGTATTATCTAATGTCCCATTGCAGAAACAAAGATCATTCAGAGGCGATAGAAAGATGATATGACAATATACAGTAGTGAGTTTTCGTAAAATAAAACTACTTCTCTTCCGCTTCTTCCAACACATATTTCATAGGATAAGCCTTAGATTGTAATGTTATGTTATGTTATGTTATGTTATGTTATGTTATGTTATGTTATGTTATGTTATGTTATGGTTATATTATGTTTTATGTTATGTTATATGTTATGTTATGTTATGTTATGTTATGTTATGTTATGTTATGTTATGTTATGTTATGTTATGTTATATGTTATGTTATGTTATGGTTATTTTATGTTATGGTTATGTTATGGTTATGTTTTATGGTTATGTTTTATGGTTATATTATGTTTTATGTTATGTTATATGTTATATGTTATGTTATGTTATGTTATGTTATGTTATGTTATGTTATGTTATGTTATGTTATGTTAATGGTTATGTTATGTTTATTTTATGTATGATTATGTTATGTTATGTTATGTTATGTTATGTTATGTTATGTTATGTTATGTTATGTTATGTTATGTTATGTTATGTTATGGTAATGGTTATGTTATGTTTATTTTATGTATGATTATGTTATGGTTATATTCAGGGAACGGATTTATATGGACTAAAAATATATGAAATATGTAAATATATATGTAGTTATTTTTACCAAAATATGGAATTAAATATGGATTTTTACCAAAATATGGAATTAAATATGGACTTAAAATTATAAAAAAATGACTATGTACGTTAAATATTGGTACATTTTAATCAAACTAAACAAAAAATATAATGGACGTACCTTATCTTCCAATGTAGTTTCAACAAAACACAATTTTTATTGTCTGTTACCATAACAATAGGTTACAAACATTTCTTTCAAGTGCTGAAAAGTGAATCTTCTTCTATTGTCTCTGAGGATAGATTTATACTGACTAAAAGAGCGTTCGACGTCACAAGAAGTAACTGGTACATAATTCAATTTCACAATGTCTGCTGGGGATAAGTCCAAGTTAATCTTCACTGTTGATTCACCACTCATCACAGCAACAACCTTTTGTAGTTCTTCATATCCAGGGTTTTTTGAAAGTACAGTGTCCACCTTAGCTCTTACTGCATCTGCAACTTTACCTCTACCACGATTCAGTTGTTCCACAGTACTATTTATAATTTCAAAACTTTCAGATAGTGAAAGGTGCCTATTTTGGAGACTTTTGAGCGTTTTTATGATGCATGAAAATGTATGCTGAATGTGAGCTAAGTCATTCTTCACACTTATGTCACAGGTAACTGTTTTCGCAGTATCAATTGAGACTGCATCTTCAGAGTCCAATGCAAGGAGAACATTGTTAATAGAGTCTATATGTTCGGCATAATATTCAACTGCTTCTAGCCATGTACCCCATCTAGTTAAAATTGGCTTTGGTGGCAATGGAATTTCAGGGTACATTTCTTTCAACACGTTAACTCTACTGGGAGCTTTGAGAAATACTTTTTTCACTGATGAAATCAACAAATCTACTTTAGGGAAATTGTCTCTGACCACTTCTGCCACACGATGAAATGCATGCGCCACACAAGTAAAATGAGTCAATTTAGGATATACAACAGATAATGCTTGTCCAGCTTTGACCATATAAGGGGCAGCATCGCTAATAAAGAATAACACATTATCGTACATAATACCCTTTGGCCACAGGATACCCATAGCTTCGTTGAACAGTTTAACTATAGTTTTGTTATTGCACTTTTCTAGAACATCACAATGTAAAAGAATTCGTTCAGAATATTGTTCACTTAACAAACCGATAACTACATTACCAACAAGTCTACCTTCTTTGTCGGGAGTCTCATCAATGGAAACCCAAATTGAACTATCTTTAATTTCATCTCTTATCTTCTGTATTGTCTCATCGTAGATGGATGGAGCATACGTCTTCCTAAGTGTTGACTCATCCGGGATTGTATGTTGAGTATATTTTTCAAGGAATTCCCTGAAGACCTTATTCTTTAGTTTGTAGAGAGGAATATCAGCAGAGATGAGAGAACGGCACAGGTCGATGTTAAACTCAGATCTTACATTCGATGTTGTTGGTTGTGTTAAAAACAATTGTCTCTGCTTGGAATTTAGTTGTTTGTTGGCCTGATGTTTACTAGTTGTAATGTGTTGTTGCACCAGGAACTTTTGTGTAGATGATACTGCACACTGACACAAATTACAAAATAATATTTTATTGTCAGTTGATAAACCATCTTCTTTAAATTCTGAAATGTAACTTGTTAGTTTTGATTTTAAATTGACTGAATGACGTACTTTTGGCATATTTACCGTCTTTATAGTATGATTTACAAAACTGAACCTATGTGTACTCTGACTGGCATTTAACTGTTGAGCTGCACAACTGAAGTCTGTTAAAAATTTTAAATTAAATTAATACAGTTTTGTAACTTACTTTCCCATTGTTGATAGGACTGCTAATTTTCAAATAACTCTGATGTTAAAGGGATTACTGAACATGTGTTTAAATCTCTATTGTTGAAATGTATTTTTAAAAGTTAATGGAATTTTGTTTTGTTTTATTGTTAAACCTAATATAATATGGACTGTTTTATATGAAATATGGAAAATATATGGAAATTAACGAAAATATGTACTAAACTCTAAAATATGGAAAAATATGGAAAATAAAAGTAGGATTTTTCAACCCTACACATTGTGAAACATAAAGATAATGCAAAATATAAATTATATTAGCTTTATAAGTAAATATGTATTTACATATAAATCCTTTCCCTGGTTATATTATGTTTTATGTTATGTTATGTTATGCTATGTTATGCTATGTTATGTTATGTTATGTTATGTTATGATATGATATGTTATGTTATGTTATGTTATGTTATGTTATGTTATGTTATGTTATGTTATGTTATGATATGTTATGTTGTTATGTTATGTTATGTTATGTTATGTTATGTTATGTTATGTTATGTTATATGATATGATATGTTATGTTATGTTATGTTATGTTATGTTATGTTATGTTATGTTATGTTATGTTATGTTATGTTATGTTATGTTATGTTATGTTATGTTATGTTATTGTTATATTATATGTTATGTTTGGATATATTATATACTATTTCGTTTGTTACCTTATTCTACATAATACAAAATATCATGAAAATAAAAATTATATTTTACTTCCATCATTCCCGAATAAATTGACTCGTAGTTATTGAACATGAAAACAAATCCATCCAATGGCTTAGGAGAAATCGCTGTACATAAAAATTGGAATTTTCAAAGCCAAAATTTTTCGGCAAGTGGGATATTAAAATTTGTATTTCCATGAAAATCTCGAAATACATTCTTTTTGTAGGATCACGACATTTACTCTTCGTACTTAGTGTTAGCGGAAAATAAAAATCTATCATTAGAACTTAAGCGCTTAGTAGTGTCAGAGAGCTCTTCATCTATAGAGAGCGTTCACTTCACGGAGCAAATAGGAATGCCGGTACAATGTCCTTCTGAGACCAGCTGGCACTTTGCACCGAGTGGTACTGAACGTTACAAATAACATCAATTACATATTGCATGGCTACGTAGCCTCTAGGTGACTCATTCACAAACAATATTAACTTCTCCGCGATGCAAACTGCCAAGCGTTCCGATCTCCATGCAGGGCCGGTTTTGGCCTGTTAGGCGCCTGCTAGAAATATTTGGCCGCCCGCAACAATGCAGATTGCAAGTAAATTCACAACTTAACTCATCTCAGGGGAGGCTATTAGTATGGTTTTGTGGCAGTACCATATAGCGGGAAAAGAAAAATCCATGAAATATATATTTTATATATACAGTATTTGCTTTACTTTTATTAAAAAAATGAGTTGGAAAGTGTACAGACCCAGAAAAAAAATTTGGGCCACCTGAATTTTGTTACTACTTCGCATGCTCAATAAGCACTGAGCATGCGCAGTAGCCTATGTATATATGTATTTGATGTCAACATTTACATCCATGTAACGTGGACCTCACAATTTTTGTATCCGGTGCCACAATTATATTCATTACAGATATATCTTTTGTGCGAGATCGTGCGTATTTGCTTGTTTTCCGCACAGAACCAATACGCGGTAAGTGTGAAATACCACATTCAGTATTCCCAACGTAACACACATAACAATTTTCCTCTTCTTACCGCTTAAGCGCGACATTCATTTTACTGCTTTAGGCTTTTAACATATTATTTTTAGAGACGTTTAACATAGTAATAATTATAAATTGGAAACTTACCACTGCAATTTCACCTAAATTGCAATGTTAATTATTGTTTTTAAATATTTGCAAAAATTAAGTAAAGTCTACTACTCCACGAAACTTATTGCATTCCTGATACAAGTAACATTAAGGAAGCCGTGAAAAAATCAACAAGATTCCAGATGCCGATGTTATTACTGCAATATGTTATATAAATAATATTGTTAAAATATTAAAATGAAAAATAAATCATTACATAACCTTACCGTTTGTTTTAAGTTCGCATTTATAGACTGGGGGGGAAAAAAGACAGACGTATATCACGGCCTGCTGGAGTATAGTAAACACAGAAAACATTTTATAGCAACAATGTTGAAGAAAGATATTTTGGTTTTCCGAAGTTGCCGTCATTAAACAGAAACCAACATGGAGATTTCATTGCAACTGATTAGAAATTCGTCTTTCAGGTATGTAATAAACGATCTTCGCACAAAATAATGTACGATACACGAGCGGTATGTTTGTTTTCATGTTCTCGGAAATTAAAAAAGCTCAACTACGTTTCGTTTTTTCAATCTTTTCCTCGACCATGAAAACGTCAACATACCGCTCTTGTAACGTATATTACTATTGTAGACGCTCTTATAATTTAACTTTCTACCACATTTAAATTCATCAATATTCCCACCTTTAAAACCTAACAACTTAATTTAGATCATTCAAAATTGACACTTTTACGACTTTGTTCTTGATTTTCAGTACACTTATATCGAACACACACTGTTTCTAATAATACTTGTTACTAAAACATACTACCCCATTGTTCAATATGTTCATTACTTTTTCTGTTTCTTGTGTACATTCCATTTTCAGATCTCACTAATTTTCTGCATATTATACTTTGCTATCCTAGCTAGCCTCCCTCACCATACTCCTCACCTATTTTCATTATCTCTATCGTTTTACTTAACTGCCTATTACACTTCTCTAATTCATTCAAAATTGACACTTTTACGACTCTGTTCTTGATTTTCGGTTCACTTAGTCTATATCGAACACACAGTTTCTAATAATACTTGTTACTAAAACATATTACACCATTGTCCAATATGCTCGTTAGTAGCCTATGTTATAATTGGAATTTGAAGAATTCAGGTGGCCCAAATTTTGTTTCTCGGCCTGTACAAAGTATCAGATGAAACTGTTAATATTAAAGGAGCAGTCCGCGATAAAATTAAGTTGTCTTTAATCAAACACGTTTTTCAGTCTAAGTAGAATGCAATTTGCCGCATGTCAATGCGAGGCATGGTTCTTGAGTTACTGTCTCCGCACAAATACTTATGACGTCATAGCCACTGAACTGATGTGATTGCGTAGTAGACCGAGAACATCTCCAAGTGCAGTGCTTTGTATTAAATAATCTTCTCGCGCCGTAGTACACGTGAACAGAATTTCAGACTTAGTTGTGATTGAGTGAAGTCATATTTTTCTTTTCATTTAATCATAAAACAGCACATACCTACGTTGTGGTTTTATGTAGGGCTATTTTTCTTTATATGAACGATTTTGAACTACAGTAGACTAAACAGAAGAAATTATATCGTAATACAGTTTAATGTGCTGTGGTGTCGTGATTTTTCGTGTTCAGAGGGAAGAACAAAAGCACAACATGGAGAAGAGGTATCATTTCATGTATTTCCGAGCAGAGAAAAGTCACCGCAAATATTTAAAAACATGGATGAAGAAAATCAACAGAAATGTTTTACACCATCGAAAACTGCTATTGTGTGTTCTAATCATTTCCATGAAATTGATTGTGAGGAATCGTCTCTACTAAAAAGACGTTCAATGACAGACAACAGAACTCCTATGAAAATGAAGAAAACTGCTGTCCCTTCCTTATTTTTGAAAGGAGAATCTCGCCAAGACAGTTCTGATACTACGCGCTCCTCTGCTTATAAATGAAAGAAGGTCGTTGAAGAAGTAATAGCAAGTTGCAGTGATGCACCTATAGCTCAAAATATGGACATGTGTGTAGTTCTCGATGAGGCTGAAAATTCGCAGGAACATAATATAAACAAATCTGTGCAGTGTCAGATAGGGTGCGAAAAGCCAAGAAATGTGTGTGGTGAATCAGATGTGGGTGAGCCAGAAACTGACTTAGATCTTTTCAAATAGAAGAAGAAGCTTCAAATTCTAATTCATCAGGTTCCGAGGACGCCGCACATGAAACAGAAAGTAATATAGAAAGCCAAAAGGTGTTTTTTGTATTCTGGTCAGCGTTACAAATTTAGTTTCTCTTCTGTAATATTTGTCATTCCGCTGTTGGGAATGGATCGAACCTGGATCCAGCGATTATAATGCTCTGAAAAATGTTGTATGTAACCCTGCCCTTTTAAAAGACCTAAAGCAGATTAATCAGTTTTGTCACACCAGCAAACTTAATCATATCATAACGGCAGATTGGTTTACACTCCTAAGAGAAAACATTTTCCATATGATGGAATGGTAAACAAGAACTATGATTGCAATAATGACCATAATTACAACGTGAAAAGAGATGTAACTGGCTCCAGACTCTAATACTCGAAAGTCACTAAACGATGGATGGAAAAGAAAACATGCAGCAGGAAGGAAAACACGTGGAGAGAAGATATGCAGAGAAATGTGTTGGAAGTGCCTAAACCGTATGACTCAACAACTATGGTGCAATAAAATAATATAAACCATGTACTAATTTATTGCTAACGTGAGATAAACACGTATCTGTAGTCCCTTCATTACGAATATTTCACGTCTTGCATACATTCTCACTCAGTGAAGGCGTTGACTTAGATTATAATGGATCGAAATATTAAACCGTTTCAGTTTGAACCCTTACCAGACCCAAGTCGTTCTAATCACAGAATGGAACAGAATGGATTGTACACGGGATTTAAAGTGGGATAGAGTTTGGGTAAGTTATTATTATTATTATTATTATTATTATTATTATTATTATTATTATTATTATTATTATTATTATTATTATTATTATTATTATTATTATTATTATTATAGTATATGCATGTGATAGGTCCTAAGTGAGTTAACAATAACTGACTGTAACATATGAATCTGTATTTACTCGTCCTGCACCGCTGTATGTTAAAAGGAACTACAACGCAGTCTTATAAAGCGATCGGTGGCTATGACGTCAGAGCTTGGAGTAAGACCTTTAATATTTCATAAACTAAAAGGCGTAGAGAGATGAGACAAACGCCGTTATCTAAGGATTACTTAGGTAAACATCCTATAATATAATCAAAATTTCGAATTTTATCGCGGACTGCTCCTTTAAGTTGGAACAGCGATCTTCTTACGTTCTTATTTTGAGTTCATCAATAACATCTGATAATAATAATTTTTATACAATACCTTTTCCATAGCTAACATCCCAAATTATTAAACTTTTCTTGAGTCAGTGATGTTCTTAAGGGGAGGCAAAAGTGAAATTTTGAACAAAACTGGAGAAAATTTGGTTTTTTCCATTTTTATTATCTTTATACACTGTATTTACATATCCGATGTTAGTTTTTGATTTTGTTCCCTTTAAAGTATGAAATTAAAACCAAGATAACTGTATTACTATATTATTCCCATAATAAACTAATACTTATCATTATTTATATACCTTCTCTGAACATATAAATAAAAAGAAATATTGAAAATTTCTTACAATATGGTGCATGGAGCATTTTATATCAAACGATATAAAGTTTTATAAAATTATTAATATTTACAGAACTATTGTACTTAGATAGTTTAAACTTGGTATGTTCATTACTAAGAACATATTTAGTATCAATTTCAAACAATCGGATAAATTTTGTGGATTTTGAAATATTCACCTCTGCCTCCCCTTAAATAAGTTTTTGTAAATTTTGAGTTTCGAAACCACCTTTGACCTCATGCTACACTAACTGGTACTGTGAGAAAAATTCTCAGAACTATGAACAGACTAATATGTTATATTTCCATTCATTTTATATTTATTTTTGTACCCGATTATTTCACATATGTTTTTAAATAATATATATTAGAAATAATTCAATGGTGAAGTGGAACAGAAGACCTGATGGCCTTAACTTCACCCTAATAAACAATTCTAATAATTCTACTTTAAATTATAGCATATTCTTACTAAATATCTTAAAGGGCAAATATATTCACACAAACATTACAAGTTATATGGTAATCCGGCTGAAGGTGATGGAAAAAAGATTCTAATTGCGAACACTAGATGATGAAAATGTAGTAAATTTACTGCACTTAAAATATCCCTTTTCACATTAATAAAAGTGAATGAGATTCCGGGTTCAATTTCAGAGTTGGGCCAATCTGTTCGGGGTTTTTAGTGGCTTCCTCAATTAGAAAATAACCAGGAATCTAGTTACCGGTATTTAGAAAGGTAAATGCCGAATTGCTTTCCATTTCCACTACAAACCTACAGACATTACAGACGCAATAGAAGTCGCGCAGTGACTTCGCAGTTGAAAGCGACTGTAAATAAAACTAATCATTATCCGTTCTCAACTCTTTGCACTAGATGTTACTACTACCATTATTGTGGAAACCGTTAGGAACATGTTGACCCAAATTTTCACTAGTTCACAGACTTTTGTGATGCTCACCGATGAATATTTGCATGGTATACAAATTGAAAATGGGACTCAATTAAGTCGAGACCGTCGAGAAGAGTCAATTACTTAGTTGGAAAAAAACATACTTTCTAGGCGAGCTGTTCATTACCTTATACAAGAGTCTGGTTCACACCGCTCGAAGATGAGGCTGATAACTCGAGGCTCTGTACGTGACACAACGCGTCAAATATCCCGCGAACGAATTCCGATCGTTTTGTCGCGTCTTTCATTACGAATAAGACAGAACTGAGCAAAAGCGTCATGCGGATATGATATGACTCATTGGGTTTGAATGGAAGAAAATGATTTCTGCCTCTGCACATAATAAAATTCGACATATAATTGTCTGAACGTGACATCCTGCGTAATCTACCAGGAGAAATGTCGTTTTGGTATGTATTACATAGCTACGAGTAAATTGCCGTGGAGTATGAAACAGGCTATTGTGCTATAAGTATTAGCTCATTTCGAACGCATAAAAACTGTTAAATATGTGGTCAATATTGAAGTTATCCTCGTAGATGACGCATAAGTTCACATGCTATCCTATCTTGAGTGAGCCAGATAATTATGTACTGTAAATCTGTCATTTTAACAGTTCTTTGATCATTTTATTTTCTTCTCAAAGCTTTCCTCCTAAACCTCATTTCTTCCTCCTTAGATGCTTTATCCTCGTCAGTGTGGTTTTTAATTCGTATCTATTTTAATCAACATTAGTAGCGGACCTCCCGTGACTTGGGATCAGCACAAAAAAGTCTGGCTTCCACTTATGACACCACAAAATACTGTATTCACGCCGGATAAACATTCAGGGCCAAGAACGGATTCGAACATGTTGTATCTTAAAGATATAGCTTTGAACAGGACTGGGAAACTGGAGCAAATAACAGCAGTGAGCGCTATAGACTCTAATGAGCATATTCTAGAACGAAGTTATAAAGTAAAGGTGATAGTGCCTTTCAATATAAAATAATTTACCCATACATACAGAGTGTTAAGAAACAAGTTCCCAATATTTTAGGAGGTGATAGTATGCAAAAAAACAAGAAAAAATGTCTAATGAACATGGGTCCTACATCACATACTTTCTGAGATCTGAACACTTGTTCATAGGAGGTGCTTAATGTGGCGTTCATTCGTGGCAATGCATTCCTCTACCCTTCGGCGTAAAGAATCACGTAGTCTTTGAAATTGACCGGGTTGTTCTTGATAATCAAAAGTCTAAGTGATTTAGATATGAGAACGAGCAGGCCAAGGTGTGGGGCCTACCTAATCAATACAGCGGTCCTGAAATATCAGCATCAGGTGTTCACGCTCATTGCGGAAAAAATGTGCTGGTGTGCCATCGTGCATGAACCACACCTGTAGTCTTTGCTGACATGGCACATTCTCCAGCAAGGTAGGCAATACATTAATTAGAAAATCCTGATAATGAGTCCTAGTTAATCTCTGTGGTAGCACGTATGACCCTTAATCTATTGCCAAGAACGCCTACCCATACGTTGATTGAGAATCGGTGCTGATGCTTTGTTTCTTCAAATGCATTGGAATTTTCATCACCCCACACATGCTGATTACGAAAATTCACAACACCATCTCTGCTGAACCCCGCAACCAAACTTTTCTTTTCAGTATTCCTTGCGACGTATCAGTATCCCATGCCAGAGATGTCAACTACGGTATGATTTTATAGTAGTATGCTGTAGTGTAGGGCAGAAAAATGCATTGCCATAAATGGACGTCACATTGAGCATCTTCTATGAACAAGTGTTCAGAACTCAGAAAATATGTGTTGTAGGACCCATGTTTATAAGACACTTTTTCTTGTTTTGTTGCATACTATCACCTCCTAAAATATTGGATACTTTTCTTAATATCCTATATAACCATAATAAACTTAATATGTAATAATATTTATCTAGTCTCGTTACAGTTTATAATAATGTAGGCCTACATTTTCAGTTGATCACAAATAATATACTTTTCTATGTTCAGAAAAAATATTTGTACCCTGAAAATATTCATTCTACGCCACAAGACGTAACTGGAGCAAATCTGAAATATGATACAGTATTCCTTACTCTTTCTGTATCACCAACTGAACAACAGCTTTGTGGACCTAATAGTAAATTTCGTATATGATACATCACATTAAACTCATAATACTTTTCAAGGACACTTTTCATTTTTGCTTTAATGACTAGTGGGAATTATGCGGATTAGTATACATATTTGAACAATAAATTATTCTTCCATATCTCGCAGTATCACATTTCTATATTTCTGGACTGCAGCAGAGTGACTGCTGCAGTCAGTTGTTTGAAGGGATATTAAAATATACCAATATCATACATAAGTCGAGAAAGCACAAAATTATGTTTATTTTGAGTCAAATTTTTAAGGAGGATGTTTCTATTGATTGTTATATCCCCCATGCAAAAAAAAAAGTATTCCATACAAATATTTCGTAACACAGTGTCCCTGAAATAATATTCGTTCTTTGCATTATGTATATACATTACGTAATTTCCAGGTAATATGTTTCTCCATTTCCTTATAGGCTTGCATTATTACCAGTAAATCTTGAAGTATTTCATTCAACTTCGTGTGATTGGAAGATTTAAATTCTGCCATGTTAAAAACCGCTTATTAAACTGTACAACTCCGCTGTAAATGTTAGCGCGTAATGAAACTGCTTCTCTACTGTGAATATTGCTGTAATGTAGTTACGAAAGTCATTCATCCACACTTTAGAATAAACTGTGAGTTGTCTATGTGACCGGAGTGTAGTATATACAGAAGACTTCTAGTGCAATAGATCTGTATGCGTGACTTCATACAACCTGAAATCTATGTTTTGGTACAAAGTTCCTAACTTTAGTTGTAATGAATGGAAAGAGCTCAGAATTTACTTATATAAATTATGGTGTGCCTCAGGGTTCAGTTTTGGGACCTGTGCTGTTTCTAGCATTCATTAATGATCTACCGACTTATATATGTGTTCATTCTATCACGTATGCTGACGACACAACTTTCCTCTTTATATCGAAAATCTGAAAATTTAAAGAATATGGTTTTTTTCAATGGCCAAATCTTGATTTTCTTTGAATGAGTTTTTACTAAATGAGTCCAAAACCAAATTCCTAACTTTTTCATTGAACTACATTGCTACAACTAACAGAGTGAAGATGCTGGGGATTGTTCTTGATCTCAAACTAACTTGGGAAGAACACATTAACTAACCATATTTTGCTGTCAAATTATCAAGGATGGTTTATTTATTGAGAAATTTAAAACATTATGTTCCACGTGAATAACTTAGATCAGCTTACTTTGCAAATTTTCAGAGCATTGTGAAATGTGATTTACTAATCTGGGGTAATGCGAGTAGTTTCACATATAGAAGATATTTTTAGTTCAAAGTAGGTAATAAGAGTCATAACTGGTTCTTATTTTACGGCTCACAGTAAACCATTATTTATAAAAGAAAAAAAATATGACTATTGCTGGATTATACAGGACATCATTTTATTTTTACTTCAATTTTTATTGTACCTGAGTTTTTTAATGTACTTCACTCCCACCCCTTCTACTAGTAAACTTCCAACCGTTCACGACACAGAGCCGAGGGCGCGTAAGCAGTACTGAGTTAGCGAGTATAGTACGTTCCAGAAATATGTTAGCGTTTTCCAGTGACGAAAGAGCTTTCAATATTGAATCATATTTTCGTACAGGTACTGTCGTCCGTTTGCCTACGTCGCATCCTAGTTTCCCCCACCTGCTTCTGTTCGCCCCTCTGTTAAGTCTAGTAGCTGGGCTATCTTAGCTCTTTTCTGAAAACATTAATTTCTGTTAGGAATTGGACGTCTACGTAATATTATACAAGTGTTTAAAATAACTTAAGAGCAATTCCACGAAAATGTCATACTGAGGCGAATTTCTTGAAATTGATATAGGAGTATTTTTGTTGAAGAAATATGTTTGTTTATACTTTAAATCGCCTTATTTCGTAAGATAATGTTAAAAATACTCTTTCTTTTAGTCTATAACTTGCTGCAGATCTTGTCATATTCCAAACGCTTAAAAAAACACGTATAGATACTTATGTTTCGTGTCACAATTTGGACACGTAAATTAGTTTTATTTCGAGCCGTCTTTTTTGTATACTATATTTTGGTCTTTCCTTGAAGTAAATATGTAATTAGTTGAAGTATCCTAAGATCCTAAATAACTTAAAATCATTATAATTATTTGTACTGTAAGTTACGGTCAGTCCGTCACAAGAAACATACAAAAACTCTTCCACACAGCACAATAATTGACGGATTAAAATTTCCTTTGGTATTCTGCGTTATTACTACATGACCAATAAAAAAGTATTAGAACATTTTCTTCTAAAGTGATTTCGTTTTCCGCAGCGGCATTGTGAGTGACTGACATGTCGCGCTCTCAGCTGTTATGTAGTTCATTCTCACAGTGTGCTTAGTTACTTGGAAGGCCTTGGTGAAGTTGTACGTGAACTGGTGATAAGTGTGCAGTAATTGTACCTGAAAAAAGCAAAATGAGATTCAGGCAGCTCATTGGAGCAATAAGCAGGTCTCAATATTTACTGCTGTTGCCTGGTTTAAACAGGAAGTTGACAGGGAAGTTCAGAAGAAATCCTCTGCATTAGTGTCAGGTTATGTAGCACATGACAAATGGGCTATGCAGTGAATGTTTGTCTACGAAAAGTGTTTTCGGAAATTTTGGCGATTCTTCCGAACATTGAGGTGGTAAAAATATTTTCAGATAAAGCAGCGAGTCATTTTAAACAGAAGTAAACATTGAGCAATGTGACATTGCTTGCTCGCATTTTTTGAATTTAACATAGAACGGAACTTCTTTCAGTCACATCATGGCAAAGGGGACGTGGATGTGATTGGAGGCCAAGTAAAAAGAATGGCATGGATGCCTGCGAAATCGGGGAAGAAGATACAAAGCGGTACAGAATTTTGTAACATTGTGAGCAATAAAAACATCCAAATTATTGTTAAGGAGGTAGCACAGATTGAGATAGACGAAGGAAAAAAGTATCTCGAAAAACAATTTGAACATCTTGCACCTATTCCGGCATCTCATGGAGTTCATTGCGTGAAAGTGTTAGATCCCTATGTTGTAGAATATGTACAACTGTCTTTTGAACAATCAGTGCGAAAGGTCCACAGGTTCCGTGTGTGAAAAGAAACTAAAAAATTGTTCAGATAGCAAGTGACATATTGACAGTGTTCCTGCAGTACATACTTGTTAGACTAAATAAGTGAGTCAACGAGTGCCGTGGAGTGTTTCTACGTGTTTAATTCCAATGGTTCAAATTCAATCTGAAAGTAGAACTCAACATTCTAATCTATTATTATGAACATAATATATAACAGCCATAGGCATGGGAAATATAAACTGTGATCTGCGTCACATTATCGTAATCGATAAGGAGGTCAGTTCCAGATGATTAGGAAAGCGCTTGAATAACGTAACATACTGTCTTACGCTGGGGAGTTCATGCCATATAGAGTGATAAGCGCTGTCAAGGTTGCTGTGACATTCGTATAGTCCTAAAATTAAACACCAATGCATATGGCTTGTATATACAGTATTTAATCACACAGAAAGAACTATATATGTTATTAAGTAGGCCTATGTAATACTTGTATGTACATTAATTTGTGTCATTTAAGATGTATGGTTAAGCAAACTAATTTTTGTATTCTGGAAAACATATGATTCATTTAAATTAATCGTTATGTTAATTTACTATTTATCAAGTTTCATATTATTTTGTACTATTTACGGTTCTGTAAGTGCAACTTCATTTTAAAATTCAGAGATGTCAGTCAGTTACAGAATGAGGTCAGTCTGTTACACATCACTTTTTCGGCCATAACTCCATTGATAATCATGGTTTGGAGGTCGTTTTCAACTTAAACTGAAGATTACAATTTCCTTTCCGAACTATATTTTGCAAAATTGTATCAGCAATGACAATTCAGAGAAATCTGTGGAGAACCATGTTCACCCGAAGAGAGAGTTGACATTTATGTCAGTCTGTTACACTTTGGACATAAATAAATAGTATACTTTTCCTATTAAAGACGTTTATTTTTATATGTATCTTAAGTGTATACTTCCCTCTATAAAATCCTGCGGTGACACAGTCTAATTTCAACCCATTATACAATTTAGGCAGACATTTTGCTGTCAAAGTGCACTGTAAATGTCAGTCAGTTACACGTGGAATTGCTCTTAAATAAAAGGGCCTCGTTAAGTAATTAACTGTCACGTGATCCCCCCCTTTCTAAGACCCTGCGACAAAACCACTTGAACAGACAGTAGATAGCATTTCTGAGTAATTTTATCTTTTCGGATCGGGCAGAAGTGAAGATTGAATTTACAGTACGTAAGGTATTCTTTCATAGAGTAGGTACGGAATTATTTCAACATGAGTTACTCTTACGAAGGACGAAACTGGTAATTGGAATTAGGTACAATAGTGTATAGTGCGATAATATGCACAAAAGAACTGAAGCCTGTATCGAAATGAACGGCCACCATTTTCAAAAATGTGTTTAAATATCCATATTATGATTATTTTTCAGTTTAACTTCATTCTCTATATTGTACGCTAATGTGCTGTAACAGTACAATATACACTGCATAATTAATACGTCCGAATGGATAGCTCAATTCGTGAGTAAAAACACTAAGTGTTAATAAAGTACTGTATTTTGATTAAACAAAAACCTAATGAAAATTATCAAACTCAAAATTTCGGTATTTCCTAGTTTACATAAATGGATGAACTACTTTTCTTCCCTCCTATACCTAGTAAAGTGATTTGTATTTTACGCCAGTGTCATCGAACTCCAGTCGTGGGAGGGGTAGCAAACGGTGTTTCCTGTTTCAATCGTTAATAGAAAGGTATAGCCAGGTTAATATTAAAAATGTTAGTAAAAATAAAATGATGTCCCTGTACATCCTTGAAGCAGTTGTGTAGGCCTATGGCTGTGAAATGATCAAATCTAATAAAGTTACAAGTTATTCACATTCTTATGATCTTAGAAAGAAGGATTACTTTGAGTCCACACCTGTGGAGTAACGGTCAGCGCGTCTGGCCGCGAAACCAGGTGGCCCGGGTTCGATTCCCGGTCGGGGCAAGTTACCTGGTTGAGGTTTTTTCCGGGGTTTTCCCTCTTCCCTCAAGAAGAGCAAATGCTGGGTAACTTTCGGTGGTGGACCCCGGACTCATTTCACCGGCATTATCACCTTCACCTCATTCAGACGCTAAATAACCTAAGCTGTTGATAAAGCGTCGTAAAATAACCTACTAAAAAAAAAGGATTACTTTGACATTCCTAAATGTGGACTGTCAAAGACAGCGAATAATTAGTCGATCACTGCTCTTGGAATATGCAATAAGTTGCCTAGTGAAAATTTTGATTTTGAAAAGAATGCGGTGAAACGATTTGTCTCTGGTTGGATGATCCAGAAAAAATTTTACAACATTAATGAATTTTATGATGTAGGCAATATAGTGTTTTAAATTGTTATTGTTTTCCTTGTGTTTTACCTGTTACTGTTGACTTTGTCGATAGTCTTCTTGACTCTATGACATAATAAGTATAAAATAAATTAAATAAATATCACATCAAAACAAATAAATATCCATGCACTTACAACCTTCATGTACAAAATCCTGAGCGATTGACATAAAAAAATAATAGTCTAGCGAGTAAGTCGAAGAGAGTAGCAGCCATGAATTCAAATCAGTACATCTAAGACCGTCACGCCAGTTTCTAGTAGAGCAAACAAGACAGTTGCCGCAATATGATTAAGTGACACGTGTTTATCTATCGGTGAACACCACTTTCAACAACGCTTGCACAGTGAGCTCTCATTGGCAGATTGGTCACTAGGCAGCAAAGTTTTCCCTTCCTGTAAAGTTGCCACGTGAAGATACCATACGTCAGCATGCGTCAGACTCTCTGCCATTCATTTCACTCTGTTCTGGTTGACATCAATGATTCTTGGTGCAGAAGGCAATAGTCACAGTTAACAGTAGGGCCGTGACATCGGTATATTTGTATTAGTGTGAGGTGAACATACGACGCCCCGGACAGAATGTAATCCTCATTTCAGTTTGGTTGATAGGCTTTCCCCTCTACTCACACTCTTACCATCCGTGAAGAGGAAGATGCTACTGTCTATCTTACTAACGTTCAACAAATAAACTTTGAACATAGTGAAAATTCTTATTTTTGGAAATGTTTAACGGTAATCTATATTTGGAAAGCCTATACTAAGCGTTTGTATTTCATTTTATTGTTGTTTATATCAACTTTTCTTTTCTTTTTTTCTCCTCCCCTTTTTTTTCTATATCCGTCCAGAGGCCATTTACCGAAATATTTCTGTTTTTTTTCAGGTTTCAGTTTTTCTGATTTCTGTTTTACTAAACTAACACAAACACAATACCCATGCCCGAGGCGGGACTCGAACCCACAACCCTTCGAACCAAGCCCTTGAGTCATTGGGTGCCTCTACGGCTTGCGCCACCCGGGTCGGCAAATTTAGACCAGCCAGAGGCCGTTTACCAAAGTTATCTTTGTTTTCTGTTTTCCATTTGTTTCCTTTGTTTTACTTACACTAATACAAACACAACACCCATGCCCGAGGTGGGACTCGATCCCACAACCCTTCAGACCAAGCGATAGAGACATGCCGTGCCCCTACCACTTGAGCCATCCGGGCCGGCTAGAACTGGCACATTAAAAAACTACTGACACCAGAAGATAAATGCTTTCTCCACCGCTAGTTGCTACTCTACAGCATACACAAAGGGACAATCTGCACACTGTCGCTCCCCCCTGACTTCATAATACTTAATTTAAATAATTATTAGTTGAAAATATTGTAAGAACGGCACTAAAATATGCTGAAACATGTAATTGTCAAACATCTCTGTCACTGTATTTTATATCCACTTATGTACTTTATTTAATATTTTATTTTCTTGTATGTACAACTTGGGGGGTGTAAGTATAAGAGGTAACAGCTACCGGTCTGTTACTGACGGACTCAGGGCAAGTAGAAGAGGAAAGAAATGCCTTCGCATCCTCTCAACTTGTATGAAATGTCGTTCAGTCGGTGTTTCAAGTACAGGCAGCGGAAGCGAATTTGACACACCTAAGCAAGCACGTTCCGTGTTTTGTATACGATTATTGCGTATTATAAAATCAAGACAATACAATTCTTGTATAATAAGTGCTAATATCGGAAAGGTCTAAAATGCTGGTGAGGTTGAGAAATCATACTTAAATTGTCATAAATGTGGTAAGACGTAAGTCTGAAAAGATGTTTTTTTATATTTAGAGTTTTTGCATTACAGTTTTAGAAAGCCGAAAACGTATACGGCGTACAATTTTGCTTTCTCTGTATTTAACTGTTACATTAATTTATTTCTCACATCAATTTCTTACCTTTTTTTTTTTGCCTGGTTTCGGTTCCTGCTGCAATAAACAACAACATTCATTTTCAAAGTTTCAAATGAAAATGACCGCCGAGTGTCTGATAGTATAAACCTTGTATGCGGATTAACTGCGTTCTACATCGGCTGAAACCAAGGGCGCATATGTAAAATAATTAATATTATCAATTTCATTTCTACATCACACGGTAATAAAAAAAACCGTGGTTTCAATTCATTATGCAAAATTGCAAAAGTTTTATCAGATGACAAGTGCGATTGTTATAAACTTGATGTAGAAATGAAATTGATGATGTGAAATATTTTATGCGTCCTTGGTTTCAGCCGATGCTGAACGCTGTTTTTCCGCATACAAGGTTAGGCTATACTATCCGACACTCGGCGGTCATTTTCATTTGAAACTTTGAAAATGAATGTTGTTGTTTATTGCAGCAACAACCGAAACTAAGGGAACAACATGGAAGATAAGTAAGGTACAGAATAGATGTGATAAATAAATTAATGTAACAGTTAAATATAGGGAAAGCAAAATTGTACGCTATATACGTTTTCGGCATTCTAAAACTATAATGCAAAACTCTAAATATAAAGAAAAACATCTTTTCAGACTTAAGCTTTACCACTTTGTGACAATTGAAGTATGATTTCCAACAATTATTCTCAACCTCACCAGCATTTTAGACCTTTCCGATATTAATCCTTATTATACTATTGTATTGTCTTGATTTTATAACACGCAATAATCGTATACAAAACACAGAACGTGCTTGCTTAGGCGTGTGTCAAATTAGCTTCCACTGCCTGTACTTGAAACACATCGACTACATTCTGGCCAGCGTCTTATGTTCACCTCAGACTAATACAAATATACCGATGTCACGGCCCTAGTTATCAGGTCCGAATTCGATTTCCGACAAGAAATTCGACATTCCTATAGATAATTCGGTGTGTTTCTTTTCTTGTCTCTTGCGTATTATTTTAGGTGGCGGTATTTCGCAATGACAACTACATGAGCAAAAACTATCGCATCTTTTGAGAGTGTAATATTGATTATGACTGGATAAGAACGTTTGGCCGGAAAGACTTTTAATGACTCGAAATGCTTTAAAAATGGAAGCGCCTGCGTGCTCAAGCGTGTTTGAAGAAATACAATTAGTGAATGTCTATTTGAAACTATTGGTGGCGCGGCGGCGAAGGTGTTCACACTGGAAGCAAGTTACAAGCGCAAGCTTGTTCACCCGTCTCCGCCATCAAATAAATTTGTATTTTCTAGCACTCTTGCCTGCATGACGTGATATTTGTAGCTGTTTTTGTGAGTGATTTTTCCCACAATGGATGTTGAAATACTAATGGGATGTATTCAAGAAAGAAGTGCAATCTGGGATGCATCTTGTAAGGACATTCTAAAAAAATAAAGAATAACTCTGGCTGTTTAAGAAGATCGGGAAAAATTCGTTTATATCCTCCATCTTCCTCCCTATCCTTAATTTATTCGTTCATACATTCATCCCTTGATGCATCCTCATCTATCATTAAAAACTTCAACACTCCATTTTGTAACACTAGTGGCCATGTGCACCATTCTCGATCATCTAGCCCGTTTATCAGCAATCACGGAAACATGGTTAATTCTTGACAATGATCAAGTTACAGATGCAGTGCACCGACATTTTCCCTTGATCAACTCAGTACCGTCAGCTGACTGTACGCTCACTTGAGAAGAATCATCTGAGCCCTAGGTTACCGCGTATAAACAGCGAACGAACGCACTCTGTCAATTATCGCTTCGTTTTTGTTTGTCGGACTGTTTCAAACATCCTTGCAGTTTTCAAATAACAAGTTTCAATAATAATCATGGAAGAAAAAAAGAAAAGAGCACCAAACTTCTCACAGTTCGAAGTGGGAATTCCTCTAGAAATCGTCAGCAATTCTGCATCCATATTAGAGAATAAAAGTACTGACGGAAGTTCTCTAAGAGAAAAGCAGGCTACCTAGTTGGATTTAACCTCACAATTCAACATGAGTTATAGGCTACGTGTTTTCATAATTCCACATAATTTGTAACGTAATTTATACAGTGGTTATTTCATATTATTGATAATAATTGGGAAAATTTCAGTATACGGATACCTCACTAACAATTGTCTTGAAATAGGCTACTAAAAAGAGCAGATTTGTATGTGTTTGTCGAATGCTCCTCATCTTGCTTACGAAAAGACACATTTCAGTGTCAATAATTTATTTGGGAAAATTTCAGTATACGGATACCTCGCTAACAATTATTTTAAAATAAAAAAAAAGCAATTCGACTATGCATGTCGAATACGCATCATCATGCATACGAAAAGGAAGTTTTTAGTGCCAATTTATTTTGTGTGCACAAGGTTGGAATTTTGGAGTAAGAGGGAAAGGAAAGTATCTTTGTTCTGAATTTTATCCATTTATTTTGTGTTCACAAGGTTGGAATTTTGGAGTAAGAGGGAAAGGAAGGTATCCGTGTAATTTCTCTTAATTCAAGCGTAAATAGCCTAATTGTCCAAAACATCATGTAGGTCCTAATAGTTTTAAACGGCAAATCTATAGCTAATAAGTGATAATCTCGCATTCTACAAAATTGTCATTTAGTTTTACTATATTATTACCGGCATAGAATAACTATTTTATTATTATGTTAACAAAATTGGACAGCTAGGCCTAAATAATATTTTGTCCTCAAGTAAAATCCCGATCTTCCAAAGCAGAAACATATATAAAACATTAGTCTATTTTGAGAAAAAAAAAAAATTTATTATTCATCTACAAACTTACTCTTTCTACAATAACACCAATTCTGTTATTTCCGCAGTGATTTGCGTGTTCAAGATACATCATTTCATCTTCAATTCCATCAAGTACGTCAAATCGCGTCGCCATTTTGGTTTTCTCGACTTGACCATGTTCAATTCAAGATAATCGGTCCCACACCCGTGATCAAATTTGATCATCATCAACTCGCTTGTTTAACTTTGATCAAGGTTGATACTCCGCAAACTGGCGTTGAAGACGGTCAAGTGCCGACTTAACCATAGTCAAATTTTAATCGAGAATGGTGCACACGGGCATAAATGCTCTTCATCCGAGAAATCCATTTCGACAACTAGGCTGGAAGTGGAAGCGGTTACTTGCATCCAATGTGACCACACTTCCAGAGCAAGCTTCTAGGCACGCTTGGACACGCAGGCGCTTCCATTTTACTTGCCCAAGCGTGTCTCCAATGTGAACACAGCCTACTGTATCACTTTGAGGAAGCAAAGATAGCTTGGTACAATCAGAGTCTAATATACAAATTACACACAAGATAAATACCCTCGGTATTGTCGTATGATAAGACAGGTGGAAGTAAACATTTCTAGTCACACTATTAGGTACGCAGTTCTTAGACCTCTTGAACTCTTATCTCAACCGATCCTGAGAAACAACAAACACCTCACACCAACAAGAGCATAGGCTACAGAAAGCTGCCACCATACAGTGAAACTATTATTATTATTATTATTATTATTATTATTATTATTATTATTATTATTATTATTATTATTATTATTATTATTGTTGTTGTCTGAATACACCACCATGAGAATTTATTAATGTTTCTAAGGCTAATGCCATAACATTAACGAGAAAAATTCCTTTTTTTTTTTAATTCATCTACCACTTAAATCATAATCAAATGAAGAGCAGAGACTGTGTTAAAGTTTTTGGACTATTTTAACAGTATACTTTACTCTCGCAGTCATGTTGATTTCTCCTGGTTGAGTGTTAGAGAAGGCCCTCGACGTTAACTCTGCCAGGTTAAATAAAACCATTATTATTATTATTATTATTATTATTATTATTATTATTATTATTATTATTATTATATAACCACGCAAATAGAATATTAGATCTAATACGGTCAATAACTTATTATTTCTTACGTCCGATTCACTTTTAATGCATTTCTGTAGATTAGTGATGTCGGAAGTCGAATATGCATTTGTAGTCTGGAATTCTGTTACAACTTACTCGACTAAATTAGAAAGCATCCATTGGAAATTCATATCGCTATGTTCGTATAGATTTCTGCCAGTAACTCCAAGAATAGCGACAAGAAAACTGTGATTGTTTGAAATGGCACAGTTTAGATTTCGAAAGGCAAGATTTTGACGTAATTTTTTATACCATGCCCTTTAATGTTTGAATCTTTCGTAAACAATATTAGGTTCCGTGTTCATGCGGAGGGCATTAGAATTTCTACAACAGAAATTCTAAATCCGTTTTCTGTGTCTTCAAATACGTTAAACTTGTCAACTCATATAGCATTGCATACCGTATTATCCATTTATTTATTTATTTATTTATTTATTTATTTATTTATTTATTTATTTATTTATTTATTTATTTATTTATTTATTTATTTATTTATTTATTTATTTATTTATTTATTTATTTATTTATTTATTTATTTATTCATTTATTCATTTATTCATTTATTCATTTATTCATTTGTTCATTTATTCATTTATTCATTTATTCATTTTTTCATTTATTCATTTATTCATTCATTTATTTATTTATTTATTTAATTGCTAGTGAGTTTGAAATGAATACAAGTTAATACAATATAAGATAAACTAGCCCACTCCTGAATAAGTGAGACTCGTGCTCAGGAGGGGATTCCAATAAAGACGAAAATAAAATTAAAATTGAGAGTGAATACAGATTAAAAAGTGTTTAATATGTTTAAAACCAAACTATAAATTCAATACAATTTTTTTTATTTTGTTATTAATTCGGAGAGGATTCGTGGTTAAAATTATATTAGAATAAAATTTTTTTAATAATCTGGGTCCTTGATTCATGCTATGATAAAAAGCTATTTTGGAATTTGCATAATTGTGAAATATTTAACATGTATTATTATTCTTATTATTATTATTATTATTATTATTATTATTATTATTATTATTATTATTATGAGCGTTATCATGATTTCTGATCTGTTACACTTAATTGCCATTGGTTACCTCATTAATGTAGGCTAAATAAATAAATAAATAGACCTAAATAAATAATTCCTCTTCTTTTCAAGGGCATCATTACATTAGGTACCTTTAATTAAAACGGTACATATACTATATATAAGAATTTTACTTTAATTTTTCCGTGGTGTAAATCGTAGTCTTCATATTTCGATTTGCGTCAGCAAAACTAAGTCATAAGGCACTTAATGTCGACTTTATTATCTGAAATGTACAATAATATTACAAGCAAACGTGCCCAACAACAAAACTTGTCGTAACAAGCGCTTGCAGCAATAAAACCGTCACCTCGACAACGAGAAATAACTCTCCTTCACAACACCCACTCTGAGGAAACATAATTATGAAAAGAAAACAATTACTCAACGGTTTCAGTATGAGAGGGAAATTACAACGTTGCGTAGGTGATGAGTCAAACACAGGCACAATAGAGATGACCGCAGAGTTGCTTTAGGCACATGTTTTCGTTGTAGAGGTTGACGTGACAAGATTGTAAGAAGATTCCTGGTCTGTTGTAGAAGGAAAACGGAGTGAAGAAAACGGGGAAAATGATTTGGATTGCACTTCGTAATCAAATGCGCAAAGAAGGAAATTTTATTCTCGCACGGCGAAACCTTGGATTGTGGAGATAAAATGTATTTCTACGAAGAAAGAACCACTATCATTCATCATCGTAACCATAATTATTTTCATCGTCATTGTCATTTTTTTCATGAACTGCAAAATTCACCCGTTTCTTTCTCTAGTAAAATATAAAAACTCTTAAAGTTCACGTGCTTATCGTTAATTAAATGTGAGTAATTTACGAATATACATCCTACCCGGAAGCCTGTTAAAACATAATTATTTTCATCGTTATCGTCATTTTTTCACGAACTTCAAAGTTCACCCGTTTCTTTCTGTAGTAAAATATAAAAATTCTTGAAGTTCAGGTGCTTATCATTAATTAAATGTGAGTAATTTACGAATATACATCCTATCCGGAAGCCTGTTACATAAAATATCGATCTCAAAACCTAGTATTAAAACAAAAACTTAGAGATACTAATGTTGTGGAATTAAGACAGATTACAGCGAGAACACTAGAAGACAGCAGTCCTAACTAAATACACCAGAACAGGGATGCAGAACTGGCGAGAGTGGGGTGGAAAGCTTGGGGAAAGCGTTGGTTCCCCGTCCGCAGTCCACCGGCGTTGAATGACGTATCTGTGGCCCGTACGCAATCACATAAGACAGACACTGAATACAAATCCCCTCCCCTACCAAGTCAATGACGCGGAGATGGAAGGAAGAGGTGAATGACGTATCCGATGAGTGAAGCAACGCCACAATTGTCGCCCAGTTCTCCAAGCCTGCACCAGAAGGACCTTTGAAAATATCAGATGCGATATTTCGCCTCAATACTACACATGTCTGTTTTGGAAAACATCTTCATCGTTTTGGAATGGTGCCGACTCAGGCGCCTGCATACTATAAAACTCACCTGATGACATGGACAAACAACACCTCCCAACATACAGTATTCAGCATTGATCCTGTGAAGCTAGAACTTGGGAGAATTACTTCCTTCTTCGACTCACCCGTCCTGAGATTAAATAAATAAACAAATAAATATCGTTGAATTATTTACTTTTATTCGTCATTTGGTATAGCGTCGGCTTACGACGACAACGGACTCGAGTTCAGATCTCTGTGATGACGAAGTTGTATGACTGTGAGGGGTTTTCTCTAGAATCTTCGGTTTTCCATCGTCATTCTACCCTCTCCACAATTTTCCTTCATTATCATCTCCGTTTCGAAAAACAGGACATATCCTGTGCTGCTTGACGTCGAATCTACCATCCGCCACAATGAATTTCTCGCGGTATGTTCAAAGATTGGCAGATGGCAGTGATGATCACTTCTAGACAGCTTCACTCGTATAAGAGGTATCGAAAACCCCTCCCCCCCTATTTCCTTGCTTGTCTGACGGGATTACTTCGAATCATACATACGAAATTGGACTAAATATTTCTAGACGATATCAGCGCAAGGTTGTGTGTGAAATCTTTATAACGCCAGTATAAGTAATTCTTTAATTGAAAATAACGCTCTGTATTATATTTGTTTACCGAGGAAAGTTAGTACAGTATAGCATCTCGTTTAGGCACAGTGATAACGGAAACAAAGTGCAAGTAACGTGTGGGGAGAGGACGAGCCGTACGATAAACAAGGTTTTAGTTACAGCATTTATGGCGGAGCATTAATTTAAATTATATTTTCCAAAAACACACAAAACAAAAGAAAATAAATTGCATAACGTTATCATATACAATTTTAACAAACAAGCAATTGTAACGTTGAAATGATTCAATATAACAAGTCAAATTTTGCTACTTATATGATGTTGCTTTCAAGCAGCATTTTACATTCATGAATTTCATTCTCTGTAGGACTAACATAATATCACCGTCTTCTGTGGCCGAATTAACAAAACTACAATACTGTAATTACTGTATGTTTAAGAAATAGAGTTGTCACTTCAGACCAATACACGACACAAATGTTTCGAACCACCTCCGCTGCCTTTGCTCCTCTATTAAACTCAAACAGAAGAATAAATATATCGAAAGCGTTCTCTTTTTCCACCTGATACTCCTTCTTTAACTCATAAAATATTCGCAAAATTCAGAGCCTATTCAGAAGTACAGCAATCCAAATAACAAATGACAAACGATAAACAATCTCCTAACAACGCAGTACTGTGATGAGGAACAAAAACGCTACGAACTTACAAGGCTTCTAAACTTCTCATAGGTTGCATTAGTATCGAGCTTGTTGGCGAGGGATCGACGGGGAAAGGAGAGCGATTCTGACGTCACAAGATAGCTGAGTGCGCCAAAGCTCAAATGCTTCAAAGCAGTATCTCGTGTTTTTTCTTGTTTATGTTGTTTTGAATGCATTATGCCAGTCAAAGGTGTGCTGTTGCTGTATGCAACAATTGTAACGATAAAATGAATAGTTGTCTTTCTTTACCATTCCTAAAGATTTAGGAATTAGAAAAAATGGCTAATTTCGTGCAAAATACAGGATAAATTCAATCCTAATACAAGCAGAGTAAGCTCTGGTCATTTTAAAGATGACGATTTTGTTCCTGATTTTCGAGCAGCTTTATGAAAAGAAAACCGAAACAACCGAGAATGTTAAAGCCTACAGGTAAATTTAAATACGTAAATCACGTAGGCCTATATAAGTAGCCTACATTAATACCAGCTTTGCATAATAATTAGATTAGGTTCATCTATGTTAACCTTCAAATTATTTTCTTTCTTTTGTAATCTTCGCTGGGTCGTACATAACTTATAATAACAAAATAATCATGCTACTTATACTAACAGTCGCATACCAAAGGGGTGGAGGGTTAGCGACTGATACCGGTACCAGTAATGTTTTTTTCACTATAATTCTCATTATGTTGATTTTATATTAACGATTTATGATATTTTGTCCTTATGGCATACGCAGTGGGTTAATCATAAAAGCCTCCAGTGACAATTCATTGTTGAGTTAAAATGATTATTGCAAATGAACATGTGGCTGACATTTCATTACCGATACATGTTCCCTATTTCCAAACTTTCGAATGAGATATTAAAAACATTCAATGTTATAATTTTTATAAACACAAGACTGGAAAACTAGCAAGACGGCAGACACTGGGAGCAGACGAATTGTTAATAAATACAGAAAAATAATGCAGTAACAAGTGTAAGTACAGTTTTTATATACACGGTATAAACACTTCCAACGTATCTATATTATGCCATAATACGTACACAAACGGTTTATACCCATTGTATTTTTTTTTATTTCAGGCGGTTATGTTTATAATGTACGCTGACGTCGCTATCAATTTGAAAATAAAGGACCAATGAGCATGGGCTCTTCGCGCGTCATCAGCCAATTAGCCATTTGATTGGCTAATGAAAAATGAGATAACCTATTGAGTGTATAGAAGCCTTGACGAACTTACACATCATCCTCTTGTTTAATCTTGATGGTGGAACCTGTATGTAGTTCCGAAACGTTGGAAATGTCAAGTTCCAAGCCTAATTCTAATCACAGTCACCGTGAAAGCCTAAAAACTCACGTAAACAATATCTGTTCTAAGACTGATTTCTGTCATCTGATAACACATTGCGGTGGGGATGACTTCAGGCAGGGAAACACCACAGCCTAATTTACAAGGCTATGAAAAGCTGGATCAAATTGTAAGATAAAGATAAGAGTGATGCTACTCGTATTACAAATCCGGAAAGATTGCTTGAAGATAGTCTGTCTCTAGCACTTAAACATAAAGCAATAGCCAAAGTATCGTATGGCATAAACAACAACTATTTTCGGAATTAAACAATGTAGATCCGATGCAAGTTTGGCTTGTTTTATAATCTGTTCTGAAACTGGTGCATAAAACCCTATATCATATATATATATATATATATATATATATATATATATATATAACAGATAGGTCATCGCTATGTTAAAATCGTTTGCACTTTGAAGAAAACAACCGCCAGGATCGCCACCCGTCCGCCGTAAACGAATACGAGATGGCAGTACAGTCGCTAATGCAATTCAAATGGGAATTATGACGTGACTCCTTATGTAACAACTAGATGGCAGCGTAGTAAACTTGACAAAAGTTGTTAACTTCAAAACCTATAAGGTCGATCTATCTATCTATATATGATCTAGGATAAAACGTAAAACGTTAAAAAACGTTAAAATTACATGTTTGACCGTCATACTGCTGCTAACTCTGGAAGGAAGTTCAAATTTTGGATTCTGCAATAGCCAATCCTGAACATTTTCTTGCATCCATTTGGAAGTCTTGTTATACGTTAACATTCAAACAGCTGTATCTCCACACTCATTAAAAATGGACACATATTTATATGAGCAATTTTACTCAGTATAATTCACACTACCATCCCGTAAAATGTTTACTATTCCTCTGAATGAACATGTATACAGGATGTAAACGATATGATCTGTCAAAATTACACAGACGGTACATCTCGGTCTACTAAACATGATGTGTAGTGAAAGTTTGTTTATCTTCTATTTTTTATTTAATTCTTAGGTATCATGTTTTTGGGATTGATAGTAGTATAATATTTACTGTTCGAGTATATGTGAACGTCATTGCCAATAACCTTCCGTCCAACAGACACTAAAACCACCACAATAGAGAGACAACAGAGCATCCTGATTTGTAAACAAGAATATCACCACAGTTGGAATGTACATGGCGGACCGAGGTAAATAATGACTGTCTACTATCACTTCCAAAACATTAGACTCACAGAAAACATTTTTTTTTCTAGGGAAATCACGAAAGTTGCAGAAAAAAATTATTAGAATTTTCTGTTTAGTGATTTATGCTCTATCACCAGTATTTTTGGCAGTTTATATTGTTTACACCCTGTATAACGTTTTGTTAAATGTTTTTGCATTCTTATATAGCTCATCATGACTGCTATGTGTTTATTTACACGTAATTCTCGCAATAAGTGTATATGAAAATGATATATTAATAAATTAATTATTGAATTCAATTTCTATTCCCAGAAGTTGACAAACGTAAAACCACAATTACCCTCTTCAGTGTTTTAATTTCAGTCTGAAAATACGAATGTGTTCGTTATTTTTATATCCAAAATGAATGCGATGAAGGATTCGGAAAGGCGTAATTCGATAATAACTGGTAGATTCATTTTTCCTAACTTTCTTCAGAGGAGATTGTTGCTTCATACCAACTACGGCGCCAAGATCACAAATGCTCTTCTTGGACGATTAGGCTAATTCTGCTTATTGTGATAATGTGACACTATTATAAATACAGCATTGTTTTCCTGGTAAACAATGCTGGTCGAGAAAATTACAAGGGCAGAGTCTAAAGCTATATCCAAGTCAAATAATTGTGAAGCTCAAAAAGTGTCTTGAATAAATGTGATAAGAGTCATGTGGTTTTTGTACAATGGCACATTACAACAGCCTCCAGATTTCATACTATTTTTTTACCAAGAATAGACGTCATAGCAATTACTAAAGCGAATGACTAACGAACAACTGCAAACACGAAGCAAAGAAAAGTTTCATCTTATCAGACTCGGGGGAAAAAGCTGTTCTGGTTTCGTTTGAGATGACGTCACACCAGCGAAATAGAATCATGTGACATTTTCGAAATGTTTTACACATTTCATTTTTATTTAAATAAGAAAAGAATATCGTAAATTTTCTTAACTTTGAGAAAAGAATCTGCCTACTCTCGCAATTTGTATGTGTTTATGGCAAGACGCTAAACATACTCAAACCTTCCCATGTTAAGTTCACCTTATTTATTTGAAACATTACGACTAGCATTCCACATAAAGGGAGTAATGTTTCATTGTCTTGCCGTAAAACTTTATTTCTGATAACGTTCAGTACTCTTTAGTTTGTGTTACCGGAGCTATAAAATATTAATTACTAGTGCTTTGTTACCGGTTTATGCAAGTGCGAAGACGCAGTTTTAAAGAAGCGATCGTTGGTTACAATTTCGCGATAGGACATGCATGGAATATCCTGTGTTGTCTCATGTTGAGGAGCTGCGTCATTCTGTCCCACAACCCAGGAGTCTCGCTCATCAATCCCTTTAGAATTTTTTTATCTCGAAATATGAAGTCAGCAGAGAGATTTCCTTATGTTCGGTAACAGAATATACATTTTTAGATTTTTTTTAAATTTTAGGTATACACGAAAACAATTGAAAAAAAATTAATTGAGAAAATAGGAAAACACACTATTACATAGCCAACAGAGATACTACTTTGGCATAATACTAAATCATAAATCCAAAGGAAATCAGATGTAGGCTACGTGGGGATACTTCAATATGAGAAAGGCGAAAAGATCTAAATCCATTAAGTAAATTGTGATGAGTACCTCGAAAAACTTCAGATTTTGTTCTTCGTGAGCATTTAGAATGTCATAGATAAAAAAGAAATTCTTAAATCAATAGAAATAATGCGAGACCTGATTTAAGCAAAGTTAATGTTAATATTAAAAATTTAATATTTTGTTTCCCTTCATGATTTTGAATAGGTGTTCTTAACTTCGTTGGCCAAGATCCAAAGACAACTAGACAATAAATTATTATTATGCCAGTATTCTTTAATCTGCAGATATTATTGTGTTTTCATTATTAATCGTAAAAACGTAGTTCGGAAAAGTATACAATTTTATCTATCTAAACGGGTCTTTATTTCATCGTCCTTAGCAATCTAAACGATGGCTTTATTCACAGCAATGAATTAAAAATTTTAATTCATTGCTGTGAATTAATAGTTATTTATGGTACTTGTGAGATAAGTGTATCTTTATTGCGCGAGTGGAAAGATTAAGAACGAGGCGTCAGCCGGAGGAGACGTTTGGGAAGGCCGAGACGTAGATGGGAGAATAATATTAAAATGGATTTGAGGGAGGTGGGATATGATGATAGAGACTGGATTAATCTTGCACAGGATAGGGACCGATGGCGGGCTTATGTGAGGGCGGCAATGAATCTGCGGGTTCCTTAAAAGCCATTTGTAAGTAAGTATAGTAAGAAAAAATCGGAAAAAAATTATTTTGGGGCCTCAAATTCAGGATATTTTACTCGCTATGGACTTAATTCTCTCCCGAAGGAATTCGTGCCATGAATTTTTATCGCGTCTGGTTGCTCCTGAAACCCCAAGCTGTGATTCAATTGCCGACACACGAGGACGAATACATAGCGATAATGCAATGATTTTAGAATGAGAATACTTTGATGATCCTGAATTATATACTGATGAATCTTTTACTTATATGCATTAATAGTAGAGGCTACTTTGTCGAAGAGATGTAAGGTTACTAACTACCCTGAATCTCAGAAGTGTCTCTTAATGCACTCTGATAAGAAGCAATACATGCGATTCTGCAATTTTATTATTCTTTTGACTGCCAATCACGATTACATTCTTGTTACCTTTGCTAGGATCAACGAGTGGATAAAAGTTTACAAAAGTCGCTTGTCGATACGGCAACGAATGATTTTTTTCCTTGTATAGTAGTGGTGGTGGTAATGGTGGTAGTAGTAGCAGCAGTAGCAGCTAGGGGCTGGTTAGGGACGATCCTTCAGCACATCGGCTCGAAAGTGGCCTATTGTGCAGCCCGAATTATGGAATAAATGAGAATGAGGTGTACCAGCTCACCGACCGCATGAGACCCCTTATCGGCTCACCCAACGGGCCCCCTACACGGAGGGTTAAGTTCATACCTTCAAGAGACCAAGTAGCACAGGATGCATTCCGACAGTCCTTCTAACGTCTTGAACCGCCCTCGAAAGTGCTCTTAGGTAATGAATTCTGGCATAGATATTGCGAAAGACTTGGAACCCTCCCGTGGATAATTTAAATTTCATTATGTAAAGGAAAAATGTAACCGTGTGTACACTGTTGTCCGCAAGAAATGTATTCGAATAAATGCCCGTTTCGAGAAATTCCGGTACCGTGTAAACGGAGCCTAGAGAAGCAAAAATGGAAAAACGTAAATTAAATAAATAAATTTATCTTCTCACCATTCGTGAGCTGCCACAAGGGACAAAGAGTACTTAACCATAGAAATTTTTACAAGTTCATGAAAAACCATTGATTTTGTTTTAACAATGAAATTCCTACAAGTACATAGCTGCAAATAATTTTTTAGATATTAGTGAAAATATACCTATTTTTAGAAAGGTAAGTGTTACAAAAAAGTAAAGAAGGCTACTGAACTTACTTTGATTTCGAATATAGGTGATTCTTCAGGAGAGCAATTGATCCTTTCAATGCAGCTAAGGTTACAATCGGAATAATAGACGTAGGTATTCCAAGCCTCTTAAACACATCTTTCGTGAAGAGAGTAGCGGTACCTCTTGCTCCAACCAGAAGTCCGATTACTTCAAGCTCTTTTAGCTGGTATTTTTTGAGGTAATAGGGAATGGTAGGATTGTAGATATTCTTTTTTTTTCATTATCCACTTCTGCTGGCTGTTCCTCATCCGTTTCGAAACGCATAGCAACCAACTTAATTTTCCTGAATAATATTATATGATATTAATTTATAATATCGTCACGTGAATGCAAGAACTAGGTAACTCGAAATTTGCGTTTTTTAGTTACCTCTTTTATAGCTAGCAAAAATCGCACAAAATGTAATGAACTAGGTAACTGATCGAACGATACCAGCGACATCTATTTTCCAATATAACAAATGGGTAATAGAAAAAGAGTCATTTTCCTTAGTGCAATAAATAAGTAAATAGGCAATGTCACAAAATATAAAAAAATCAAGTTACCTAGTTCTTGCATTCAGGTGACGATATGTAATATTAAGTTATTCTAATATTTATTTATTATAACGATTTCTTATAGAAGTATTGGGTGAATTTTTGTATTACACTTGTACGTAAATGGATTAATCCACTCGCGGAAGTTAAAACACGCTCGGAATACCTGTAGGGTGCAAAACACTCGCACTCGTGATAAAGTCTTCTTTTACTTAGCCTATAATAAGTATCTAACTATTCTCACACATGCTTTAAAATTGCCTATAACAAAAACATAATTTTCATTAAATAAAAATATTTCTCTTTTACACACGTAAAATTACTTTCGAATCGGAAGGAAAATAAATATCGCAATTCCATCAGCACAATATTTGGAAGGGAATTATAAGAACAGTATGTAATATTAAAGTTCTATTTTGTATCCTAGCAACGAGTATCATAACACTCTGTGCTATTTCTGCAGACAATATTGATTGCGACAAAAACAGAAAGTTATATAATGAGAAATATCCTTTTACTGTAATTTCTAGCAGAATTATAAAATGATGTCTATGATCAATTATATTTCTTTTTCATAATCATCATCACCATCATCTCTCCTTGAATTTGACCTGGTTTTATCCTCAATTTTTTTCTTGTGAATTTGAATTCAATATTAATTAGCATTCATAGAAAGTGGCCACCACTTCACACTCTCCCCCCCTCGCTCTCTCTCTCTCTCTCTCTCTCTCTCTCTCTGCGGAGAAAGAAAATCGAGAAAGAAAAGCCTCTTCATTTGCGAAATTCTAGCGTAATTTCACTTCGTCTTTCGGCCGAACACGCAAATACTTGAGTCACGGCTCGTTAATTTTGTTTCCATTATTCGTAATCGTAGTTCAGAGTGAGACGTTACGCAATGTTACCATTGAATTTGGAAAAGAAAAGTATAACGACTTTGAAGGCATATAAAATGTATCGCTCGTAGTGTGTACCAGGGTTGCCAAGTTAAAATTCTAAAATATGCTGGAAATCGTGTTGAAAAAAGCTGACAACAAAAAATAAGCCGTCACCACTAATTTTATTATTATTTTTATAAGAAAAATTATAACTAAATACACTACCATACATTCGTAACAAATTATTCAGCTTTGAAAATATGAAACACAACATATACAGCCAGATTACCATGAATTATTTTTATTATCCTCTTTTGGCTTTATTAAAATATTTTTCATCAAACACTCCTTCGTGGCACTTTCCCTCATAGTTCAATTTTCAACGTATAATGGAAGAGAGAGTTGTGTCTATCTTCATTGAGGAACGAAACTGAGTTTTATTTTGTCTGTTTAAACTAAAAACTCTATTTTGTTGCATTACTGTGTGACTGTGTCCTGCTTTGCATAACTTGTCATACTTTGTAAGTACAGTTCAATTGTTTGTAAAGATTGTTCCACACTTCCACAGAATGGGAACTATGGGAATTGTTTGTTACATCACATCATAATCTGTATGTCCGGTCACAACACGACACTCTATTGTCAATCGCTCTCCACAGAACTTCCGCGTATTCTTCGTCTTTTACAGTAGACACATCCGTTCTTGGAATTCATTACAGATGTTAGGAGCTGCTCGACCTCAAACGCTTTCAAGTCCATAGTGAAACATCTTATTTTAGAATGCACTGTGTCCCAGGATGTATATTAAAATTCACAATTGTAACTAATTTATAAAGTAATCATGTAATAAAATTTGTCATCTAGTGTAAGTAAGTATTTAAGTTTGATAATCCTCTATCTTACGCATATTTTTCTGTTTCGATCTTGTCTTAGGTATACCTATAACTTCCTGTTGTACTAACATTATAGTATCATCTTTTTATCTTTTGAGTGGAAGAAAAGGCCTCACGGCCTTAACTCTGTCAGGAAAAATAAAGAATTATTATTATTATTATTATTATTATTATTATCATTATTATCATTATTATTATTATTATTATCTTTCTGTTTACATTTATAAAGCATAAACTGTTCATACAAACAATCATCATCTTTCATGGCAAATTCACTTGCAAATACTTGATGGAAGTAGAAAATAAAACCCCTACCTTCTCAAAGAAAGTATTGGCTGACTTTCTCCAATATATTCATCATTCACTATCTTTCTGAGAGGCTGTTTACATGTCTAACCGATAAACCAACATGTCTGAATTTTCTAATTGATTAGTTCTATTTATATTAACACTTGTAAGATTAAGGTCAGGCACTGCATCAGATTTTACAAACTGATAGAGCAATTTATGCAGCTAATCAGACACCAAATCTTTTAAAAATTGAATGCATGGTGACTTTCTGGAGAGTCAGATTTAAAGAATTAAACACAGGCACTACACCCTGGAAGAAGAGTGAATGAACCTCTGTAATGGGATCATTAAATGAGTTTCGAAGTCTTTATAAAAATTTTAATTGTAAATTGAAATAAACCAAATTACACAAATAGAGACTGCCACAGCACTTGTTAAAAAAAGCTGACAAACGGGTACCGCACGTTGACAAGCTGACAAACCTTAGAAAACGCTGATGTCAGCTTTAAAACTGACACTTGGCAGCCCTGGTGTATTTAAACGCAAACTGTTTTAAACATCTAAACATTTTTGGGAACTAGATGTAGCTGCAAGAACTTCTTACCGAAGAGGATCCTATCTAGAACCTATGAGAATGTGTGATGGTAAAAACGGCTCTGAACAAAGTTTCTTACCGAAGAGAATCCTATCTAGAACCTATGAGATGTGTGATGGTAAAAACGGCTCTGAGCAAAGTTTCTTACCGAAGAGGATCCTATCTAGAACCTATGAGATGTGTGATGGTAAAAACGGCTCTGAGCAAAGTTTCTTACCGAAGAGGATCCTATCTAGAACCCATGAGGTGTGTGATGGTAAAAACGGCTCTGAGCAAAGTTTCTTACCGAAGAGAATCCTATCTAGAACCTATGAGATGTGTGATGGTAAAAACGGCTCTGAGCAAAGTTTCTTACCGAAGAGGATCCTATCTAGAACCTATGAGATGTGTGATGGTAAAAACAGCTCTGAGCAAAGTTTCTTACCGAAGAGGATCCTATCTAGAACCTATGAGATGTGTGATGGTAAAAACGGCTCTGAGCAAAGTTTCTTGCCGAAGAGGATCCTATCTAGAACCTATGAGATGTGTGATGGTAAAAACGGCTCTGAGCAAAGTTTCTTCCAAACGCTACAATTCCGCCAATTCTCATTCCACTGCTATGTCCATTATAGCATGTCTCTGAATAATAACTTCTGTTTTAGATAAGAAGGACTGTCATAATTCCACCGATAGCAGTAGAATACCACTGTACTCACTTTCGGTTTCTACTTACTCATACTGTATATAAATATATGAAGCGAAATTTTAGCTGTACCTAGCCTTGGTTAGGTTTTCTAATACATGGCTTATATGTCAAGGTCGTTATAACCACGTCTACTCATTTCTTTATACAGGCGTTAAATTAGATCAAGAAATCACTTGTACAGTACAATGATTGCAGCCTTTACACCTCACCGTTTTTATAACGATATTGAACTAACTCAATATGCTTTCAAGTAGTGGAAGTCAAGAATTATGTGGTTATCACGGCGCAGTAGTCTATCACTGCTTAGGACGACGTACGACAAATATCATTTCATTAGCTTATTTAAATCCAATTTTAATTCACTTTATTTATTACAGAAAAAATAATTAAAATATGTCGTCATAAACCTATCGATTTTCCAACTCAAAATTTTTTTTAGACTTTAATGTTCTTAATATAAGACAAATTTATTATATTGTATTAATAAAATTCATACATGAAAATCGAAATAATTTTGAATTGTATTCTCATAGTTACAAAACAAAAGGTATGAATTCTTCAAGATTGTTTAAACCAAAATGCAACAACACTGCTACAGTATTTAATCATAGTAGTAATTTAGGCCCAAGAATATATAACAAATTTATATTTAAATATCCCAATCTTGTCAATTCTAATAGTTCTAGTATTAAATTTAAAACGTTATGTATGGATTTTATAAAAATTGAAAAATTGTAAATTTAAACTCTTATTGCGTAATAGACATAAAACAAATTGTATTATATACTTCTTAATTTTAATTCAGGAATCCGCCCCTGAGCACGAGTTCTATTCTTTCAGGGGCGAGCTAAAGTTTTTCTTCATATATTATATTTTATGTTACAATTATTAGCAAAAATAAATAAATAAAATATTAGGGCATCTCGCTCTCTGCGCCCTTTTGCAGACATTTACAAATATCGGGACATGTTTTCAGCATTGAACGAGGTTAACACTTGGAAAATAAAAATCAGTGCACTTTAAAAAGGGTTCATTTCGTCCATGCCGGGCACACTATTGAAATCTATTAATTATAAGCAAATTTGTCATGACAGTAAAGTTTAAGCGTAAAAGCATTACATCCGTCTTCTCTTAGGTCGATAGTGAAAATGAAGTCATGAAATTTTCATTATCATTATTATTATTATTATTATTATTATTATTATTATTATTATTATTATTATCATCATCATCATCATCATTAACTTCCATCCACGGGACTGGGTGTTTGTCTTTTGTCTAGTGATTGTCTCTGCGATGGTCCTTTGCCATGCTAATCTCATGACCAGGGAGACTCGCACTTTGAGGTATCTAGTGTGTGATTCAGTGATTCTCCCTCCCATATCCGCAGTGACATAAGACAGAAAAGGGGAGGTTAAACCGATTAAGAGAGAAAGATTATTATTATTATTATTATTATTATTATTATTATTATTATTATTATTATTATTATCATTGTTGTTGTTATTGTTTAGTCAATTATCCGAAAACAGGTCTGAACCCCACAAGTGATACCAAGAAGGCACCACTTATGAGGCAACTAGGCCAGGAGATAATGGGGTAGGATAGCCTGTTCCTTTCCCCTTTCATTGCATACATCACCGACTAGCTACATATTACACTAGTCAGACTTCAGATGCATACAAACAATTATTCTTCCTCTGACAGATACCGTCAAGTGAGTTGTACTGCCTGAAAATATATGTACATATCAACCAGAACGTCAATCAGAGGAATTTTTATTATTATTATTATTATTATTATTATTATTATTATTATTATTATTGTTATTATTGTTATTATTATTATTGTTGTTATTATTATTATTATTATTATTATTATTATTATTATTTTAATTGTGTTTATGGCAACTTCAGAAGATAATTTACAACGTTTGGTTTACAACTTTAATCAAATGGCAGAAAGTTTCAATATGGAAATTTCAACTGACAAATCTAAAATGATGACTTTTTTAGGAAAGTAACCAGTCCGTAGCAAAATATGCATCAATAATAAGATCATCGAACAAGTCAAAAAGTTTAGTTATCTCGGTTACCAAATTTCATATGAAGAAGAAAAGGATTTGAATGAGAAAATTATTAAATTCAACAGAGCAGTGGGGATAATTAATCAGATATTCAAACCAACCTTAGTACAAAAACACACGCGCACCAGAATTTATAAAACATTAGCCAGATCTATACTCTGCTTTGGTAGTGAAGCTTGGACGATTCGTAATATTGATTCACAAAGATTAACGGCGGCAGAAATGAGATTTATGCGTCGTACAGCGGGATACACGAGAATGGATCACATTAAACATTTTGACATTATGAAAGAACTGCAGATTGAACCGATTACGGAATACCTACAGAAATACAGACAAAACTGGAGATCACATGTCATCAGAATGCCTCGTTCTAGAATTCCACGCCAAATTTTAAATTACCATTCTGTGGGCAAGAGATCCTTAGGCAGACCGTTCAAGCGTTGGCATGAGACCGTAACGGGCCACTAGGCCCAATACATGCAAGGATGATGATTATTATTATAATTTTATGAAGCCACTTTTACATGTATCAATGATACGGTACTACAGATATGTAATCATAGGAAAATTATGATTGAGTCAAAAGCCTTCTGAGGTTTGATGCACCACAGTGATTGAGTGATTTTGCAGGCATCTAGTAATATTTGCAGAAGCAAAAAATTATTGTCTAACCAATTTTTTAATATCCTTTACTGATGTTTTATTTCGGATGTTTGCTGTTCAAAATGCTTGTTCATAGTATTTTTAGTCCGTTATTGAATGCCACTGAATCAACTACTTATCTTATTAGATTATGTAGCGTCGATTGAATTAGTTATAGCCTTAATGGAATTTTATGTAGCGAGACGAGGCCAAGGATCCGACATAGATTACATTAATTCGCCTTAGAGTTGGGGAAAACCTCGGGAAAAACCCAACCATGTAATCAGCCCAAGCGGGAATCGAGCCCTCACCCGATCGCAACTCGGATCAGCAGGCAAACCGCTTAAGGCCTAAGCTATGCCTGTTGTCTGTTCACGATCTTAAAGAATACAAGACCAGCAGAGATACAGTGAGTAGTTAGCATAATACAAGACTACCGCTCAAGACAATACGAGACTAAGAGAAAACGGGGAACACACTCAGTCTCTATGAGAGGAACGTAAATCTAAACTTGCTTGGCGTGACTCTGTTTCTATCCACTAAGTTTGTAGCTCACAGTGTACTTAAACTTTTATCTAAAATGAAAAGGGAACGACCACTTACCTGATTGTAGTGTGGCGTTACAGCGGGCCGCGCTCCACTGGTTTCCTCACACACGCACGCACACACACATACGTACACACACTTTCAATTAGCAACTATCACGATCTGCTGATGTCCAACCGGTCACAGCTCACGCTGTTTAAAAGCAAACTTTCACCTTAACACGTAGCTTCTCTTGTTAGTGTTGCTTAAGAGAATTAACATACGTGACAAATAACTCGATGAATTACTGATAAAGAGTTCTAGACATGAGATAGCTGCAATTTACTGCTCTCATCGGACCGCTTTCTTTGATACTGATTCTATTATTACTATTATTTACACATGAATAACGTTTAGTGTGAGCTTATATTTCCCCTCCACGCCCCCTCTCCTATCCTATTCATACATTACTCAGGTCTAGAAAGCGCTCCCGGCTAGCTTAACACCGACTTGACATCCCGAGTTGAGACTCCAGAGTGCTTCTCGTATTGGTATGCTAGCTTTGTGGTCATAAAAAATTGCTTTGGTTCTAATGACGTAGAATAATAAGTCAGTATTGAGTAGGAGCGGGAAGTGGGTTTCTGAAGGCAGGTAAGGGGAAAGGGGCTCTGTATACGTGTGCAAGATACCACTGAGAATAGTGTTATAGTAGAAAGGAGCCTGAGTTAAAACTGCTGAGAAGTTTCATGATTGATGAGATGTATATCAAGTCATGTATCGTGATTTATCCTCTCGACAAGATCAAGAACCTTAAAGTGATTGTATAAACCTATGTTTATTAACTTCGTGTTAAACAAGCATTGCGGGCGACCTTACCCAGATATTGATTTACCTTTAGTGGGGAAAAAGAATGACATGATGACCTAGACTATACATATACATGTAAGTCAATACTTTAGTGTGGAAATATGACATTACACCTTTATGTAGGACTGTTTCATACAGGTCATGCCGTGGAGCGGTTAGGAATACACGCATGGGCGTTGTAGCGTTATTCAGTATAGGCCTAACCATTTGAAATTCTCCAAACTACAGAATAACCTTCATTCTGGCACTGAATAAATATTTTAAAGTTGTGTAGAAAAATGCAATTTTATTTTTACTTTAATTATATAGGGACATAATTTTGGTTTTACTAACATTTCCAATATTAACCTGATTATACCTTGGATTAACGATTGAGAAACGGGAACAGCGGTTGCTACCCCCTTCCACGACCGAAGTTTGACGACACTAGTGTAAAATACAAAACAAATAACTTTACTAGGTATATGAGGAAAGAAAAGTAGTGCATCCATTTACGCAAACTAGGAAATGATACGATTTTGAGTTTGATCATTTTCGTCGAGTTTTTATTTAATCAAAAATAGAGTACAGCATTAAGAGTAAGTATTTTTACTCACTGAATGAATTATTATGCAATGTATAGTATACTGTCTACAACACATTAGCATACAATATTTACAGTGCATTTAAATTTTAAAAATAATCAAAATATGGATATTTAAACAAATTGAAAATGGTGGTCGTTCATTTCAATACAGGCTTCAGTTCTTTTGTTCATATTATCAAAAATGTTTTCAAGCAAATCTTCTGAAATTGAATGTATGGTTTCTTGAATGTAATTGTTTAATTCTTCTATTGTTGTAGGATGTTTAGCAAACACAACTGTTTCACAGTAACCCCAAAGAAATAATGCAAAGCACTCAAATCAGGCGACATGGGGGAGCTATAATCCTACTCCTGTTGAAATAATTCTGCACCTACTCTATAACAATGTTCCTTACGTACTATCAATTGAATCTTCACTTCTGCCCGATCCGCATAGATAAATTTACTCAGATATGCTATCTACTGTCCGTCCATGTGATTATGTAGGAAGGTCTTAGAAAGGGGGAAAATCATGTGGCAATTACTTAACGAGACCCTTTTATTTAAATTATTTTAAATAGTTGTATAATATTACGTAGAAGTCCAATTCCTAACAGCAAATGTTTTCAGAAAAGAGCTAAGACAGCTCAGCCACTAGCCTTTACAGAGGAGTCAGCAGAAACGGGTGGGGGAAACCGGAATGCGACGTAACTAAACGGACGCACAGTATCTGTGCGAAAATATGATTCAATAGTGAATGAATGCTCTTTCTTCACTGGAAAATGCGATCATATTTCTGGAACGTGCTATACTCTGTGCTGTTTACTACGACCGTAAGACGACTTTGGCTGCATATGTGGCTTCGGTTGTGTGTGGAAATTTGCTACTAGAAGGAATAGGAGTGAAGAATATGTTCTTAGAAAGGCCATTTGAATATAGCGATTTCACTGAATGTAATGTGTGTATACATGGTATGTATAACTTATAAGTATCTAACCATAGTTCACCTGCAGTTTAATCAGTCAAATCCCAGAGAAGTAAGAGACTTTTGTAGCGAAAGATGTGGAACAGGTATCTTTCTAACACACTATATGCATTTCGCTCATACGTGCTACATGCTCTGCTCATCTCAAACATTCTGAATTTATAGTACATGAATAATTTAACAATAAATCGAGCTCATTATAATGAACTGTCACTTTTTATAAGAATTTAAAATTTAAAGCTAGATTATATCTGTTACTAGCCATAACCGTGCGCTTCGCTGCACTTGTTAGAAATCAATATAAAGTAATTACATAATTACATTTTATCCAGGGAACATCCGTGTTTGGTAGAAGGATAAATCATTTAATGTTACTTAATTAAAATTGTATTTAAATAATTAAAATACAGTCATTTTGGTAGAGAGAGCACTAATTTGGTGCAAGGATCATTCCTTTAACATGTTTCTTAATTGTTCTTATATGCATATAATTAAAATAGGATCATTTGGTTCACAGAACATCCGTTTTTGGTGCAAGGATAATTTGTTCAAAATTTTTCTAAATTAGTTTTGAATCCATCCTTTAATAAATCACTTCAAATTAATGTCAATATAGAGCGGATTGTGTACGAAGATAATTTTTTATGTTGGCCTAACTGTGCGTCTTTTTTTTTTTTTTTTGTTAAGTTTATTTATACACGCTTTGACATCTGTGGTCATGTCGCGTGTTTAGAATGTGTGGGTATACCAGTAGGTCGTTTTTACTTTTGTTGAGTTCCTGATTCTATTGTGTGTTGTAGTTGGCTTGTGTTCATGTAACTGATTATAGATTTTTATTAATTTTTATCGTATTGGTAATTTAGGCGGTGATGTATCATAGCATGTAAATTTCCAATCTGACATTTGCCTTTATGATTATGGATAACTATGAAAAATCCCAGTCAGATTGGTCGGCCATAGAGTTTGAACCCGTGACCTCCCGAATGCGAGTCTCAAACTCTACCATCTGAGCCAACTTGCTCGATTATGCATAACTGTTTATGTAAATAAAAAAATTAAAGTGAATATTGTACATAAATATTATTTTAAGAAACACAGGAAACGAATATGAGTAAATTATGAACAAAGAACGCCATTTCTTGACAATTTATAAAATAACTCAGCTTCAGTGAGCTCAACGGTAAAATACTAATTTTTACTTATATGTGCTGTATTTTTGGTCCAGTAAAACTACTATCTCTACGATAAAACTCTTTAAAATACTATTATGTTCTGTGGACAAAAAGAAACTGAAATGTATAAAATTAGAGTAGTTTATGTTGACCAAATAGAATTTAAATAATGAAGTAATAGACTACAATATTGCGACAGAATACTGTATCCAGTTTTCTTCTATTTTAATCTTAAACTTACCTCAATCCTCGATTCACTCAGGAGTTACCGTAATGGCATTATAGCATTATGTCCATCTAGAGAAACTACATTTTCAAATAGTGACAAAATTATCCAAATCGGTTAAGTAGCTTCTGAGATTCCTTCATACAAACACACAAACATTCTCTGTATATTAATACTGATAAACATTTATACATCCCCAGCATAGAATATAATATTTATATCGGTATAAAAATAGTGTTAAATGAATAATATTCTCCGTTTGTTGTGTGCAAGACCGCCTTAAATAATGAAGTCATTTGTGTTAATTTTATTATAGCCTATTAGTCTGAGGTGGCAATGATGAAACGTATTGTTATTTTAAAACTCGTGTATCTCATCAAATATCAGTCAAAAAGAATTTTTGCGTAAAATAAAACTTATCGGAAACCATTTTTAAAGAAACTTTTGTTGTGTACCAATTTCCATGAAAATCAATAATAGGCGAGATATTTCGATTTATTTTATTCAGGTCCCCATACAATCTCTCTTTTAAATAAAGTATTTTGAATTCCATATAGCCTAAAATCTAAGTTATATCGAACTTAATTTATATTCAAATTTTCATATAAATCAGTTCAGCCATTATCGTGTGAAAAGATAACAAACATCCAGACAGGCAGACAAACAATAATTTCTAAAACTCGATTTTTGGTATCAGGATGATTAATTATACACGTTAACGCCAATTATTCTTAAAAAAAAATCGAAAATTACAGAAACAGTTTGGTTACAAATTTATTAAAAGTATAGATTAATGTATTTAACGGATACAAATTTCGAAAAGAACGGGTATATGAAGAACATAACAATGTTTTATGCTTAATTGCGGAATACCGTTGTGCCGTGCTCCATCCTTGGTATTGAAGAGCGAAATTTCAGTTTGAACACAAATATTTCAAACTATCACACAGCAACATAGATTGGATTTATTAGACCATTTGCAGAAACACAAACTTTAAGCCATAAAACTCAATGTATGAGGAAGAACTTGAAAGCGTTCAAGACTGGAAATGTTTTTCTTTTCTGAATACTCCAACAGATGGACAGTTTAATAAAAGAATTTTGGGCAGAACTAATTGATATAAGTCGATGGCTGGAATAGGAAGTGTGTGAAACTGCCAATCAGATTTGGTTACTGTGCCCATGTATTGTATAATACTCCAATAGATGCACAGCTTAGTAAAAAATTGTGGGCAGAACCAATTCATATAAGTCGATGGCTGGAATAGGAAGTGTGTGAAACTGCCAATCAGATTTGGTCACTGTGTTCGTGTATTGTATAATACTTCAATAGATGGACAGTTTAGTAAAAAATTGTGGGCAGAAACAATTCATACAAGTCAATGGCTGGAATAGGAAGTGTGTGAAACTGCCAATCAAATTTGATCACTATGCCCGTGTATTATATAATACTCCAATAGATGGACAGTTTAGTAAAAAATTGTGGGCAGAAACAATTCATGTAAGTCGATGGCTGGAATAGGAAGTGTGTGAAACTGCCAATCAGATTTGATCACTGTGCCCGTGTATTGTATAATACTCCAATAGATGGACAGTTTAGTAAAACACTGTGGGCAGAAACAATTCGTATAGTGTAATAATTCATACTTACTGTTAGTTTCTTTGTAATTAATGTCAGACATGTCATTTGCATTGTTGCAAAACCTGTCACAAGTGAGGTCATTCTAATTTCATTCACTTGCATGTTTTAAAGCAGATCCGCCGAGTTAGCTCTGTGGTAGCGCGTCTGCCTCCAGACTAGCCGACCCAGGTTCGATTACCGGTGGAGTCAGAGATTTTCATGAAAAATTTCTACCTCGGGATTAGGAGAGATGGCGGTGTACAACCTCTAATCATTAAATTTTGCACCAATATGCCTGGGTTAAATCCCAAATCTCTCCGCAGTGCATATGAAGAGAAGGCATAAGTCGGATGGGGACGTTAAGTCTGGTGGCTCCCTTGATGCTATTCGACAGAAGTAGGCTACGTGCCGGCACCGGGTTTCCTCTTCTCCCTTCCTCATCATCATTATCATCATCATCATCCTCACCCATTCCCTACACTACAATTTATTACACGAACACTTACATATACACTCACCCAAGTGAAAAACATAACTTTTCACAGATACACATTATGTATAACGTGGCCCGCCGAAATGGTGTAGGCTACAAATTAAAAATTGGTCACAGTGCTGCCATCTATCCGCAATATGCGGAACCCGAATCACGCAAGTGAAGTGGGTAGACATTAGATGCACACACACACACACACACACACACACGTTTTAAAGCTGTATTAAGCACTGTAGAGTTTTTTTTTTTTAATTTTGTACATTTAAATTATTCATATTCTCATTTTATCGGTTTAAAAGTTAGTCGGGAATCACTCTGTAATAAAAAGAGACTAAGGCGGTAGCCGGAAAATGGGTCCATAGGTCTATAGATCCTTTTTCGGGAAAATGTTTAATTCGATTCTCCATTTTAAAATGTATTTACTTAAGTAGTTTCGTTTCAACTTGTAAACAGAGGGCAGGGTAGCTAACTGAATGAACCCATGCACCCTTGCGTAGCTGTGGAACTCAGCAAACATCAGTGAAGATGATCCTCACAGTGAGTGTGAGTCCACCCAGGATGTGCACTAAAGTGTAAACTGCACTCTGAAGATAAACTTTGAAGTGAGTGTGAATCCATTCTAGATTAATACTAAAGAACCTGTAATCTGTACCCAACAGATATTCTTGATTTTTACTTTTTCGGTACAATTTATGACGTAACTATGAGATATATGTAGGAAATATAATTTTACTAAAATAATTATGAACTTGTAAACCTCTGTAATGTGCGCCGTTCAGTGCTGATATTCAATTTCTGCTAAAATATAATCATGTTGAAAGTATTTTGATAAAATAAACTTGTTCTCTGGAATAAGGGCCTATAAAATACTCCAATAAAATTTATTTACTTGCTTGCTTGCTTACTTACTTACTTACTTACTTACTTACTTACTTACTTACTTACTTACTTACTTACTTACTTACTTACTTACTTACTTACTTACTTACTTACTTACTTACTTACTTACTTACTTACTTACTTACTTACTTACTTACTTACAACACTATTAAAATCGAAATGCATTATTTAGCAAAAACTTGTAGACAGATATTATTGTAACATACGCAAATTGTTATTTTGATAAACGTTCGTTCAAACCGCAATTACATAACAATAAATCTTTCAATCATTGTTTCCTCGAAACATGACTTTTGTTTATAGGCCCTTTTCCCCCTATATGACTTATCATTACATTTTATGATTATGATTATGGTGACTGTGATTATGAAACTCTGAATTTATGAGTATCGAAACTACCGCGATCACAAACGAAGTATGTAGCATTGGCCTTTGCTCACCAAAGGATGAAAATAACACAATCCTTGAATTGATGACTCTTTCGCAGGTAATAGGCACTTATTGAGAAGCGGCGAATGAAACAGGTTTCCCCGTGCTACTACACCAAAACTTCAAATCCGTGAGACCTTGCAACTCGCATGCCGAACATCATCACAAGAGAACTTGCACGTCATGAAACAACAAGGAAAACAAACAATTAGTATTCACTTGACGTCTGACATTTGTTGCACATATTATGCTGAACTTTCCTGTCCCCGGTTCTATTCCAGTTCAAGTCCATTCTGCTAATAATTCAATTTATCTTCCACATTAAGTTCAGATAGAGCCATCTCGAGTGTCGTTTGTCTATATAAACATTGTTTGTGCCTTTGTCAAATGGCTTACCAATATTAATTGAGCTGTCGTTTCTCAAATTAAGTGCGCAGAATTTTGTGTGTAAAGAAAAAAAATGAAGAGCAGGGACAAAGAATTTAACATTTTTCCCTTTAAAATGTTTATAAACATAAGATTATTCAAAAGTAAAGACTATTTTGAAATTGTTTACACTTTTCAAATAAGATTTACTGCTTGATGCAATACACATCCATATCGGTAGCGATTGGAACTACGTCTACCTGCGTCAGAGATACTGGGACAGTCTGCGTTGAGTAATTGCAAACCTATTGCAGTGTTATGTGTTTTAAAATGTCAGCAGTGACATTTTAACGTAATGGGTGATCCCGGTGGCCGTCGTCAGGGGCCTCAAAATGATTACAATAATAATAATAATATTAATAATAATAATAATACCAATAAAATTTTACAAATATCTCGTAAACCATCACTCTTCCAGACAATAAAATTATACATCAAAGAAGTTGCCCACAACATCCACTCCCATCAGATTGCCGAAAGAACATATGACAAACACTGAAGAAGGTGCCGTCTATCAATACCTAACGGACCAAGAAGATTGGCAGTCGCGCATTTCCGCCTTGCAACTGGTCATGACTGCTTGGCGCAGCATCTCCATCGTTTCGGTATTTATCAACATCCAACCTTCAAGAAGCGATGAATAGGGATCATCTCCAACGCTGTCCAGTTCTAAAATCACTGACTGAATGTGCCAGATACTGGGAAGCAAGAAGCCTCATGCCTCTGTTTAGTTCTTAGTTTTTAGTTCTTTAAGGATTTTGTTTAGTTCCTTCTTTAGATTTAATTTTAAGTTATATTAAGTTAATTTTTTTTTTAATCTTGAGGTTATGTTTAGGTAAAGGATAAGTTATCTATGTACCTGTCATTCGAATAAATAAATAAATAAATAATAATAATAATAATAATAATAATAATAATAATAATAATAATAATAATAATAATGAACTTCGTACCAAAGTAAGTATTAATTTGTGCAGCTTACAGCAGAAAGCCGGAGAGAGCAGTCGCGTGTGCACAAATCGCTTACACAGTATAAAGGCTATTGGCCTGAGGAAGAAACGAAAATTACAGTTAGAGAAGATGGAACAGTGGTTACGGAAAGAGACATCAGGAAATGATAAAGTAAGTGAATTAAGTAGAGAGGAACGGAATAATAATGCAGGCTTGAATCAAGTAGAAGTACATATGAAGAACCAGGCTTTAAGACTAAAAGTAGATAACATCTGTGAAAAGATAGAAGAGTTGATAGAAGAGAATAACAAATTAAAGAAGAAGATGAGTGAATACAACCTCAAGTTGAGAAAAGATAACTTAATAATTTTCGGGGTTGAAGAAAGGGGCCGGGAAAAAGAGATGGATACCTTTAAGAAAGTGAGAGATTTATGTGAAGCGATCTTTAATATAGAGTTGAGAGAAGAACATGTCGACCATACGTACAGATTAGGGAAAGGAAATAAAAGGCCTATCTTCTTGAGCCTCAAGAATACAAAAGTAAGGGAAGTTATTCTGAACAATCTAGGACGGCTCCGGAGTTCAGGAGTGAGGGTGGAAACAGATATGTCATTTGAAGTAAGAAATAGAAGAAAACGACTACTACCTTATATGAAAGCAGCGAGGGCGAAGGGTCACTTTGCTAAAATGTACGAAGATAAATTGAAAGTGAACGGAAAATGGTATGATCTGGAGTTCTGCCTGAGGAATGAAGATCATCCAGAATTTGGACTAACGAGAAGAACGAAAGAGGACAAAGTCGACGTTTGCTACATAAGCGAAGGGAAGGAGCAGAAGAAAATCATCCCAACTTCAAGGACGGAACAAGTCATTGTCGCAGATCACATGGTAACAGGAGCGAATAGTAGTGAGTTCAGAAACCCACATGCTGACGTACGAGGAAGTGTAGAGGTGATGACACATCGAGAAGATAAGTGTAACGTGATCAAGCAGCGTAAGCAGATTCCTAGTCTCCATACGATGGCAGTAAGGTTAGCGCACTCCAGAAGGAACGCTGACAATAACGGAACAAGAAGCACAGGTGCTAGAAAAAAGGCGAGTGGAGATAAAAAGAGAAACCAAGAGTCAGGAAGTGATAGGGAAGAAAGTAGTGAAAAGATTAAGGGTGCGAGTGTGAGTGGAAATCTAGGATGTGGAAGTGAAAGCGTGGGGGGGAATAAAAGAGGAATAGAAGAAGAAGAAGAAGAAGAAGAAGAAGAAGAAGGAAATAGAAAGAAAGACAGAGATAGAAATAAAGCAGAGACAAGCAGTAAAGAAAGGTCAGAACCTGCGACAGCTGAGGATATAGCAATGTTATTAGATACGATTTAAAAATGTGGGGATATGATCAAAAAGTGCTAGTAAAGGGTAAATTGTAATTGTAAATGATAGAGAAGTATAGGGGAGCGAGAAAGTGTATAAGCTGATGTGTAGAGAGAAATATAAGATTTATAGGAAGTGAGAGTATTGTGAAAGGATTAGGTGTAAGTGGAATAGAGAGAAAGTGGAAAGTGAGCGCAAATATGAATGAGTGAAAAGTGAAAAAGGGTTAAAAGAAATGAACAAGTGACAGCATAAAATTAGTACTGACATTTGAACGTTGGAACAGTAAATGAAGATAAGAGACAGATAGGAGAAAAGGTTAAAGAACAAGTAAGGCAAATAATTCAATATGATAATTTGTAGAGAATAAGTGAAATTGAAATCTTAGTGAATAGTAGTTAGAGGAAAAAGGGGGTTTGAAAGGCATATATAAATTTAGATATATTACGATTAATGATCAAATAGAGAATAGCAAACGAAATGTAGGAGAAATACTGAAAGGGAGATTGAACAAGTAATAATTAAAAAAAAAAGTACATAGTTTAATTGGTAGAAGTTGTGTAGACGTGTACTGCAAATATGTGTTACTGTAAGTGTTAATGGTGGCACCGGATACAGAAATGTGAGGTACACCATTACATGTAAAGAAGTGCTGTGACCAAATATATCAAATATCAAATATCAAATTTGTGCGACCTTTCAGCTCTTCTCCATGTACTTTATCTCTCATCATACAACCATTACAATTCACGTAACAATAGAAACATTCAAATCATTTATATTTCACTAATTTATCTATTATATATTTCATAATACCACAGATGCCAGATCCCTTTATTAATTTATTGTATATGTCGGAATATTATTATACAATTATATTTAACAAGTTTTAAAAATGTTTTCTAATGCCAGGCGTTTGACAATAAAGTCACTCTTGCACTCCAATATTTTTCAAAGATATTATCATGGTCAGCCACTGAAGCACAGATTTTGAGGTGTTCCGAATCCATTTCTTGGTTTGAGTTGCACAATGGGCAGTTAGGGGACTGACAATTCTATGCAGGTGTTTGGCCAAACAATCATGGCCTGTTGCCAATTTAAATGCAGCTACAGACGATTTCGTGGTAAATCGGGAATTAACTGTGGATTATGATGCAGAGAGTTCCATTTTTTCCCTTGTGATTGCGTTATCAAATTTTGTTTGTTGAAGTCTAAGTATGTAGATTTAATAAATATTTTCACAGAGTAATATGTAGATTTAGTAACAGGTCTGTAAGTAGCAGTGCTGCCCTTCTTTGCTAGTGCATCCGCATTCTCGTTTCCCAGGATTCCATAATCGGATGGTATCCATTGGAATACAATTCTTTTATTGAGTGATATTAATTGAGAGAGCATTTTAGTTATTTCTGCTGTTTGAGATGAAGGTGTGTGTTGAGAGACTATTGATAGAATAGCTGCTTTGGAGTCTGACAATATAACTGCATTCTTAAATTTATTGATGTGAAATAGAAGATTCCATCAAAACTTGTTGTTCCATATCCAAGAGATCTATAAAGTGAGAAAAGACAGCACGTAACACCTGCACCGGCACCTTGTTCTCTGGATATTAAAGATCCGTCGGTTTTAAAAATGTATAAGTATAACAGTGGAATTTCACCATCAAATCGTCAATGCTGCATATGATTGTGAGTGCAAAAGAAAGGAGAATTCAGTTGTGAGTGTGACTAAATATCACTACACATATAAGCGTCAAACAAAATGTACGAGGTTCATCCAGGAAGTAAGTTCCAATGGCCGATAAAGAAAACAAAAACATCAGTAAGTAAGAAATATTTATTGCACTATTTACAGAGATTCACTGGCTACTTCTCAACATAGTAACCACCGTTATTGAGGCACTTATCGTACCGGTGTACCAACGTTTGTATGCCCATGTCATAGGAGTCTGCCGCCAATGTCTGGAGCCATGAAGTCACTGCCGTCTGTATCTCAGCGTAGTTATGGAAGCGTTTTCCTGCCAGAAAGCTCTTCATGAGACGGAAGAGATGAAAAGTCACTTGACGCGAGGTCGGGGCTGTAGGGTGGATGGTCGAAGATTTCCCATCCAAACTGAAGCAGCAGATTCCGTGTGTCGTTGGCTGTATGGGGTCTTGCATTGTCGTGCAAAAGCGTAATGCCTCTTGTCAGCATTCTACGCCTCTTGTTCTGAATCGCCCTCATCAGCATTGACAGTCTCCCCTCGCGGTAAAAACTCGCACATGAGGACCAACGTCGATCCCAGAAGACAGTGCACATGATTTTTTGACAGAGATTGTCTGCTTGAATTTGGTCCTCACGGGTAAACCACTATGCCGCCAATGCATGGATTGTTGTTTTGTTTCTGGTGTGGCATGCGACACCCATGTTTCATCCCCAGTGACAACATTGTCGAGAAACTCTTCACCTTTCTCTGCGTACTACTGGGGAATGTCAATGCTGTGGCCAGACGTTTCGTTTTGTGTTCTTCTGTCAGCTGCTTTGGCACCCATCTTACACACACTTTCTGAAAACCAAGCCACCGGGAGACGATTTCGTCAGCAGTGAGCGATACATCTGGGAGAATTGACCAGAGAGTTCCGAAATTGTGAAGCGCCGGTTCTGCAAAACTGCTTGCCGCACACTTTCCATGAGTTCTGGCGTCACCAGGGACGGTCGGGCACTACGGTCTTCGTCGTGCACATTGGTTCAGCCTTCAGTGAATTGCCTGCACCATCGTCTGACCATACTGTCACTCATAATGTCGGGTCCATACACGTTGCACAATTGGCGATGGATCTCTGTTGGAGATTGCTTCTGAGAAATCGGATAACTGCACGAATCTCGCAGTTGGCGGGAGACAAGATCAGTGGAACCATTTTCTCCTAGCACTGTGCAATAACTACTGACGTCATAAGACAGCAGTGTTACCAAAACATAAATTGTATACCCGTCAATTTAACACCCGGAAATCCGTCAGAATCCGTCAAAATTTACAAAAAAAAAAGTAAATAAGACCCACTCAATATATACATACAAAGTAAATTTTAACACAACTTACTTACCAATCTTGATTAAAATAATAATTCTTCAACCTCTGACTTGATTACGAGGATATCTGAAACAAGGGTTTCCTTAACATGGTAAGGCACGGGCAGGGCTGTTCAAAGAAAAAGTGAAATCCCTAAAAAAAAATTAAATAATTTAAAACGACAGCAGCTAAAGGAGTAAAAAGGCGATGTAAATCGTAATTTCCGCCACAAAATCCGTCACCCGTCAAAGCCATTCTTTTCCCGCCTGCTACGTTGAAATTCCGTCACTTTTGACGGAATTTCCGTCCAGTTGGCAACACTGCAAGACTGAAACTGCACTGCATTTTTTCCACATACCCCCCTCTCTACTGCTACGAATGCGCATTTCCGTCCAACTAGTCATGCCATCTCTGGACGCAATTGGAACTTACTTCCTGGATGAATCTTACTTTTATACTCACACTTGCAGATTGTGAAAGTAGCAATAAAGAGCTTAGGGAAAGAAAAATTAGAATAGAGGTATTCTTTCCGATAACATATTATATTCTGCTTTCTATCTTAGAATTCCGAAGTAAAGCTTAAGTAAATATTTTTAGAGGTTTTTTAACCTACTCGAGTTGGATAGCTCAGAAATGTCGAAGTATTGTGAAAATCTTGCAAGTTTTTATAACGCAGACCTTACTTCTGGACATGATATCTGAATGCTGCATCCTGCATATCTCGAAGTGAATTTATGAAATCTTTGCAATAATATGCTGAATATTATACAGATTTATGAATATCATAATATCCATAACCTCTACAGTCACATGAAAAATGAGAATATTTTTTCAGTATTCCACAATATGAAAATTGCTAAGAGAATGTGAAAAGGAGTTCGAAAGGAAGAAAAGTTCAACGAATTAAATAAGAGGTGTGCTCGGTGACAACATACAGTATAGGATATTGACAGAGGATGTGGCCTGGGAGATCGCCTGATTTCAATTCGTGCGATTTTTATCTATGAGGAGCACTGAAGGGGTAAGTGTATGAAAATAATCCGCACACAATAGAATAATAATTAAAATTACAATATTCGGGCTACGATAGGTACCTAGGATTACGAAGATTTACAATTATTCCGCAGTGATATTGCACTTAATATGTTATATTATATTATATTTCTATCTCTGTCTCAATTGGCTTTCATTTTCAAAACGTTTCTTAACGAAACACATCCTATCAGAAACATCGACGCTTTTCTTATCCCTCCATAAAACAAGTCACTGTCACTAGGCCAAGCCGCCAACATAGAGGATGGGGGGGGGGGGGCTCGTAACATTATTTCTAATCGCTGTGCAATGCTTTCTGTGATAAACATAATGTGATAAATGTTGTAATTCTGACAGCAGTCAAAAACTTTCACTTCGTTGTTGACTTCAAGGTTTTCTAGTCCCAAATAAATTGCAACGAACTGCTTTTGATGTAAGTTTACATCGTAATTGGCTTATTACAATTGACAAAGAATTGTTTTGTTTTGCTTTGTTTCTTCTTTTCGAATATCAGCACTCCAAATCAACTAAATTAAAATATTAATATTAAATAAAATTAAGTGATAAAAATATACTATAGTTTTATTATTAAAAATTCATAAAATCAGAAGAAAATTTTATATAATTATTTTTGTGCATTTTATGAAATCGTTTGTTTGTTAGGAACTAATCGAGATCTTGCTCCGAAAATTTTTACGTATAGGATAGGATTGCAATTATAAAGAATGTTATAATGTCGAGTAGATTATGTACGGTACTTCGAATTTTAAAGCGTGTTGTTAATTTTAAAACATGGAAATAAACCACACATTCCCAACAACACTTACAAGGAACAATGATATATTATTTTTTATAAAACCACCGGCCTAACTTAGGCAGTAGCGCGTTTGCCTGATGATCCGGAGCTGTGTTCGAGAGTCAGTTCGATTCCCGCTTGGGCTGATTATCTTGCTTGGTTTTTCCAGCTGTAAGAGGAATGTCAGGCAATCCCATTGAAAATCCTTGGTCTCATCTCTCTAAATACCACTTCGATATTATAACCAATTCCATCAACGCTAAGTAGCGTAGTAGTTAATACCACTTCATTAAATGACCGACTAAAAATTAAAGAAGAAAAATTGTTATTAAGTGAATCACATTCAAACATCGTCGGCAATTCATTATACAGGGTGTAAGTAACGTTATTCCTTGGATAGAATGCAAATGAAAATTCTAATATGCTTACAATATTAGTACCAAATGAATACTTATCTAAAAAAAATAATAATTTTCTCCTAAACGTTAAGAGTGTTTTACTGGATAAGTACTATCCGTACAATTCTGATTTTTATTCTGATCATTAGAGAAACTGGCAAGAAATGATTATTCCCTTTGCAGTTTTTCAATGAAATTAACGGTTTTCTTATAAATTAAATAATAAGATTATCATATATCGTTATTTCCTGCAATTATGAACTGTGGTAATCCTGCTGCAGTAACTAAGAGACGGAATTCTGCTATTCAAATTGAGTCCTTGTGTGTATTCCACCACCTGCTCGAACGCATGGCTGCTTATACTGCCTGCTCATTCAGTGGTCAAACATATAACATAAATAGAAAAAAAATTGTCGCCAGATGGCACCTCCTAACGGCCAGTGTAGTCGCTTGTGGATATAGGTCCTGTGCTTATGTTTGTATTATGTGATTAAAATATTACTTTGTTTCGCGGCTCTAATAGCTTCTTCTTCCTTTCCGTTAATTCATTATATTCTTTGCTCTTGAAAGACAAGAAAACCGGAAAACTTTTTCTGTGCGGAACTTCCCTACATTACTACAGGGGTTCTCAACCTGTGTGTCGCGCAGCTCCATGGAGCGTGTCGCGAAAGTTTGGATTGAAAAATAAATTTTATATCCTCCAGAATGTCTCTTTACAACGCATTTTTTATTTGTAACGAAGTCTTTGATAAGGTAAATTAGAATTGTGTCAAACTGTGGTAATTTCAATATGGATAGTGAAGCCAGAGGTATGTACTGCTATTTAATATAAAAATACGCAGTTATCTTTACCGAATAGAGGTAGAAATGTAATATTGATGCCAGATGAAAATAAAACTCAAAGTTTTTTCGTCTAAGTTTGAGGCACAGAAGGAAACAAAAGACGGTAAGAATCGAAGAAATGCAATAAATTTCATTGTTACAAATTAATTATACAAGATGGATGTGTTTTGTGACTAGCAAAATTTGAATCTGTGACTCTGAAATCATCTACAAGGGTCGGTCCGGTTTTTTTGCCACTACTGTACCTAATCTGTGGTATAAGTTTCATTTCAGTCACATGTATCCTTCTTTGTGTTGCAATTTCCACAAACATTATTATAGTATATATGCAAATGCATGAACTTCCTAGCCCTAGTGATGACGTAATAATACTCATTCATAACTTGATTTCGAGGTCGTCCCGAAACACCTCATTTCCATCTGATCTAGAACATAATTTTTTGCTTTAATTAATACAGGCATGGGAAAGATAACCCCGATTGTATTGAGCTCAATGAAAATAGTGCAGAATTAAAGCCACATACGGTCATGTATTTTAATTCTGTCTAAGGAATCTTTGTTGTCCGTTGACGTTATCAGTGTGACTTCCTGTGTTGTTTTAAGTAAAGATCCGGCAATAAGCATGAGAGTCTTATTGGTTGCTCGCGTAACGCAAAGTCGAGGGAAAAAAAAATTCTAAAAATGAACTTCGGGCAAGGCCTAGAATTTATAGACTATAGAAATAGATTTCGGAAAGGAGATGAGAAAACCACCCGGAAGAACATTGTTGTATAGCAATGCAGTATTATTTACATGTCGACGTTTCACCTGTGTTGGTGACGTACATCAACTTAAGAGCTATAATTGAACGTGAGTTTGGATGACAGACTTGAGCTCTCAACAGACTCCCTGCGGCTCATTTAACGAAGCGGGTCCCTTTCTCTTTCATCACTCAGCCCGCATGAATGGTGGAGAGGGATGCGCGCGCAGTTACATGAGCTAGTCTACACCCCGAGGACGCGTGGCCCAGGGGCGTAACTACTTCGACGCCCCGGACATGCAGGCTCCCAGAAGGTCGTGTCTTTCATCCAAATAAAGATATTATCTTAAATATTTGGTCTGTTTCTCTTACTCTCATGAAAAGTGCTTTTCATCGTGCTGTCAACACTTGGTTCATCTCAATTGTCGATAAATGACGGAAAGTTAATTTTTGGAGCCTGTGTATGATTCCCCATGTCCTGTAGATTAACTTTATATTATTTTATTACTCTCTCACTATAAAAAGTCTATTAAAGAGAAGGTATTGTGATGCTGCAAAAATCATTCGAGATTTTTGAGGAAATTAACGTTTTAGGCCTGCAGTCAGTCAGTCTGTCTGTGAACAAAGATTTTTTATGAATTTTGCTTACATTGTCCGATTTCACAATCTTTTGTCCGAGTTCACAATCTTTTGTCCGATTCCATAATCTTTTGTCCGATTCCACAATCTTTGTCCGACTCCACAATCTTTTGTCCGATTCCACAATCTTTCTCGCTATCATAACTTAAATACTCGGTCACAATATAACACGCTAGAAATACCACTCCACACGTCATCTCTTTATTCTTCAACTTTCACTGTTGCTACCTCTCGTCACTGGAATTCTCTGCCGCCTGAAGTCAAGGGCTGCCGAACTTTAATTTCTTTTAAATGTAAATTAGAAAAATGTCTTATGATGAGTTGCCAGACCTAACGCGTTTCAAATATTTAATGCAATGTATTCCACTGTATTTATTTTTATTTTTGTTTCTTATATTTATTGTGTAATCATGTAAAACGTGTTTATTTATCACTTAACACCAATATGTATCCCACTGTGTTGTTTTTTATTATTTTTGTATTATTAGTCTTGTTTTTTTTATTGTGTGCTTTTATTCAATTTCTGGTTTAATTATGTGAATCCTATTTACTTGTAATCTAATACTAATATGTATTCCAGTGTGTTTATTTTTATTTTTACTGTGTACATTTTTTATTGATCCATGTTGAATCTTTCGTACACTACTTTTAACACTTGAATATAAATAATTGATTAAATGGGGATCTTACTCGTGTTAATTATGTAAGCATGTGTGGCTTACAGCTGTTTCGGTGTTATTTGACACCATCCTCAGAGCCTACTAAATCTCGGCGCTATCTCAACTTCGCTGCCTGTTGTGTGGGTGCGTTCGTGTGATGAAGAGTTGTGTCAAATAGTGTGTGTGTTCTGAAATTGATCTGTGTGTTGAGAATTTGATTAGGGTGTGTTTTAGTGTGTCAGTTTATTTCATATTGTTCTAGTGTGTCGAGTTTTTGGTTTTTGGATTGTATGTGTAGGATTTCCATGTCTGTATTTATGTTATTGTATGTGTGGTTAGCATTAGTTATGTGTTCGGCATATGTAGATATATTGTGTCCTCTGGTTATTGCTTTAATGTGTTCTTTGTATCGAGTTTGGAATGATCTGCCTGTCTGAACAATTAGAAACTGTCGCAACCATTGCATTTCTTTTGATCTCATTATGTATCTAAATCGTATCAGTATGTAATTACTTAAATCCGATCCAGTTCTATGTAAGTAAGTTTTAATCCTGGTTGAGTGTAAGAGAAGGCCTTACAGCCTTCACTTTGACAGGTTAATAAAGTCATCATCATCATTATTATTATTATTATTATTATTATTATTATTATTATTATTATTATTATTATTATTAGGTATTATTATTATTAGTATTATTATTAGGTATTATTATTATTATTATTATTATTATTATTATTATTATTATTATTATTATTATTATTATTATTATTATTATATGGATGCGCTGAAGGATCGTTCCAGAATTCTACCGTGAATGATTGCGAATTGTGGAGGAATTGTGTAGTTGTGGCGACGGTAACAAAACTATCCTAAGAAATCCTGTCCAAGCCCTTTTGACTACGTTAATTATTTCAACATAAAAAATAACATTTATGCCATTAAGTAAACAGTGCGCTTGATTTCCTGACCATTTTAACTAAAAAAATTACCGACAGCTTTAAATTTACCATTTGATTGTCGTTTGAATTGCTTCCTTTTGTACTGGGTCATCCATGGGCGGTTCTTGCACCTCTATTATTTCTTATATATATAAACGATATAAATAGAAATACTACTTTTCAGGTAAGGTTATTCGCCGACGCTGTATAATATACAGACAAATTAGTGATGAATCCGATATCGCCGCCTTACAAAACGATCTTAACATTATTGAACCTGGACGACAGAAAATAAAATGAAAATCAATGTGAGTAAAAGTAAGTCATTATCCTTCTGTAGAACGCATAAAGAAATTTGTCTCAGATATCAGCTGAATGGTACACCGGTCCCATAATTGAACACTTGTAAATACCTAGGTATGCCTATATATTTAAGTAACAAACTGGGTTGGGAGGAACAAGTCACTAAGGACCGTATTCATAGGCATTTTTAGCGCGGGTTTCCGGTGGATGATCAGCTTTTTCGTATTCATAAACCAGTGTTAGCGATAGGATATGATTTGAATTCTGTACAAGTAACCAATCGATAGCCGGGGCTAGCTTAGTACGCTCGTAGCGCGTGCTGCGAAATGTCTATGAATAGCACCCTAATACTACAAGGAGAGCCTGGAAAGCACTACATTTCTCTATGCGTATTCTTTTAAGAAATCTAACTGAAGGTCAAAAGAATTAGCGTACAAACTCCTTGTTCGCCCAATTATGGAATATGGAGCAGTAGGTACAGAGAAAATCAAATCGATTCAATAGAAAAGGTCCAACGCAGGGCAGCAAAATATGTCAAAATGGAAAAGGGACATGGCGAAGAGATAGTAAAAGACTTAGGGTGGGAATTTCTCAAATCAAGGCGACGAAAAACCAGACTGACCGCATTGTTTAAGGCACAAATGAGACACAAAGCATGGACCGACGTCAATGCTAGATTAGTGACACCATCATACTTAGACAGGGTTGATCATATTAGGAAGCTTAAATGCAGAAAACAAAGAACGGACGTGGCAAAATTTTGCTTTGTTAACCGTACAATAATAGAATGGAACAGCTTACCTGCGGCAATCTTTCAGGATGGTCCTCTCAAAATCAATACATTTAAGGAAAGGTTGAGAAGATTAGACTGAAAATTTATTGTAGGTGCAGTGTAATTATTTAAGTTGTGTCATGTAATTAATTAAGTTGATATGTAATTAATTAAGGTGATATGTAATTACTTAAGTTAATAGTTGGGTTTAATAGAAGAAACTGCCTACTGAAGGATGCACTGGAAGGAATGGTGAAAGGGAGAAGAGTTCGGCGCAGAAGAATATATCAGATGATAGACGACATTAAAGATATATGGATCATATGCGGAGACTAAGAGAAAGGCAGAAAATAGAAAAGATTGAAGAATTCTGGGTTTGCAGTGAAAGACCTGTCCATGGGCAGACACTTCTATATGAATATATACAGGGGCGGCCGGTCCTTATGTGCTCAAGTGCTACAGCACATAATAAAAGTAAGAGAGAAAAATATGTTTTGTTTTTAAAACCTCAAACATATTTGTTTAATTTAAATAGTTACCGTATGTTTCCATTCTATATTGTTAAAGCATTTGAATCGTCCGCCTTGACACGTTTCATCATTCACCCTCCACTGTAGTGCGAGATGTGCTAAGCACAAAGATGTCGACATGGAGAAATGCGCATGGTTCAGTTACTCTTTTCACTTCCCCGCAAGCACCGAAAACCTCTTAAAACTGCTGTCCCTTCTGTGCTCACCAAAGAGTAGCCAGAACAGAATAGCTAACTTATGTATTTAGTACCTAAAACTTCATTTATTAAAAATGTATTTAAATATGGAACATTTATTTTTTCTATTAGAAATGTGGTTTTTAGCCATTGTTTTCAATTCTTCTAGTTCATTAAATTAGACATATATCCAGGTCGATGGCATTTAAGTGTGCTTAAATGCAACAAGCTCATGTCAGTAGATTTATTGGCATGTAAAAGAACTCCTACGGAACAAAATTCCGGCACACTGGCGACGTTGATGTAACCTGGACAGTTGCGAGCGTCGTTAAATAAAACATAACATTTTTCAATACTAAGGTGATAGACAAGTTCGCCAACAGGAAGGAGAATGGACGTCAATTTTAGTTATTAGGATGAGTGCTATTATTATTATTATTATTATTATTATTATTATTATTATTATACCACATACGTTTAGAAAGTCACGAGGCGCCACTGAATATATATGCAATTTATTGCAATAATGTAACGAATACTGATAATTCTCGACTGAAGGAATAAAGTCATGGCCCGTCGATAAGAGCTGTTCGACAGCGACATCTAGCGACCTTGGAATAAAGCAGCATTGCCCTGCCATCTATTAGAAACTGGCAGTACCAACAGAATTCCCTTAGCTAAGTCTATTCTATATCTATAATACACATCTTCTCCATTACATTTTCCTCGCGAGCAAGCTATCATCAGCACGGGTGTGGGAATGAGAGGGGGAGATCCATTCGTATCTGTAGGTGCCGGAAAAGCAGGCAATTGTAATTACCAGTTCTGAAAGCATGTCGAACAATAATAACATAACTCGTTTTATAGAGCAAACAGATCACTTCTGGGTTTAGTAAAGTTATATCTTAGATCATTATATATACGCAGATAGCTCGGCCTTATAGGCTTTGACCAACGAGTTAGATACTATAGAGAGGCTGAAGACCTCTGATAAGCGCTCCCTGCGGAGGCCAACAGTACTATGGATCGTTCCCTAAAAAACATGGCGGTCTATAGTACCTCCAGCCTCCGCAAGGAGTGCTTATCAAAGGTACACTGCAACGAGTTGGTACATGTATTATATTTTTCAGATACATCAATATTTAATTTAAACATTTCGCTATAGGTTTTGTAAAAAGCTGAGTAATAAATGAAAAAGTAATAATTAAGACTTTAAAATTCCCAAAAATGTCTCATTCCCTCGGATTTAAATGAAATGTACCGTAAATCATAATATTCGTTGCTGGATAATTAAAGCCTCTCAATATAGGTACCACTGCCCCAGAGAATTATGAGATAAGACGGACTGAGCATAAGCGAAATATTTGTATTTATATTAATAAGTTTGTACCATCAAGAGTTTAGTATTTATTGTGTTTATAGGGGCCACTCCATTTTTCTTTTTATTAATGCGGAGGGCTCTTTCTGTTAACAAAGGGGAAAGTTAGCACTTTCATCACACACAATTTGTCATTATTGTTCAGAATAATGTAAGAACAGTTTTATCCTGCAAAAGCCTCTGCCTAGTTGCGAGACACGTGTGAGATCAATATTTGTTTCAAATTATATTAGACTACACGATGTCTCCATCACGCGACAATATTTGTTTCAAATTATATTAGACTACATGATGTCTCCATCACGCGAAAAGAAATGTAGCTAGCTGTGGCTCCTGTTGTTTCTGATAACAATGTTAATCGTAAGTATCTTATCGTTTCAATAAATGTGGTGAGTTATGATCATGAGTAACTTTCTATTAGTGTCATTCTTTAATTATTATGTTGCATGCTAAGAGGTTATTTGTAGTTTTAATAATTGCAGTTTTCAAAAGTTCTCTGTGTTAATTCCAATTTCAAATTAATTTTTCTCAATAACTTAATTACTGGATATTTTTTTTTTAATTTTCGCCACTACCTTTCCTATATTTTACTCCTATTAGTTACATACGTCGTCTCTCTTGAAATCACCTGGTGAGCACTGAATTTCATATTAGGTTAGATTAGCAGTAAGGTAATTAAATTTGTGACGAAGTCAAAAAATTATTTATTTTCCTTCTGCCGATTAAATTCATCCGTCTTTAGGTGCTTTGCTTTGGTTGCATCGAGTATACGAGTATAACTTGTCGTTTAATATCTGGGCTATATTTAGTGAAACTAATAAAACATAGGCCTACAGCTGTTATAAAACGTAAAGTTTTGTGTGTATTTTACTTTTTACTTATTAACATAGTCTTAATATGTAACTCAATTCACAATAATACTAACTTCATCACAGTCATTTCCTACAACATCCGAGCCACGCCCCTTTGTTATGACTAACCGAAACATGGCGGACCAATGTTCAATTGTCTTCAACTTTCTGAGGTCTTTGTCCTCTCTATAGTATCTAACTCGTTGGCTTTGGCGGTAACAACTTTTGTCGGGTTTACTATGCTGCCAGCTAGTTGTTACATAAGGAGTCACGTCATAATTCCCATTTTAATTGCATTAGCGACTGTACTGCCATCTCGTGTTCGTTTACGGCGGTTGTTCTCTTCAAAGTGCTGCCGATTTTAACATAGGGATAAGCTATCTTTTACATAATATAATATGATTTAGGGCAACCATGGGAAAAAATGGCTCCGAAGGGCCATTGCACTCAAAGCCGCCTTAACTTACTCCACCGACCCTCTCCACCGCTTCATTCAGTGGCGGGTATGGCTTCGATCTCGGGACGTCAGTTTCAGGCAGAAAGAATTTGTTGTTACTTACAAAAAGAAGGAAGTCTGTTGCTTAATATGTAGGTTTAAAATTGCGCATATAAAACGCTTCAATATTAAACGCCACTTTGATCGAAAGCATAAAGCGGACTTCGGTGATCTTACAAGTATTTATTTACAGTTTTAAAAGCTATTTTCGTAATATTTGTGAAAAGATACAAAACAAGATATGTTTATGGTATTTTCAGGATTTAGATACTTATTATTTTATTAAGTATCTGGAACTGAACTTATTTAAAACTTTGAGTGCATATTAGGCCTACTTGATGCGTTCTCTTTCCAGGAAAGATTTTCAGAAGTAACTGCAATGGACATGGAGCTGTGTCTGTTCAATAATCCATTTGTATTTGATGTTACCCAAGCATCAAAGCCACTATAGAGATGCAAAAGAGCACTCCACTAAAGTGTTGAGGAAAAAATGGATTAGATCTCTTTAAATACCTACCAGAGGAGCAATTCCCTAATCTGCGCACATTTGCAATGCGTATTGTATCTATGTTTGGCTCAACTTACTGTTGTGAGCTGTTTTTCTTTTCAAAATGAATATGACCAAAAGTATCTCCAGGTCTAGGATCACAGACATGCATTTAGTTTCAGTATTACGGTTGAGTTGTTCTATTTTAAAGCCAAATATATCCTTTTTAGTTAATAACAAGAAATTTCGAGGGCAATCAACAACATAAAAATGAAAACCAGCAGTGTAGGCCTACAGAAGTATTTCGTTTCATTCATGTCTCATATATTTTGTTTAATATGTTTTAAAGTTAAATGACAGTGGAGCTAGTTTTACTTTCTTTAGTATTTATAAAAAGAAACAATTGATTTTTTTATAATTATATTGTGTTTAAATCTTTCAAGTTAAATGACAATGGAGCTTAGTTACTTTATTGGTTTTAAAAAGAAACAATTTATTATGATGAGCATTGTATCTTTTAATATATTGTGCAGTTAAATGACAATGGAGCTTTGCTTTTTCGTTGTTGTTTTTAAAAAATAAATACTTTATTATGTCGATCACAAGGCAGTTCAAGAATTTTTCGTGCACATGATAAAGGAATGATTATGCAATTGAAAGATAAATAATTTGCCTAATGACAGTAGGTGGCCGTCATAATTATTGTATGATTACGTGTACTTCCTATAAACAAAATACTGTAAAGATTTTAAAACGAGAAATAAGAGCGGAGAAATTACTCATGCGCAAGGTGTGTCGAGTCCAGCACTGCACTTGACTTAGCAAAACAACTGCCTTACCCCTCGCCTGTCAATCAAACGAATGTGGAGTGAGTAGGAACGTTCCCTCCCTACTTTGCTTATAGTCTCCATAGCTGATCTAGAGTTATAAGTAGTAAGGAAAGGAAAGGAATGGAATAAGAAGATAGTGATTATAGAGTTGCCAGGTTGAAGAAGAAGCTACTTATAAATGTTATTAATACCAATTCAAAAAGAAACTGAAAGGGTCACAATATATATTTTATTTTAGTAGGTTATTTTACGACACTTTATCAACGGCTTAGGTTATTTAGCGTTTGAATGAGATGAAGGTGATAATGCCGGTGAAATGAGACCGGGGTCCAGCACCGAAAGTTACCCAGCATTTGCTCATATTGGGTTGAGGGAAAACCCCGGAAAAAACCTCAACCAGGTAACTTGCCCCGACCGGGAACCAGGTGGCCCACCTGGTTTCGCGGCCAGACGCGCTAACCGTTACTCCACAGGTATGGACTATATATGCGAGTGAGCAAGGCAACAATTATTAAGAAAGTAAAGAAAGGAACCCCCAAAAAGAACACCGGTAAAAAGAGGTAAGGTTTTTTACAACATTGCCCGGATTCACTGTCTGGGCCGATGTAGACAGCTGCGGTGAGACAAGTCTCGCCGTTATAGAGTCAAAAAGTGCACGGAGTTCGCGTGCACCATCTTTTTATTGCGCGCTCTCTGCCGTCTCTTGTTTTCCGCAGCGGTGGTCTTGGACTTGTTTGGTTCGTTTTTGGATGTATTTTTCTCCTGTTGTGCTCGCCTCCAGTTTTGCACTATCTCAACGTTTGAAGTTCAAGCATTTTGAAAGTTCATAAGTTTTCACGACTACTTTTAAAAGTTGAGGGTCTAATTTACCCCGGATTATTTTTTTCTCGTTTACATAAACGTCCGGATCAGTTCAGTTAGACCTGACAGAGGTATGTGTACAAAATAGCCTCTGGAACGCAGTTTTCGAAGCATGTTTTACCACTCCCGTATTGGGAAAACACTAAATTAACCAGGTATGGCTTCATAGTTTAATTAAGTTACAGAGCTATTCATTTTATTTCCGGGTTCAGTTCAGAATACTACAGTGAAATAATGCGCTCTAGCGGTGAATTACAACATTATTTGATTATTCATTCGGAAATGCGGACAAGTGAGCGATACTATAATAAAAATCTGAACGCAACGAACGAATTTTTTCCGGTAAGTGAGTACAGCCTACCTTAACTCTCCGGCTCACTTCACTAGCGAGCCGCTGATGTTTTTTCCTACGTGTCATCCGACTTCCGAAATAGTGGGGAGCATAATCTCCGTCCTCGCCTACCAACCTATCATGAGGACAATTTTATTAAGTTACACCGTACAGTGCTCTCATTTCAAAGATGAAATTCAGATCATCAGACTAGCAGAAATGTGTGACTTACATAGCCGGAAATGTTGCAAAAATTACTACATAGAATTCTGTCGAATAAGTCACACAAATATTAAAAATGGTTTTCCCGTAGCGTGCTTCGGTAACTATGTGACTGGGAAACATTAATAATTCCTATCCGAAGAAAGACAGTTAATTGTAAAAGTAATTATGCTGGCATGAGTAATTAGGTTTAAACAATAAGAAACAGTAGTAAACACGCGAACATTAAAACAAATGGTTGTTGTATGGAGCTTATCCGTGTGAGAAGTTTAACATTTTATCGAACATCTATGAACAAGTTTTACTATTGTAGTGAAATGCTAAGATAACGTTCTGTTTTATCCTTTTCATTAGTTTTCTTACATATTCCTTAATAAAACTGCTCAATTTTATGTTTTTAAGTTATACCTAATTCTGAATATCTTCTTTTTCTTTCAGTTCTAAGACGGATCTATTCCCATTTTTAAATCAATGAAACTGTTTCCATTTGAAGAGTGTGATCCCAGTCCATGATTTATACACATATACGACGATAATTTCATTATAGGATTTAATATGTAGTAAGAGTTAAGAATGACGCCGAGTATGTAGTTGAGTCGATGTGATGCCGGTTAAGAAGGTTTTAAGCCTGGTTGACAAGACTCGAAATGCAAGAAAAGTCACAAGGACTAGACAATGCAGCTTTTAAACCCTCCGCTGTTTCGTAAGTGGTGGTTAAGAGGATTAAAGACCCTTAGCGCTAACTAATGGAAGTACTGAATGACAAGAATGGCAAAAGTATGAGTTGCATGTTTATAAACTATACCGACTAAATATATTAGCTTTTACTACATACAAATCCTAGCTCTTGAGTCATAATAATGAAGAACCATGACATAACAGTGCGAGATGTCATTCCTCTGCCAATTCTCACCCTTTACAAGAACCAATCGGAGTCATTGATGGCGACTGATAGTCCTGCCAGAGCCTTCTTCAGTTACAAGCCGGAGCCATACGTCGGCAACGCTGTAATTAAATGTCAACCGGAGGCCTACCACACAGAGCACGTGTTTGTGCTAATGCCGATTTTCAATGTAAATTAATGTTACAATTTAAAAGTGTGTGTCGATGGAATTATGTTCGCGGTCGTACCAAACGTTAAATTGTTGATGTATTGTAAACTAAGTGCGTGTTGGCAAAAAAAAACAAGACAACAAATGAAAATATGACTGCAGTCTTTGGCAATTTTTACGGTTATTAATAATGACAAAATGATTGGCAATTCTTCTAAATGTTAAATATTGTATAAACTACATTTTTATAGTCTTATTTGTGGTTTGTGGTGTATCAGAATTCTAGCCAAATTGTTGGGTCTCGTATGCTACGTATACCAATAAAATTACGCCGTTGATTTTCAAGTTCATTCTAAACAGCTGTTTTGATATCCCATAAATGTTGCAGTTTTGTTGAAGATTCGGAATGCCTGCTATACGTCAGAACTACCTATAATTTGTAGATGCATATGCTCAATTTGTTGGTTTTCAAGGCTTGTTGATTAATATTATTTCTTTTGTAATAAATTAGTTATAAACATGTTTCCTTTCACTTCGTATTTACAGGATTTAAAGTTCACTGAGTTTACGCTAATTGGCACATACTTAATAGATAATGATGTGTTTTGTTACGTATTATGTTGAAGGTATGTTTCTTCATTTTTTCGTAGATCTTTATATTTGGTGTAACTGTATTTACATCTTCATATTTTATTATATGTCAATAGTTTCCTCTATTTACATTTTTATTTTATTTGCATAATTTACAATCTTAGCTTGTTCTCTGTAGTTATATTTATTTAAAATTATATCTTAAAAAGTTTATAACAAATAATTTAGGATAACATTATTGTTATAGTGACTGGCCAGGTTCAAACTAAAACTGGCTTCCTGAGCATTTGAAATACGGTATTTATAGAAAAGCACGATAGATAATCGCATAAGATAATATTAAAATGTATCCTAGACCTTTCACGTTACAGGTGAAACACTATAAAATCGCAAAACATTGTCAATTTGCTAGCCACAAATTTGTTAATTGAATGGAACTTAAGAATGCTGCGTAGGAACTTACGTCTTTATTGCATTATTGATTTTATTTTCGGTGCAAGTAATATCTTATGTATTTATTTATTTACCTTTGTACTATCAGTAAAAAATGTTTTTTGTAATTATTTTAAGTGGCAGTCTTTGTATGTAAGCAGCCTACTTACGCCGTATTCTGAAGTATAGCTAATTGATTGCAATAAAACACTATTTTCGAATCCATAATAATTTACATCACTACTCTGAATCTTGATCTCACCTTTGTGCATAAAGTAATATTGAAAAAACACACGTTACATACAACGAAAGCAATGAGCAAGCATAATTACATCAATATCACTTTAGAATCTCCCGCCTCCACTCAGAGTTGCCAAACCTACACCCATGCTCCGGCTTGTAACTGAAGTAGGCTCTGGTCCTGCTGATAGACACCGTCCATTTTTTAAGCGCTTCATGATTTTACTGCAGCAAAAAGAGAATCGAAAAAATGCAATTCGGCCAGCTGACTGAAAAATGGTGGACAATTAATATCACAGTCTAGTATATACAGTCACGAAGCTTGAGTTGTGAGGGTGCTATGAACAATAGACTATGCCGGTACTACTTCGCATTGTCTGTAATGAGGCGATATTAGCGATCCTAGTGGTTAGCAACTATCTATGGATGCATATTTACTACGTATTGACCTTCGTGACTGTATATAGTAGACTGTGATTAATATTGTATTCTATTACTGCAGTAATAAATTTAACCTTAAAAGAAAAGAACATGTTAAATAGTTTCAACTTCCACGATAATGACATGGAATTATTATTAGTAGACAATTTTAACAATAATAAACGTTGCTAAAGAAGAAAACAGCGCTTTACGTTTCGCTCTAAAAAACGCATGGACACAAGCCCCGTACAACGAGCACAGAACGCTTCCTATGTTCGCTTCTTCCGCAAGCTTATAGAAGCGCTACTACAGTGCTAGAGCATTAATGACGTCATTGCTGAAATTCGAAACACCTTGATGTCATCCGATTGCTCAACTCTGAGATTTGAATAGTTGGCAATAGTGCATACCGTGTTGGCTTTGGATTGGCTGATAACGAACGGTTGCCATGACTACCCGTTTCAAACAAAGAACTGTCAAGGTGTCAAGTATGGAGTCATTTTAATGGAAGTAGTATGTACTTACGTACATACGTTTTTCCATAGCAACAACTTTCGTACGTATCGATATTCGTAAAGTTCGGTGAAGCATTTTTGAACACGAAAATTCAATAACACGCATGATGTGTTTGAAACAATATTGTATGTAGCATGAACTTCTGTAGCGATTGTGATTGTAACTAACATTGAGAAGGATAAATTACTCTGCTAATATAGGTACACAGCATTCTTTTAAGTGACGTAATTATATTTCGATGTTGTGAACGAAATTTGGGCTTTTCTGTAGCACACGGCAGTCAAACTTCTAACAAGAACTTTTCTAAGTTCTCCGGTGCGGGAATATGTGACAGGTTAGGTTAGTTCAGGCGTTTGGTATGCCTTGTATATAAGAATCTGTGACAGGTTAGGTTAGGTTAGGTTTTTGGTATGCCTTGCACATACGAATCTGTGACAGGTTAGGTTAATTGGCCTTTTTGTATGCCTTGCATATATTAAGTGAAGTGAAATGTACGTTTCGCGTTATATTTTGAAATGTTCTACCTCTTTATTTGACATATTAAATAATCACTTTTAGATTATCTCCATATCACTTTTGTTGACGTACAAAATTTTGTCCAATATTCTTTTGAGAAGATTAACTCCGTACGTACAGTGAGTCACTGAATTATTCGGACACGAACAGTATAAGTGCACTAAGGACATTTGTCTCTTTACACATAACTTTTGAAAGGAAAAATATAATTCTTTACTCTTGTCACTTGTATACAATCATATCTTAGTGAAAAATATGCGTTAATATTTATAAACAGAAATAAAATTTACAATAAATTAAAACTTAAACCATTCTTTGGTTAAAAAAATTATTCGGACACTGGACATCTTTATAAATGAAATTAGTTCTGTATACGTACAAAAAAAATATTCACTACCTGGTTGGCCTCCCTTTCATTTTTATAACCTCTGCTAATCGTTCAGATATACTTTGCACCAATTTTCTTGTGTAAACCTTGCACACGTTTTACCATTCTTCCTGAAGCCTCTCCTTAAGATGTTGTTTTGATTTTTTTGTTGGCGTTTTCCTCACTTGTTTTTCCAACCTGTCCCATAAATGTTCGATCACATTCATGTCTGGAGACTGCGGAGGAGGATGGAGTACCTTTGGGCAGTGGTACAGCAACCAGAGTTGTACAATATAGGACGTATGCTTGGGGTCATTATCTTGGTAGAATGCGAACCGGTCATGAATCCCCATTTTTTCCGCACTTTGTTGTAGATTATCCTTCAGGAGTTGAAGGTATGAATACTTGTCCATTTTTCCGTCAATGAACACTAGATTGCCAACTCCGCTTGCGGACATACACCCCCATACCATTACGCTGCCGCCACCATGCTTAACTGTTGCTTGCATATTTTGCTCGCTAAACTCTTCATTGCGTCTTCGCCATACTGTAATCTTGCCATCTGATCTGCTGATATTAAATTTACTCTCGTCTGAAAAGATAACTCGTTTCCACCAATCCTGATCCTTTTCTAGGTACTCTTTTGCGAACAGTAGTCTTTTACGCTTGTTTCTTTTGTTGATGTAGGGCTTGTTTCTTGCCACCCGGCCATGAAAGTTGTTTCTCCTGAGAACTTTTCTAATAGTCTCGGGATGGACTTGTTTCCCAATTCTTCATTGACCTCAGAAGCAATTCTTGGAGCACTTAATCTAGGATTTTTTTTTTTACCTTCTGTATTATTAACGCTTCTTCTCTCATAGAAAATGTCCTTGGACGTCCTGAGTGAGGATACGATTCAAGTCTGTCTTCATCTCGGAACCGTTTAACAATATCCGCCACTGTGCTCTTCTTCATCTGTAGTATATCGGCTATGTATCGGTAGGATTTTCCCCTTGCATGGTGGAAGACCACTAACTGATGCTGCTCGAACATACTGTCTTTTCCTCTACGCCGCATTTGTTTCTATCCACTACTACACAATACTGATCTAATGAAGGCACATACTGTTACTGACTGTTCGTGTATCTGACTACATTATTCTGTATATTGCAGACAACGTACCTGTGTCTCTGATTGGCGTCCGAAAAATTATGTTGACGTCATATTATGACGTATATGGGTTCGAACCCGACTATTGCTTCCTAATCAAAATATAAATATATATTAAACCCATTGTGTACAATCTTTGAAAAGGAAACTTTCCAACAGAGCACTTAAAATTCTTTATTTATACTTTTTATACATGTGACCGTACTATTTAGTAATAAATGGGCATTGTCCGAATAATTTAGTGATTCACTGTAGATGAAATTATTGGGGATCATCAGTGCGGTTTTCGGCGTAATAGATCGACTATTGATCAGATTTTTTGTATTCGACAGATAATGGAGAAAAAATGGGAGTATAAGGGTACAGTACATCAGTTATTCATAGATTTCAAAAAGGCATATGACTCGGTTAAGAGGGAAGTATTATATGATATTCTTATTGAATTTGGTATTCCCAAGAAACTAGTTCGATTAATTAAAATGTGTCTCAGTGAAACATACAGCAGAGTCTGTATAGATCAGTTTCTATCTGATGCTTTTCCAATTCACTGCGGGCTAAAGCAGGGAGATGCACTATCACCTTTACTTTTTAACTTCGCTCTAGAATATACCATTAGGAAAGTTCAGGATAACAGGCAGGGTTTGGAATTGAACGGATTACATCAGCTTCTTGTCTATGCAGATGACGTGAATATGTTAGGAGAAAATACACAAACGATTAGGGAAAACACGGAAATTTTACTTGAAGCAAGTAAAGCGATCGGTTTGGAAGTAAATCCCGAAAAGACGAAGTATATGATTGTCTCGTGACCAGAATATTGTACGAAATGGAAATATAAAAATTGGAGATTTAACCTTCGAAGAGGTGGAAAAATTCAAATATCTTGGAGCAACAGTAACAAATATAAATGACACTCGGGAGGAAATTAAACGCAGAATAAATATGGGAAATGCGTGTTATTATTCGGTTCAGAAGCTCTTATCATCCAGTCTGCTGTCCAAAAATCTGAAAGTTAGAATTTATAAAACAGTTATATTACCGGTTCTTCTGTATGGTTGTGAAACTTGGACTCTCACTCTGAGAGAGGAACATAGGTTAAGGGTGTTTGAGAATAAGGTGCTTAGGAAAATATTTGGGGCTAAGCGGGATGAAGTTACAGGAGAATGGAGAAAGTTACACAACACTGAACTGCACGCATTGTATTCTTCACCTAACATAATTAGGAACTTAAAATCCAGACGTTTGAGATGGGCAGGGCATGTAGCACGTATGGGCGAATCCAGAAATGCATATAGAGTGTTAGTTGGGAGACCAGAGGGAAAAAGACCTTTAGGGAGGCCGAGACGTAGATGGGAGGATAATATTAAAATGGATTTGAGGGAGGTGGGGTATGATGATAGAGACTGGATTAATCTTGCACAGGATAGGGACCGATGGTGGGCTTATGTGAGGGCAGCAATGAACCTTCAGGTTCCTTAAAAGCCATTTGTAAGTAAGTAAGATTATCTCCACCGATCAGTTCTTTCCAATTTTTACCTATTTTCTAATATGTTTTCAAGTCGACTGATGTCCTGTATGAATTCTTCACATTTCAAACTACCATCTGAGAATTAGACCATTTTCCCACGTAAAAAAAATATATTGTCGCATGCTATAGAAAACCCGAAATTTGGTTATGCAAGTAAAAATGTATGGGTTTTCTAGTTACAATGTGTAGAAACTGGAAATTGGTAAATAACCATAACGTTACTACAACATGATTGAATTAATTTGTATTTTTTCCTCTTTTGATTTAAACAGATCATTCAGGACTTCATTTCAGCGATGCCATCTGATTTAATTATGTTTGGATACCATCTGTACCTGCATCCCAATTTTGAGGGAAGCTATTTCAAAGGACATGTGAAAATCACCATTATCGCTTACAATTTGTCACATGACATTACACTTCATGCTTCTGAGAACTTGGATATATCTGCTGCCGACATAACAGTGCAAACTAATACAGAATTGGAGTAAGTGCTTAGGACGATGAGATCTTTTGACATTGCTGAAAGCAATTTCTGTCTAATTGCAAATGTCAGCGAGTGTATCCCATAATGTCTTGAACTGTATTGTAAAACTTTGCTTTTACTATGATTCAAACTAGTGTAACAAGCTCTAAACTCATGTTTCAGCCAGAATAGTTCTAAGTCTGTAATGCGTCTACCTACGAGGACTAGCATCTACTCAATGATAATCTCAAGATATAATTTTGGGATAAAATGCCTTGCTACGAGGGAAAATTAATTTAGCTCTTCCCAGAGATAATTATTATTACAATGGACTACTGTTAAATTCGTCTTGCTCGTAACTAGAACATGTATTTTGTAGCGTTCAGTAACTACTTAACTTCCCTCATGCATAAGCATATTTCAGAACTGACTCAAATCATTGTCTTGAATGTAATATAAGGCTTCTCAAAAATGATATTTTGTAGACAGGTGAAGATATGAAATTAAAAGTTTTTTAATTCCCATTATTTAATAGCTATTTCCGTTGCAATTCAACTCAAAATTAAAGAACAAACATTTCAAAATAGTTTCTCTAGTTTCAAAAATACATTAACCAGAAAATCTCTCAACATTACATGAAATTTTAACATAAACAGTATAGTGTCTTACTTAAACATCTTCCCACTATTTCCACACATTTTTCTGTTATAGACGGTCTTTTCTTCTTCCTCTTAAGTCTTAACTGATTTCCCATTAGAAGAGTTGTTTATAATACTTTTACCTCCAGTAGGTCTAACTTATGCATCCCAGAATGTTCTGTGCAATAAATGTTGTCCTGTTAGCATTGAAGTTTGTGGATTACTAATGATTTTGTTATTAACTCTGGCCATATTCCATGTTATTGTTTTGTGGAATTGCAATTACTTAGGCCTTTCAGTCAGTTAAAGCTGGATATTGTCGCATAAAATGCTTTTAAATCCAGAGAAAGCTGCGAGAACCCTCGCACCCTCAGTGCGTTAGTGTATAAACATAAAATTGCTAGTTTAGATAAAAATGACTTCTAAGTTTCAAATGGTGACATTAAGTAGGTCTATACTTGTTTTTTTTTTTAAAGATGGGACATGACAAGAGCGTTGCGATCGGAAAAACAACTGAATGTCACATAGTGTGGTAGGCCTGTTGCTATGGTAACAACGGTTGAGTTGCCAAACTTACTGTTCCCACGTGGTGAGTGCTTAATAGTTCTCTTGGCAACATATATTGTGCACACAATGTTAGCATTGGTACATTTCGTCTTTGATTCTCTGTCGATTTTTGTATTGTTTTCTTACCTTCGCGTCAATTGTCAATGAGTGTTTTAACGTCAGTCATCTTAACTTCAATTGCTAGCTTCCATCAGCTGGCAGCGTGGTAGTCCATATTGGCATCGTAGCACTGTAGTTCCAAGCTCGGCCACTTAACTGTCATGTCCCATCTTTAAAAAAAAATAGGTATATATTTCAGGCTAACTGCTACCTCTTTAGTATTACACAGATTATATATAATTTTTAAAATCACAATGCATTTAATTTTATTATTTGAAACTTAGACGTCACTTTTCTCTAAACTGGCAATATTTTGTGTTGATACATTAATGCACTGATATTCGTACAGCTAGATTAAGGGATTTTGGACCCTGCAAAAAGTAAGTAGATAGACTAAGAGTGAGTTACTCATAACTATTGGCGGACTGGGTCGCACAGGTCATGCTGCACAGTCATAACACCGAACACTTCCTTCTTATCAGGTCATGGTACACTCCGTCTTAAAACACATTATTCTTCAGTTGTGAGTCTACTGCCGTGCATCCATAGTAGTTTCATCACTACGGGAATGGCAGTGTGATATGATTATTGCACAGAGAATGATGTTACGTGTAATACATAATGAGTTTTGAGTGATAGAATAGATGTGATCCAATGGGTTTTTAATTGTGCTGTAATGCTATTCCAACTACCATGTAAATACGAGTAGCATGATAATGTGTTGTTGTTGTTATCTAATGCCAGGCTTTGGCAACGAAGCCATTAGCGTTCTTGCTCTTCAATATTTCTCAGCATGATATTGTTGTTTAAGGATGTTTGATCGCTACCCTACCCCACTAGTGTACATTCAACTCTTTCGTATATGCATATTCTATTTCTTCAAGTAGCATGTTGTTTTGTTGTTTATGAACGTTTGAATTCCTACTCTACCCTTCTAACACACTTACCCTTTCCTTTCATTTGCATATTTGAACATTTTGAACCACGCTCACATTTTCTAAAAAAAAAAAAATTAGTTGCCACAACTTTTGCCCCAGTCCTCATATTAATAACTGCCATATTCATTTTCTTCAGAAGGTCTTGAGTTTGTCACTAAAAGTTATAAATTTTTACTCAGGTCAGAACGTCCAACATACCTGAATGTAACAAATGTAAAAAGAGACAGCAACTCGCAAGAGCTTACAATCACTGTGGAAGAAGAATTCAAGAAAGAAAACCATTATGATGTGGAAATCCCTTTTGTGGGCACTTTCACAAATCCCAAAGAAGATGGTTTTTTCATCATCGATTATGTTTCTCAGGAGATGGGAGAGAAAAAGTACGGAGTACCGGTATTCAAAATTAGAAAGTAAACAGATCTATGCTTCTAACAACAATTCTTGTTCTCACATTCTTTATTTTTTCTCTTTCTTTTCTTTTTTTGCTTCTCTTTCTGTGAGCTTTCTCACTCGTTATCTTTTCATAATTTGGTGTTAGGAGCTATTGAGGCAATGGTAAGTGCGGAAATAATGAAATTAGTTTATTCATATAATCAGAAACTTCTAAATGTAAGATTAACAATTATTGTCATCTCATCAGTAATTCTTGAGGCTCATGTTTATTAATTAATTTCTTTGTGCGTTTTAAAAATACAAATAGGGGGATTTATAACATACAAGAATTTTTATTATATTCTGTAATAATGAAGCTTCAAATTGATGCAAATACACAGTGTCATTATTCATTCTCGTGGTTGAGTATTTTTCGTGCTATTAGATCCGAGATTGTTGGATCTGACAGTGTGAATTTCTAAGAATAATGAACATTCTTAGCATGATTTCATTTGAGAATAAAGCTAATGCTTCAGTATCGAGAATTGTGGTATGGAAAGATTCTATCCTTGAGTAAAAAAGGATGCAAGGAAATATTAGAGCCATTTCTCGTCCATACCAGAATACAATTTTGTTAGTATGTTCGCATATCTTCCTGCCGTTCTGCCTTATATCTCAAGAACGGGATTCTCAAAATATCCTGACTGATAGAGTTCAGGAAAGTCTTTGTTGATCATATGCTGAGGCAGTGGAAGGAAAGTAACTAACTAATCAATCATATTTTACATATGATTGCAAGATATCTCTTTTCACTTAGAGTAGTTGAGCAAGTTTATGAATACATTGCAAATACCTGTAGATCAATCAAATGAATTCGGCCACTTGAAGACACGCAACAAATAGGATAGGTACTCATTTTGCCCTTTGCCTCCTCTTCACGAGTTGAAGGTGTAATCATTATAACAGCTTGGTCTCCTTATTTCGCTACTAATGGACGAAGTCCATCCAATTCGAAATATTTTCCTCTCAACATTCTGCTGTGCAAGCAACCCTCGTTTTTCTTATATTCTTGTTTGGTTCCACACCAGTATTAGTGCTTGGTTTTTCTTGTATTCAATTATTCTTTGTTTGTGTTCACAAACTTCTTTCTCTATTCTAATTTCAGTTTGTTAATGTATTTGGCGTTTTTATAGTTCATCATCATCATCATCATCATCATCATCATCATCATCATCCTTGCATGTATTGGGCCTAGGGCCTGTTACGGTCTCTTGCCAACGCTTGAACGGTCTGCCCAAGGATCTCTTGCCCACAAGATGGTAATTTAAAATTTGGCGTGGAATTCTAGAACGAGGCATTCTGATGACATGTGATCTCCAGTTTTGTCTGTATTTCTGTAGGTATTCCGTAATCGGTTCAATCTGCAGTTCTTTCATAATGTCAAAATTTTTAATGTGATCCATTCTCGTGTATCCCGCTGTACAACGCATAAATCTCATTTCTGCCGCCGTTAATCGTTGTGAATCAATATTACGAATCGTCCAAGCTTCACTACCAAAACAGAGTATAGGTCTGGCCAATGTTTTATAAATTCTGGTGCGCGTGTGTTTTTATACTAAGGTTGGTTTGAATATCTGATTAATTATCCCATTGCTCTGTTGAATGTAATAATTTTCTCATTCAAATCCTTTTCTTCTTCATATGAAATTTGGTAACCGAGATAACTAAAATTTTTTTTCTTGTTCGATGATCTTATTATTGATGCATATTTTGCTACGGACTGGTTCCTTTCCTAAAAAGCCATCACTTCAGTTGAAATTTCCATATTGAAACTTTCTGCCATTTGATTAAAGTTGTAAACCAAACGTTGTAAATTATCTTCTGAAGTTGCCATAAACACAATATCATCAGCAAATAATAAAGTATCTATTTGGGACGACTTGTATATTTGTTTTTTATATTTAATGAGCCTCAAGAATATTTATTTAAAGAGTCAGTCAATTTATTCTACCCAAAAATTATTTACTTACTGTGTATTAGATCTTTTTACATAGTCATAATTTATTTTGGGCTAGAGCTGAAGCATTGCTTTATTGTACATATGTATAATATTTTTCATTGTATTATAAAGTATTTCGGCTTTTTATATTAACTTACATTTCCTTTCAATTACGTTTTGTTAATTGTTCAGCACACCTTGGATTATATTTGTTAAGCTCTCTTTGTGAAAATACCAGATCCTTATGTTCACATTGATCCTTGGACATTTAACAGTTTTCAGTTTTGTTTCTATCCATGTCATACGAAATTGCACAAAATAAATACAAAACAAGAGTTACTACTTTTCGACTTTACATAATAGGCCTACATATATTTTGTTTTATTCATTAAGCCATTAAAGAAACATTACCGGCTATTATTTATTAGTCTGACCCAATATTTTTAGTTTGCTTTACGACAGAATAGCTCACAATAAAATTTAAAATGAAAAATTATACAAAAAGGCTTCAAACAAAAGAAATTAAAACATATAAAAAAAAGAGACCTTAGTACAATCTAAATTGAATGCACACCATAAAGAGCAGGCGAAATATCGCTACGAAAAAAATTTTTGTGGTGGTGACAATGGCATCTTGAAGTTCTCTCTTCAACTTGTATTTTTCCCTCAACTTTACAGAGGTTTTCGGAATGGTGCCTCGCTCCGAAGAAGAGACCGGTAACTGTGATTTGTTCAGTGTTGTATCTTACTGAAAAATTATTGCGCAATAAATATATTTCAGATTCTTTCATTTCTTCATGCAGCAGTAGATATCATTGTTAATTTGTGTACAGACTGCTTCTGATATTCATTCGAATTGTATTCCTATTTGCAGATGGTATGCAGTAATTAGTGTGAAACCTGGAACAGCGAGGAAAGTATTTCCATGTCTTGATGATTCATACAATAAAACTTCCTTCAGTATCAGTGTCGCTAGAAGAAAATCATCAGATTTAAACATAATTTCAAGTTCAGCAAAGGTGTCCACAACTGAGAAGTGAGTCAGATCTGAACACACTGTTTTAATTAATGTGTCTTTTTTTATTATTTATGAAATTTATGTATAAAATTCTAGAGACTTGCCACTAAAGGCATTTAGATTACTGTGGCTACTATTTGCCACTATTAGACAAAAAAATGACAGGCTGCCATAAGCCAAGTCTCCTTCGGAAAACTTCAGTTGATTCCTTGAGAGCTTAGGTTTACACGTGAAGGAATTTCTTATGTGTGACTCAACCTGTTGCTAGCCTATGGATCTCCATGGTCTATAATGGGGATGACTTCGCCTTTATCTTATATGCATGGGATTCTCAAATGATTAATTCTAATATCAATTTTGTACGTATTATAATTATTATATGCCACTCTTTTTTACTCTTGCAATATTCCAGCAAAGATGATCCTGATTATGTTTGGGAAAATTTCGAAGAACTACCACAGATACTTCCTTCATCTTTTGGATTGGTCATAACTGATCTACAAAAGCAAGATTCAAGAACTGCTCCGGATTTTGAAGATAGTGGTTAGTGTTTGTACTTGAATTCTAGTGTAAATTTATGAGTAGTTTAATATCAAGGACGGACATCTGTCGTCTTCATAGTTTTGATCTAGAGGGAATTTTCTCTTGCACAGTGTTCTTTGTAATATTTAACACAATTTATTTTATAAATGTAGTGTTAGAGTTTGCATATGGTTTCATTATAACTGGAAAGGGCATGAAAAATTGTATAAAAATCCACAGCTATCTAAATTTCGATCTGAGCTCAGATGTCCGCCTTTGATATTAAGCTACTCATAGTAATAGTAGGCTATACATGCTGTGAATTTTAATGTTTTGTGCTTGTAATAAATTCGAAAATATTGAACATGTTTAATTCTTCTTCAGTTCATTTTTATGTCAGGTTGTTGGCTGTGTCTTAAAATTCGATGTTACTTCATTACTATTGCAAGCTTCATATGAAAGAAAAGAAAAAGAAGAAATAGAGTGAGTGAGTGTGTGTGTGTTTTTTTTTAACGGTATATATTTCAACATGCCCTATTACATAGGTTTTAATATTACGTGTTTTGACATTTCTAGATAATTACATTTTTTTTAAATTGCAAATTTACCAATTGCGTAATCAATAAATATCTGTGTGATAATATATACGAGGAGAATAAAATCATAATTAAATACCATTCCAAATTACGAATCCTTACACCTTCTTACAAACAAATTTACGAATTACATAAGCAATATTAGTTCAAGATTATAAAACCTTATGTTTCCCTAGTTACAATTTTTCAATTGCATTTCTATAAAGACATATAAACGATAGTATACCAATAGCTAAGAAAAAAAAAATTGTGTGTGTCTGTGCGCTTGCGCTTTATTGTATGGGCTTGTAATGTAGGACAGAGCAAAATGTAAAGGCGATTTTACTGGCATAGGCAAAGCTTTCCCTAGTTTCTGAGGTATGTTTAATTCCCCCCACCCCAATGGCAAGGCCTTTAACTTTGCCATTATTCAACCCGACTCTAGAGCATGGATCATGAACGGCGTGTCATAAAACTTGAGAGGATGCAATAGTACATTATGTAACGAACCTATAATGGTAGTAATTAAGACGTGAGTATGTTTATGAAACAAGCGCAAGCGAGTTTCATAATTTTCATACGAGCGTCTTAATTACTATTATAGGCAAGTTTCATACGACTTTTTATGCTCGACCATATTTCTAACTTGAAATTATTCATAAGTATTCATGTTATTCTTATCTGACTGGGGAGCGGAACTAATCTTGTGCAATATCTCGTAAATTATGAGATGTACGCAGACGCGAAAGTATTGATTTTTTCCAAGAAACAGATGTCATTGACCTTGATATAATCTAGAGAGTAAAATAAACATTAATCTTGATATAACCTTGAAATTGATTTAGACATTGAAAAACGAGATGACAAATTGAATTTATTTGAATATTATTTACAATTAACGCTAATTATTATAGTAACAGAACATAACCTTCTGCGACAGTATTGGATTTCCAGCCTCCGTGACGTTTTGCTAGTTGTCTTTCGATTGCATATCCGGGAATAATCGATACTTGCTCTTTCATATTGCTACAATGGTGTTTTCGGATTGGTGGAACACCTGAACTTTAATGAATAGATGTACTTTAATGAGGTCCATTAAAGGGATGCTACCAGGTGTATAATTACTACATTTCCTCATGGTCGAGCATAAAAACTCTTATGAACCTATTTCTTTGAAACTGTTATTCTTCCCTCAATCCATTAAGCGCAAATGAAGGGTAACTTTCGATACTGGACCCTGGACTCATTTCGCTAGCATTATCACCTTCATCTCATGAAGACGCTAGATAATCAGAGCAGTTGATAAAGCATCGTAAAATAAGCCCCTAAAAATTCTGTTATTTTGTAACAGTTTCGTTCATGAAACAGTTACAGTCGAAATTGTTTCTTAGAAAGTTATCCCATGTCTAACCTTCTACTTGCCCTGAGTCCGTCAGTGATCTAGCGGTAGCTGTTACCTCTTATACCTGCACTCCCAAAGCTGTACATAAAAGAAAATAAAATATTAAATAAAGTACGTTGTTAATATTGCTATTCATTATAAAGAAATTATACTAGCATGGATATGAAAATGATTTTTAACCTCAAACAAGAATACTGGTAGGCTGTATGGTTTAATAAAACAAGTAAAACAATAATGAATGATGTTGCCAACAATGCTGCATAGATAGAGAAAAGGGCCTCACTATGCAAAATAAATATACGAGAGAACCATTACTGTATTGTTGCATTTCTGTTATAACTGACTTTCGGGACAACTTGTAAAACAAAACGGCTTATACATAGACCTTTCACGTTGTTAAGCCAGCTAAAAATTCTGACAAATTCAACATATGCCGGTGTAGATTTTCTTGAAATACAGTTCTCAATTATCCACTTCTCTTTGTATCTGCAATGACAGATTTTGATTTCATGTCATATTTCTTCTTGTTTTCCAATGTATTCAGTATTCATTTATTGCGTCCAACTGGTCACATGCATGATATGGGACATAAAAAATAACACATAATTACTAAGCTACAACATAATTAAAATACAACATAGTACATTAACTAAAATACAACATACAAAATTTCAACATTAATCATAAATAATTTCAACATTAACAAATAACAACCACAAAAACAGATATAACACTTTACAAGACAAATCACATTTCATTTAGCAGTCTGGAGTCATTTTCGACCAACGCATTCTTCATGTAAACCATTGTATCTAGTAAATTTTTGTTTTCTTTCATTTAAACTAGTAAATTACTATTAATAAATGTTCAGAATTAATTCTGTAATTTTATTATTATTTTATCTGATTACGGCTTGAAAGAAAGCAAGAGAGAGAGAGAGAGAAAATGTTTATATCTCAGCCGTTAACTGTTGTGTTACAGAACCTGGTGTGATCAATTTATATGGACAGCAGAATATTAATGCCTTGTTAAATACTGTTGTACAACAATTAAACTTTCAGCAGCAGTATATTGGCCAATCGATTCGCATGACAAATATTAATATAATAATATTGCCAAACTTCATGTCAACTAGAACTGCATGGGGCCTGATTCTAATTCCGTGAGTATATTGAGTTATTAATGTGAAATAATAATAATAATAATAATAATAATAATAATAATAATAATAATAATAGTCGTCACCCAAGTTCGCTCTGTGCTAGCATGTCTGCCTCCAGACAAGTCAGCCCGAGTTCGATTCCCGGAAGGGTCAGAGATTTTCGAGTAAAATTTCTACCTCAGGACTAGGAGAGGTAGCAGTGCACAACTTCTAATCACTAGATTGTGCACCAATATGCCTGGGTTAAATACCAAATCTGTCCGCAGTGCACATGAAGAGAAGGCATACATATGTCACTGTTGATAGTGATTCATTCATTAGCTGGGGACGTTAACCTTGGTGGTCCCTTTAGTGCTATTTGACAGGAGTAGGTTATGTGCCAGCACCGGGTTTCCCCTTATCCCTTCCTCACCATCATCATCTTCACTCGTTCCCTACACTACACTTACACACACACTTACACTAGACACGACATAACTCTTCACAGTTACACATCATGCATAATGTGGCCCACCAAAGTGGTGTGTAACTTGAAAATTGGTCACAATCCTGCCACCTATCCGCAATATTCGAAACCCGAATCACGCAAGTGAAGTGGGTAGGCATTAGACACACAAACACATAACTCAAAAACTTTTACATTATTTTGTACATGCTCATTTCTTACATAAGTAACATGTTCATTCATTGAAATTAATGGAGGTCAGGTTGAAAATGATGCTAAAAGTGTTGATTTGACATAGAATGACAAGAATTACTCATTAATAGTATTGGGTGGCTTATATTCACAATAGTCAATAAATTATAAACAACTAACTTCATTATTTAAAGATAAAACATCTCATTAAAATGTTGGTTATTTGCAAATGGTAAAAGTCTGAACTTCCGGAGTTTATCCAAGACTGGAGATTGAATAAAAAATTCAAATGAATAGTATTAATTAACGCATTGTTTTGCTATGCGTACATACATATGAGTGATATGAGTACAATTGCTAATGACGTTTCATTTTCAGTGAAATGGATGCTGGTAACAAGCTTCAAGTAATAAATGAATTATTGAATCTGTGGTTTGATCATCTCATTTCTCCACGACCAAATGTAACATCCATCAGAAGTGTTATTAACAGTTTCTTCCTTCATCAACAAGGAGTAGTAGTAAGTTATAATTTATTGAAGTGAACATTATTTCCATTTAGTGAGCATGACATGTCATTGGCAGTGAAGAGGTTTTTCTTACAACATTAGATCCGAGGTTCATGGGTTTAAATCCAGCTGATAGCAGCACGCATTTCAGGTTTATATAAATAATATGCTTCATTTGATTACACTCTTTTAATACCAGGTACTTACTTATCGCTAATAATCTGTTAAGTTATTTAAATAAACAACTTCTAACTTCACTATATTAATATTAAACTGTGATGGTACTTTACCTTAATTGACTAGTTTCGATGTGGTGTTCGTCATCTTCTGAATTTTAATGAGGTTCTGCGCTATCTTCCAGTTTCTTGTTGGTGTTTTGGTGAGCTGTTTTTATGATTGGTATTAGGTACTGTGTCGAAAAGGGTGTGTGATTCGACATAATAATACCAATCATAAACACACCACATCAAGAATCAAGAAGATAGCGCAGGATCTCTCTAGAATTTAGAAGATGACAAACACCACGTCGAAACTAGTAGGTTAAGGTAAATGCCATCATAGTTTAATATTAACGTGGCGAATTTTAAAATATGTTTCTTTAAATAACTTAACAGATCATTAGAAATAATATGCATTCGTTTGGAAAAGACAACTAAAATTGTGGTCCCATTGTTAATAGATTTATGATGTGGAAAGAACTTTGATCCTAATGAGAAAACTCGCGGATAATTATTTTACTTTATCAATGTTGTCTTCGTTAAAATTCAACCCAACATTTCCTGTCATCTTTTCGTATTGGATTCTGCCTTATTAGTGATTCCACCTCAGAATATAATTCCTAACAGAGAATGATGATATCTTAGATTACAATATTTATAAATACTAGAAGCCAACTAGCTAATAAGATATGACGCGAAGATAAAAGAAATTGGTTGCTTTGGTAATTATTTTAAAGATACGTCCATTAACATTGGAACAATGAAGTATGGCTTGACACTTTCATGTTATCAACGTGTTGTGAAGTTTATGGGTATTTGCACCTTGTCCTAGATGTAGAGACGTCCAACTTTTGGAACCTAATATTGGCTTCATTATTAGGGTAGCCGATGTGTAGCTTTCTAAGGTTGGATATCTTTACATCTGTGACACAGAGCAAATATCTAAAAAAAAACCTCGCACCACATTGGAACAATGATTTTAACTGCCATTTTATTTTTATTTTTCCTTTTAATCCCTTCCCTTGTGTGATATGATGTAATAAAAAAATAATACACATTTTTCCGTAACAGATATATGGTAAAACGCTATCAATTGACAATTTCAATTCATATATAACCTAGCAAAACTTCATTATTTCATGCATTTATGTTTGATTTACTCTCAAAAAAAAATCACAGTCAAGTAATTCGCCAAAGGGTTAAACAACAGATTTCAAATCATAAAAATTTAAGTATAAAATGCCAGTAGTTAACATGTATAACACTAATTAAATCTACCGTAAAAGGAAATACGCAGTTTTATAAAGAATGCTATTGATAACAGTAAAAATAAAAACCACTCTCATGTTTCAGCCATGGGAGCCTTCATATTTCATGTACTATTCATGTGCCACTCCAGAATTGGATAAGACGCATATCCCCACTACAGAAAATATGAGGAAAAGTGAGTTTGAATGCTGTATTATTTTTTAAGTTTAATATTGTTGAGCGTTTTGACAGGGTAGTTCTAACGTGTAACTTTATTGATTTATTTCTTTTCAACCTACCAACAGATAGTCCAAACAGCATGCTGTACTGCTCTAGAAAGTTCGTGGCTTGGGAATAACGAGAGCTTTTGGGAAGCTTTCTTTCAGTATATTAACATTTGACGTTGGTTAGACTCCATTGTTGACCCATTATTGAAACAAATAAATTTCAAGCAGGAAATTAATGGTAGTTTAAGAAGTCTTGGCTCACTCCTGCTGAGCAGCTTGACATACGGAGTCTTCTGAAAAAGTTTGAGATATGGAAAAACTTTCCACATCGTGGTAGAAGCCTATCATAATTTTTCGAATGGTCAAAATCAAACTTCTGCAATTCCACCAAAAAAGGTCATCATCATTCCAATGCCAAATACCATAAAAATGAATTGTAATGTTATTGCTACCCATAGTGTCCTAGTAGGAGCCAAGACTCCCTTTGCCGTCACTGCAACGAAAATGAAACTCTCCCTCATGTTTTTGGTTTCTGTACCAAGAGGGAGCTACTGAGGAATAATAGGCACTATATGGTCGGGAGTAACATTGCCAAATGCCTTAGGAGATTTGAAAATTTTGAAATCTGTGAAGGAATATCGTGTATCAACCAAAGGGTCCACTAAACATGTTGACATCATCGTAATCAACAGGAAGAAGAACATTGGCTTTGAAATTGACCCAAAAGTACGTTTTGAAAAGAGTGATACACAGAACAAAAAAGTAAATCATGAAAGAAAAGAGGCACTATGAACCTTGATTCAAATACCTGGAAGAAAAAACTACCATAAGGATACCTGAAATCCCACGTGCGCCTCCCCCCCACCCACCGACACACGCACACACACACACACACACACACACACAAATTAATTATATGGCTGTAACCAAATGGTGCCTCTTGTTATAGAGCAGCTATCCCTTTCCGGATTCTCTCTCTCAAGAATCTTACTATGTATTTGTATCATGCAAAGACAAAATAAATTTGTAATTTGTAAAAGAAGGTAACAAGGATACTGGTAATTACAGTAAAAATTACTAATAATAATATGATTATGAAGACTGCAGAGATATAAATAACCAAATGATGTCTCTGTTTTTGGCAACGGTAATGGAATATTCTTTCCGTAAATAAAATGTATCATCAATTATTTTATTTAGATATTTTCATACATTAAAAAATGTGTACAACATTGTGATTCTAGTTTGAAAACTGTCGTTTTTATATATTTCTATATGATGAACGACACTTATTAAAAGTACCAGTACTACCTTCTCGTAGCTGATAACCATTGTCTTCATATTTTTTCAGTTGAATGGTTGCTAAGAATGTTGAATAAATAATGTCAATGTTTTTGATAACGGTAGTGGAATATTTTTTCTGTAAATAAAATATATCGTAATTATTTTATTTAGATTTTTCATACATTAAAAAATATGTACAACATTGTGATTCTAGTTTGAAAACTAGTTTTTATGTTTTTCTGTATGATGAAAGACACTTGTTAAAAATTCTGGTACTACATTCTTTTAGCTGATATTTTATAACCATTGCCTTCTAATTTTTTCAGTTGAATGGTTGCTAAGAATGCTGAATTATTCTCTTTCTGAAGACACGTTTTCATCAGGATTTAAGAGATTTATGCTTGACAGGTAAATATATTTTCAAATTGATTCAATTATATACATAGTGATGCTGATAAAATATAACGATATAGAGATTAATAGCAAGTCATTGTACCTTTCACCTCGTAGCATAACCAGTACTTACTACCCTCAGTATCATTCAAATTTTTCATTTGATAAACTTGAGGTTATTTCAACAGATAATTAACAATACGATTTCTTTTCAGAAACGAAGATTCTTTATAATTTAGAATCATGTTTCAAATTTTAATAGTTTACCATTGAAGCCTTATTTCTTCACAGAAGATTGTTTTTCATAAGTATTTTTAAAAGCAACAACTCAAAATACCTTAACGGTTTTAAATAATTATCACTGTGAAGAATAGCAGGTAGGAGAAATGAAGTGAAGCATAATGGTTACAATCTTAGGCACCGACCAAATACAATAATCTCATTGTTAAGGGGGCAACTTGCTCTAACTTGACATATTTTCAATTGAATAAATAAATTTTTAAGAGGTACGACAATTGAAATACGTAATGTGTGCATGCATCGTGGTCTAAGGCATCCTGCCTAGGACTCGCATTACCGAATGCGCGCTGGTTCGAGTCCTTATGGAGGAAGAAATTTTCTCATGAAATTTCGGCCAGTGTATGGGACTGGTGCCCACCCAGAATCATGGTGCACTTGGGAAGCTACGATAGGTAGCAAAATCCAGTTACGAAAGCCAGCTGTAATGGCTGAGGGATCATCGTGCTAACTAGACGATACCTCCATTCTGGTTGGATGATTGCCCACCTCTGCTTCGGCATGTGGATATGAGGCTAGCAGCCAGATGGTCGGTCATGGGCTGTTGTGCTTCGGATTGTTATTATTATTATTATTATTATTATTATTATTATTATTATTATTATTATTATTATTATTATTATTTAGTTCTGAAAAGTTAGACACCCACCACTCCTTTTAAATACCAAAGCCAAGACAAAAATGAACTCTTGATTGTTTTACTGTTTTGCACCTACAATGGCTTTAGCTTTTAACGAATAGTACACTGCACATAAAACTACTAAAATATTTTAAACCCTGCTCTTATATCTCTCTCTCTCTCTCCCTTCCTTTCCCTCTCTTCTTCCCTCCTCATTCCTCTTTCCTCCCTCCTCATCTTTCCCCTCCTCCTCTATCCCATCCCCTCCACCCCGCTCTCTCTCTCTCTCTCCCCCTCCCTCTCATCATTAACCTAATGTATCTTCAATTCCTCGCAGATCTTAGTTCATATCTCACCATTGTTTCTTTTATTATTCTATAATCTACAAAAAATTAATTTAATTTATTGGTTAATAATAGTAATTACTTATCTTCAAGATGATTATACTCTTGATGGAAATTTCAGTTGAAATGCGAATTTTTTAGTTTTCTTTATGATATTGTTGCTGAATTATAACTAACAATAAGGAATGTATATTAATGATCGAATTGCCTTACTTTTGCATTTGTTTATTTATTTATTTACTTATTTTTTCATGTATTATTTACTTATGCCTATTAGTTACTCATTCATTCTTTTTCAGGCTATATTCAATATATTCTGATGAGGATCTGTGGTACTTCTTAATGAAAGAAGGCTATTTGCAAGAGATTTTGGATGAAACTTTCACAATAGAAGAACTTGCAGATATATGGCTAGGAACGCAAAGGTATCCTATTGTGACAGTTACGAGAAATTACGAAGATAAAAAGGCCATTATTAGTCAGGTAATATGATTAACTCACTTAAAAAGTATGCAAGCTAAAGTACAGTACCGATAACTGACTTTAAATATAGTAAGTCTTATGTACCATGTTTAAAAAACTTCTCTCACAATAAATAACTCTACCTTTATTATAATACTGGGTATCATCAGTGTTTGCTTGACATCGGCAGTAGGGTAGACACATGCAGTGATCTTGCTCTCACGAAGTTGCCACTTCTTTTTGTCATATCCTTTGCAAAATGCATACTATTTTTATACAAGTCTGACATTACAGTTATCCATAAGAAGTGGCAACGTCGTATCGTATCACTTAGACATAATACACCTATTACTTAACTGTGTGCCTTTCTTGCACTCCTTGAAGATGAAATCAGAGGTTATTGTTTCGTTATCTTAAGCACATCCTCTGTTATTAATATCTAGAGTTGTTGATTATAGGCGAAGGTTTTTTAAACATGGCACAAACTATACCTTTTGGATTAAGATGGAATAAATTAAGATTAAAGATAAATCGATGTTGCAGATGAGTGAATGACACCTAATTACTATTATATAGTATAAGCAGTGAGTACAAATTCATGCACATGCTACTGTAACTTAATTTTTTTCTCAAAAAGAGTAAAAACTGCTGTTTTTTATGTTCAGTGGTTTAGATTTCGAGTTACATGTAATCATCAAATGAAGCAACTAACAGATATTTTAACGATGGCTGCACTGTATTTAAAGAAGTGTTCAAAGCATCCCCCCTCCCCACTATTGTCATTGTTGACCGTAGAGATGGTTGCGGAGTATAAATATTGATCCTCTCAGAGCTGCAAGAACGATGTCATCAATTGCCTTCCTCTGTAGGCCGAAACGTTGCCAGGTCTGAAAGAAGAAACCGGGAATAGTTCCGCGCGCTCCAACCATAAGGCCTATTACTTCAATTTGTTGTAGACTGTATTTGTCCATGAAATATGGAACGGTACGTACATAGATGTCGTTTTTTTCCCTATTTACATCTTCAGGCTGGCTCTTTTGTTTTTCAAATCTAACGGTGGGATCGATGATGTAGCCATTGTTGTTATTTGGCGGGATGGCAATCATGTCTATTCTTCTTGTACTGCCATTGTCTGCCAGTCCGTGAACTTCTTCGAACACTTGAAAATTTATTAATCTAAACTGTTCGGCGATCATCGAACGAATTCTATGGTGTCGTGAGTTACGGAGTACTTCACCGTGCGGACAAGAGCCCAGGACATGTGCAAGTGTTTCTGGCTCTCTGTGGCATCGCCGACAGAGGATGTTGTCCCGAGTCCTGCCCAGAAGGGAACGTATGGAAGACACGTGTACAGTTTGGCTGTTAAATATCTAAGATTTATGTATCCTAAATATCGACAAAATTCCCGTGTACTTAGGCTGACCAGAATTATTATTATCCAGCAGGGGATATCGGCAATTTCAAGAAAAACTACGAACACTTACCCAGTCACTCTCCACTGAAATGTAGAAAATACATGTAACAGTAGATACAATGATAGAACTTTGCACACTAAATTTGTAGAGTATCTTAACTTTTTTAATTAAATGCATAAACATATGTAACTCTTATACATAATTATATCCACTAAGAATTCAATTTCAGTACTGACGCATGCATGGAAATCTTTCACATAATATTGTACACACTGAACTCTAACACACATATTTTACAAGTACTTGTCTGAAGAATGTATCTTTTTAAGGATATGTTTATTCCCATACAGCTTCACACTAATGAAAGTTTGTTTTCACTTTTAACAAAGCTTCAGCTGTTTCAACTTTCATTCTTGACTTTTCATCAGTCCAGATTGAGTTCATTGTGGAGAAAAGTCTTTCAACTGATGAATTACTTAGAAATTAGGAATATGCCTTTCAAATTCACTATGCCTTTCAAATTTGATGAATTACTGCCTGGAAGACACATCATTAATGACACTATCTTGAGAAGATTTTCAAATGGAATAGAATTTTTTTTTAATGTTGAAAAACATCATACCACTTTTCACCTGTTGATTTGTCACAAAATCCCTCATTTTTTTAACTGCAGTACTTAAAAATGCAGGTTGCGGCAGTTCTAATGCTTTCATACAATGCGAATGTTAAGATGACCAAAGAAGAAGATGGTATTTAATATGTTCTTCTCAAAGAGTGCAGAATATCTCATACTGTGCTCACTGGTTCTTCTGTCTCATACTAAGGACCGTTCATAAATGTGCATGAATCACAGCAGTTCCGTCACAGTACTTAAATAGGCCTATTTATGTGTAAAATGTTATTGAAATAAAATCAAAGCTTCTGGGGACAAAATTAATTTCCGAGGACATTTGCTCCAGAGTTTCACCCCTTTTTTTTCAGAAGAAAAGCACTGATAATAATAATAATAATAATAATAATAATAATAATAATAATAATAATAATAACAAATGCCCAGACATACTGTAGTCTGACAGAATAAGTCGTGTGGAAATGTGTTGTTGTTATCTAATGTCGGGCTTTGGCAACGAAGCCATTAGCGTTCTTGCTCTCCAATATTTCTCTGTGGTGGATCCATCAGGTAGAACTTCACAGGTTATGAGATGATCTTCAGTCATTTCTTCTTCTTTGTTGCATAGAGGGCAATTTGGATTTGTGTAAATTCCTATTTTATTCAAGTGTTTGGCCAAATAATCGTGTTCTGTAAGCAGTCTGAATTTTGCTACTGCAGATTTACGTGAGATTTCTGGAATAATTTCTGGTTTTTTTTATTAAAATGCTCCATTTTTTATCTTTGGCTTTGGTACATAGTGCTTGGTTTTGCTTGATTTTATATTTATTTTTAATTAGTCTTTTGATGGATGTAAAAGGTAGGCTTGTATTTGTATTCTGAATTAAATTGGATCCTTAATGGATCCTTTATCGTGTGGAAATGTTGTATTGCCTTTTCAGTTATAGAGCCTTGTTCTCATTATTCTGATTCAGTTTTACCAACAAGGAATTTCATGTTATGTTCAAAATTAAATACGATTATTTCAGTACCGGTAAGAGATTTGAACACTGATATTATTTTGTTTTGTTTTATTTTTGTTACAGCACACTTTTATAAAGCAAAGACCTCACACTTCAAGTGAAAATGAAACTCTGTGGATAATTCCTATTATGTACCTGAGCCCAAGCAATCTGGACACTAGCAAGATGCGAACTTCTGCTTGGATGAACAATGAAAAGGAAGTTAATATTAGTGGACTTCCAGGCTCTGATGACTTCATAATTGTCAACCCAGAAGAAATAGGTAAACATGTTTATCATTAATATATCACTCTCGTCACATGATATGTAGCCTATAAAGTGAAACAATAACGGTAACATCTTACATGTGTAGAATATCTATTAATTATGAAAATTATTTTGTAACAATGTATACTGGTACTATTTTGTGAAAAGCTGTTATGAATCAGTCAATATTTATCACCACCAGAACTTCCTTCACCACTACCACCATTACTGGCTTTTTTTTTTCTTTTGGCCTTGCCATTACAGTCACTCTTATTATTACCATTAGTAAGCCTACTATGAAGTTTTATATGATATTCTTATTGAATTTGGTATTCCCAAGAAACTAGTTCGATTAATTAAAATGTGTCTCAGTGAAACTTACAGCAGAGTCCGTATAGGCAGTTTCTATCTGGTACTTTTCCAATTCACTGTGGGCTAAAGCAAGAAGATGCACTATCACATTTACTTTTTAACTTTGCTCTAGAGTATGCCATTAGGAAAGTCCAGGATAACAGAGGGTTTGGAATTGAACAGGTTAAATCAGCTTCTTGTCTATGCGGATGACGTGAATATATTAGGAGAAAATCCACAAACGATTAGGGAAAACACGGAAATTTTACTTGAAGCAAGTAAGGAGATAGGTTTGGAAGTAAATCCCGAAAAGACAAAGTATATGATTATGCCTCGTGACGAAATGGGAATATAAAAATTGGAAATTTATCTTTTGAAGAGGTGGAAAAAATCAAATACCTGGGAACAACAGTAACAAACATAAATGATACTCGGGAGGAAATTAAACACAGAATAAATATGGGAAATGCCTGTTACTGTTCGGTTGAGAAGCTTTTATCATCTAGTCTGCTGTCAAAAAATCTGAAAGTTAGAATTTATAAAACAGTTATATTACCGGTTGTTCTTTATGGTTGTGAAACTTGGACTCTCACTTTGAGAGAGGACCATAGGTTAAGGGTGTTTGAGAATAAGGTGCTTAGGAAAATATTTGGGGCTAAGAGGGATGAAATTACAGGAGAATGGAGAATGTTACACAACACAGAACTGCACGAATTGTATTCTTCACCTGACATAATTAGGAACATTAAATCCAGACGTTTGAGATGGGCAGGGCATGTAGCATGTATAGGCCAATCCAGAAATGCATATAGAGTGTTAGTTGGGAGGCCGGAGGGAAAAAGACCTTTGGAGAGGAGATGGGAAGATAATATTAAAATGGATTTGAGGGACGTGGGATATGATGATAGAGACTGGATTAATCTTGCTCAGGTTAGGGACCAATGGCAGGCTTATGTGAGGGCGGCAATCAACCTCCAGGTTCCTTAAAAGCCAGTAAGTAAGTAGGCCTACTATGAACAGCACCACAGCAACCGAACCAAGCTGCCTCCTCCTCATCATCATGATCATCATTTGTCTTTAAATATAGGACCTCTGGCACATATTTTAACTTCATCTTTGTAAACCAATGTTAGCCATTCACAAGTAACGAGACTCCCTTCTCATATGGTCAATATGGCGGAAGGCTATATCTTAAGACAACATAGGAGAAAGAAAAAAACAAGGGACACACGCCCGGTTCCAACGAGAAAGAGTTGAATTTCGTTTTTTCTGTGGTGGAATTATAGGCTTTATTTTTCAGTAGATTAATTTTAACTTCGTAACTGTGCATTTATTTCTTCCCTCTGAAGGAAAGTGACTGAATTTGATATCGAATAAATGTTACATTGCATTGGTATCTACGAAGATATTTCCGTCTTCTAAACATATGAAGGCTAGACTTCAAAAAAGGCTGTAAGTGCCAAAAAAAATTAGAAAACAAATCATTCTTGTGCGACTAGTAATGTAATATTTTTTTTTTTAATCCAATGCCACCAGGTTGTCTTTTCGACATTTCTGGTCTTCTCTCCTGGTCTTGGCTTAGTTGTAACTCACTTCTGAGGTTGGGGCACCTGGACGGCGGAGTTACATTACCCTGATGATGGTGATAGGATGATTATGATAATGTGGTGCCAGGAGAGGTCTTAAATCTAAACTTAACCTAAATTCCAGACCATGGACGAACACAGGAATAATCCCCTATGCTCTAACCGGGAATCGAACCCGGGACCTCATGAACTATAGCCAGAAGCTCTGACCACTAGACCATGAGGCTGGTCAGTAATGTAATATATGTTTTGCACATCTATAGGAGAAGCTAGGCCTGAACTAAAATTACAATGGGTCTTATCATTTTTCTTAGTGGATTGAACCAGGGATATAGACTTTTTATTTATTTATTTATTTATTTATTTATTTATTTATTTATTTATTTATTTATTTATTTATTTATTTATTTATTTATTTACTTACTTACTTACTTACTTACTTACTTATTTATTTATTTATTTATTTATTTTTTTTTATTTATTTATTTATTTTTTTTTTTTGGAAAAACTAAACGATATTGACACTTTTTATGTCCATTAATCATATGTACACATTTTTCATCTGTGCTTCAGTGGCTGACCATGATAATATTTGAAAAATATTGGAGTGCAAGAGGTCAAATGACTATTGTCAAATGCCTGGCATTAGAAAACAACAACATATTTTTCATTAGAATTTAATTATAGGTATGTTTATGGTGAACTATGATCCACAAAATTGGAATCTACTGTCAGATTATCTTCAAAGTGGCACTTCACCAGAAATCCCTGCCTTGACACGTGCGAAGCTGCTGCACGATGCATGGAATATTGGTTACAGTGGAGAACTGGACATGACAACAGCACTTGACTTGACTCTATTCCTCCCACATGAGAAGAATTCTGCAGTTTGGTCACCTTTCCTCAATTTGGTGGATCATATTCATCGCCTTATTAGTGGAACTTCAGTCGAGCCAAAATTTGTTGTAAGTTACAAAATGTTCTTTGTTTTATAAAATGAAAATGAAAATCATATCTCTTTATGAATATATTAATATTGTCAATGCAACAACGGAAAATATCCTACCTAGTAGCATATAAACATTGTTCTGTGCAATTCATCTCTTTAGCAACTCAATTTCCATTCTTATCAATAATTATTTGACATACCTTGTCTGTACGTTTATTCTTACTTTTTATCATTCTTTCATTTTCCTTTATCGTTCTCTTCGAGTTACTTTTGTAAATTTATACAGCAGCCATGAACATAATTTTCTGTTACATGAGACAATGAATTTGAAATACTTTGTTTACTAGGAGGGCAGAGTAGCATGGGAAATGTAAACTGTGATCTGCGTCACCTTATCATAATTGCTAAAGCAGTCAGTGGCGAATTGTTAGGAAAGTGCCCGGTTAGCATAAGACTCTCGAAAACTTTTATTTAATTTGGACAAATTAATTTGGCAGCTTTAATTATAAACACTTTACGGTTTCTCCATCACTGAATTTATTTATATTACATACCGGTACGAGTTTCCAAGAAATTGCAAAACTGGCCAATAATATTTCATCATGTTGTTTACAATTATTCTCTTGAATATTCTAGCTTTTCTTAAGGTTAAAATACATTTGCGCGTTCTGAATCTAAAAACACTTTCAAAAAATCATATTTAGTATTTTACACAAATTCTATGTTTATAAATTTCCTTGGAAAGTAGTATATACAAACAATATTTAATTTCCAGCGTGTTTTTTTATGCTGCAGGGAGTATGGTAATGTCGTATAATACATTTATTAGTGCATATTAGGGAGAGTTGTGGAGTTGCGCGTAAAAATACGTAACTTGTCATAAATGTAAAAATAAATGTAATAAATTCAAAACCTGTTGTAATATATTAATTAAACAAAATGTTAAATAATTGTTAACTCGAGTTCCAAGGCTACCAGCATGCGTTACTTGTGGTAATTCATACATGTCTTCATAGTAAGTGTTATAATATATTCTATTCTTTGAAATGATATGCCGACACCACACAATGTTTTCACTTATTGCTTAGCTACTCACCACACTGATATACATTTTGTCACTGTGTTTTCCACAGTTCCCACCGGCATCTTTTGTCTTTATTTTTTACTGAACTTCTTATATCATTGTTGTAATGGATAATGTCTTTGTGCATATTGTCGACTTTCTTTGTTTTTCTTTACCTATTGACAGAAGAAGTCTTGTTCATAGAGGCCAATATTAAAAGAGAAAACACAAAATCTGTTGTCCTTTTGAGAACTCTGTGGATATTTTCTCAGAGGTGGCGCCTTTGACTTTTACAACAAACTTCAAGATTATTCGTGATCATATTGTGATCTGAAAGATATTACATAATATGCAGGGTGTTAAGAAAAGGGCATAATATTTTGGGAGGAGGTAGTATTCATACAAGCAAGAAAAAAATGCATAATAAATATGGATCCTAAAATTAATATATTTGAAGGAAGGAGGACTGTTAAACTGGTAGGTAGGCTTATTGTAACCACAGCATATCTTTTCATGTGAGCTCTTTGGTATGTCACAGCTGTCTATTTACTCTTTAGTCTACTGTATTGCAATACGAAACGAGCAAAGAGCTGATATTAGGAGATATGGTGTTGTTACAATACCAATTTCACAATCCTTGTTCCTTAAAATATATTAATGACCCATGTTTATTAGACTTTTTTTTTTTTTGAGGGAGGTGGGATATGATGGTAGGGACTGGATTAATCTTGCTCAGGATAGGGACCGATGGCAGGTTTATATGAGGGTGGTAATGAACCTCCAGGTTCCTTAAAAGTCTTAAGTTTTATGAATAGTAACATGTCTCAAAATATTAGACAGTTTTTTCTTAACACCTTGTATGTATAGTACATTTCGCCACTCAAATTATTTTCATTTCTGTAATTATAAATGAAACTATTTAAAATAAGTTCGCCGAGTTAGCTCTGTGGTAGGGTGTCTGTCTTCAGACTAGTCAGCCCGGGTTCGATTCCTGGCGGGATGAGAAATTCCATGTAAAATTTCTATCTCAGGACTAGGAGAGATGGCGGTGCACAATTTCTAATCACTAAATTGTGCACCAATATGCCTGGGTTAAATCCCAAATCTCTCCGCAGTGCATATGAAGAGAAGGCATAATTATGTCACTGTTGATAGTGATGGGGATTTTAAGTCTGGCAGCCCCCTTGGTGCTATTCGACAAAAGTAGGCTACGTGCCGGCACCAGGTTTCCCCTTCTCCCTTCCTCACCTTCATCATCATCCTCATCCATTCCCTACACTACACTTACACGAACACTAACACATACACTCACTCTAGTACAAGAGACATAACTCTTCACAGATACACATCATGCATAACATGGCCCGCCGAAGTGGTGTGCAACTTGAAAATGGGCCACAGTCCTGTCGTTTATCCTCAGTATGCGGAACTTGAATCACGCAAGTGAAGTGTATAGGCATTAGACACACACACACACACTATTTAAAATAAATGCTTGCCATTTATATTGTGATGGTATTTTATTAATTTACTCCCGTGATAATAATTTATTATGCCGTGTATAAAATCGTGTTAAGATTAGTACCTCGACGCGATGTAAATTACGTGTAATATATAATTTGTGCGGCCGAACCTGGTAATAGGACTTTAGAGCATAACACACAATGTATGTTCTCACTCTTCCATTTAAAAATCCATAGTGGCACTTGTCGCAGACAAGGTCTGAGTTGAGATTTTTCTCGGGGTAGGTTGAGGGTTAGCAAAAAAGATCGTAAAAGGTCACAGCGTTGGATCGTAGTGCTCCTCGCGAAAATTTCATTCCATGTTCTTCTCCTCTAAACAGCAAAACAACTTCTCCTTCCATTCCACATGAAAGTCGTTTTTTCCAGCCCAGGTCGATGGCATTTAAGTGTATTTAAATGCGACAGGCTCATGTCAGTAGATTTACTGGCATGTAAAAGACCTCCTGTGAGACAAAATTCCGGCACACCAGTGATGCTGATATAACCTCGTTAGTTGCGAGCGTCGTTAAATAAACCATATTAAATAAATAAAGTAGTTTTTAACACGTAAACACTAATTTGATAAGCCATGATTCCACCTCTGATACTGAACATATAATCTGCCCACACCTCGACCTAAGAGATGGAGTTGAGGTTAGGGGAGAAAGGTAATAAGACAGTGATGTAATACAGTGCGATAAACATTGACAAAGCCATTTGAACACAAATCCTCAGATGAGGCACAAATGCCCATGGCTGGTACAGTATGTCTTTCTGATATCTTGATCATTTGGTGTACTGATTTTGCCATATTTCTTTGTTTCAGTTTTGTTCCTAAATCATACTCTTCATGCTTCATTCTGCTTAATCTGCTGTAAACAGAGCATTCTCGCTAACTAGACATTGTGGAATGAAAAGTTCTCTCCCCTCTTTCACCTTTATCTCCTTCTTTCCTTTTTTTCTTTCTCACCCTAATCTCTTCTTTTCTCCCCCTCTCTGACCTTCCTTCCTCTATACCTGTCTTTCTTATTTTACCATATAAAGTATTTATTTTGGAAAATCTTAATAGCTATCTGGTACAAAATCAGATCTTTTACATGTCATAGAAATAACATAGAGTTAAACTAATGTTTATTTACTTCTTGTTCTTTCTCTATATGCTAATGCTTATTTTTCCTGTTTACAGAAATACATTTTAAAGTTATTATCTACACAATCGCAAGATGAAGACTGGGTTTATTCAAATTTATGTGCCTATGGATATGAACCCTATGTAGCCAAAGGAAGAGAAAGCTACAACAAATGGATGAATAGCAATGAAAAATCTCTTGACTACGAGTAAGATACGCTTACTTTTTGTTACTGGCAGGTCTTTTGTATTCTTTCAATTAGGAGACTGGAAATATATGAATGTAAATAAAATGAACTATTTTACTTCATATAATTTGTCTCTTTGTCGTATGTTTTAATTACATTATGTAGGCCTTATAACAATATACTGATTAACTAAAAATTTACCATATTTAAAAATTATGTTAAATAAGTAGGAATAGGTCTACACATATACAGGATGAACAGTTCAGTTGTTTATCTCATCTGTGAATGCTTTAGCACAGACGAGTATTTTTGTATCAATGCCAACAGGCTGCAGTACTATTGCTTCTTTTTACTTACATATTTGTATCAGTTTTTTAATGATATTGTATCAACTACAAGATTATCTACCGTCAATGGAATTGGTGATAGTGGGATGGTATTTTGACTAGGTGAATCTGAGGATTCGTCATGGGATTATTTGACATTTGCCTTACAATTTGGGAAAACCTCGGAAGAAAGCCAATTGATAATCAGTCCAAGTGGGAATCGAACCCACGTCCAGACTGCACCCTCAGATCATGAGTCTAGCTCATTATCCATGAGCTATGTCAGTAACTTACTGAGTAACCACAAAGGACAAAATAAATTAATTAATGTAATACGTATTTCAGTCCATAAAGACTTTTACAAGATTTATATGTACTAGCACAGTCAACTTGTGAAGTTCAAGAGGATTTCAAGATAGATTTCATGATGAAAAAGTAACAAGAAGTACAGATATTAGCATAGATTTCTCACCAAAGAACATTTGGATACACAGAAGAATGTTTGGATGACATTGCTTACAGTTTAGAAAATTTCCTCTGCATCTTTTGCGGCAAACGGCAATATTTTGTGGTTCTGTACGCATAGCTACGAAAGTATTAATGGTAAACCCACATAAAATTACTATGGTATAGGTACTACAATTCAGAGACTTTGTATGTAGGCTCAATTTTGTGGATAGACTCTAAAAGAAAAAATTGACCTTCACCTTCTCCTGTTTTCGGGTTAGGCTAGGTTCCACCTCCATGGTTATGTAAATTCCAAAAACAATTGATACTAGAGCTTCGTAAAACCTGACCACCTCCTCAATGAAGTGCCCTCCATGATTCGAAAATAGCAGTACCATTAATACTGAGAGAGTTAAAGGACCATTTTCTTTAGAAAACTTTTATTTATGTCTTTCCCCCTTTTTTTTTTTTTTTTTTTTTTTTTTTTTTTTTTTTTTTTTTTGTGGATTGGGAGGAAAGGTAATTTGTTTATTTTCAACAAGATTCTGCCAGTGCACATACAATCAGAGTTTCAATGAAAGCAGTTATGAGCTGTTTGACGATAGGATTATTAGCAATAATGTCTGGCTCTCTAGATCCCCGATTTAGATGCTTATTGGGTGGGATAGGGAGCATCCTTAAGAACTTAAGCTCTAGTAAGCTTTTTGTGCACTCGTTATGGAATGAATTGCGTACCGATTATGCTGCTAGACTAAGCTGACCCCACCATCCACCACACAACACATTCCTTTCTAGTCATCAAATCCATGTACCATACCTCTAGTGGTGGTCTGCTTTACCTCGTAAATCAGTTTTGAGTCATTGTGTCCCCTTCAGGAGGAGAGAAGAACCGGAGGGAGGTGGTCCAACGCTTCTTTTGTATACATATAAGTTGTCCAGAATCCACCACCATTGCCATCTATCAATGGACAAACCATGAGGCACTGTGCATGGTGGACGATTCATTCAGTATTGTACAAGCACAAGTGACGCCTATTTTTCGAAATGGAAATGATAATGAAGAGGAATTGTGGAGAGTGTTGATGAAATGAGGGGGAAATTGAACGCCAAGGAAACCCTCATAAACTTGGCTTTGCCACAAATCCAACTCCGCCGCCACTGGGATTTGAACTTAGGGTCCACAGTCGTTGCAAGCCAGCTCTCTGCCAACTGAGCTATCAAGACGGCTATTCCCTGACTTAACTCCGTATGACTTCCATCTCGAGAAGAGAATTGAAAAGGAAAGTGTGCAAATCAAATCCCCACACCCTGGTTGAACTGGAAAACTGTGTTCTTAAAAACTGCCTCCATTTCTCGAAGGAAACTGTATTGAGTGGTGAGTAATTTCTTAAACGTGCCAAAAATAGGTGGTCCATTTCAGTAACTCCTTGGTTAATTTTGGTGAATAAATTATTTTTTAAGGTTTATTTCATTTTAAATTAATGCGGAAACTGTCTGCTGTTTCGTTTGCATTTGAAACACTGAATAGTATCTGTAATCGATGAGTTGGAATGCTTTCTGACGAAGATGGAAGCTGAAAGTCAGCTTGCAGAAAACCACTCAACTGTTCACTCCAATTTTCGTTTGCAGATACTTTGTAGTTAAAGAAAATCTTACAAATGCCTCCATGATTATTATTTACTAAAATATATTTGTATAAATAGTATCTACTGTATGTTAATTAAAAAAATATCATTACTTGCAGGAAAATGAATTGTGTATTTCAATTTATAAGAAGATATGGTGCTTGTCACTTGTCTTAAAAATAAGGCAATATAAATTTCTTCTATAGCAACGTAATCACAAAATTCATATTTTTGTAGAGGTTTTCACCCCTTTCTCCTGATAAGTCTTATTACTTGGCATTGATTTTCCCTTTTGTCTTATCTGCACAGGACAGTTTTTAATAATACTGTAGCTCTACTGTGTTGCATATATAACCTCAAGTTACTATACTATATTTTCATAAATACTTCTCATTCCCTATTATCAGCTCCGGTTTTTAAGATGTTGTTCTTGTCATCACTGCCAGTGTTGAACCATATACAGTGAAACCTCTCCTTACAGACACTCCCAAGATACGGACACTCCTCATATACGGACAGACTTTTATGTCCCAACTGAAATAATATAGAAATAATGATAAATTTAACTCTCGTTTACAGACACACTCACACTCAGACATGGACAGCTGTTTCACAGTCCTAAAGCTTGCTTTACCTCCTGACTGCGGACAGAACTTGGGTTTCAAGACCTAATGTGAAACAAAAATGGAAAAGAACTGAACAGAAATTCTTTTAACATGAAAGAAGACAATAAGGGTCTCGTAGGCTACCACTAGCCCAGCCGGTTACCCCTTGTTAGCTGGAAGCGGGTGGATAAACAAAATCATAAAATTTAACCTGTCTGATGGATCCAAGGTTTCCGCAGTCGTGAAATTGTATTCGACATATGATAGGGTTAGTAGGATTACTCTCTTCACTTCAATCAGTTTTTCTGTTTCGAGAGACATGGCACCTGAACGTAAAGGTTAAGTTGAAAACTGTAAATTACAGTACTGCATAACTATACACCTGGAATAAAATTGCATGGCACAGTACTGTATTTTCCTTTTTCGGTCTTATCTACTATAATTCAAAGTTGCAAAGAATTTACTGTAGTGCAGTAGATTGTATTTAGAATTAAACTATAGTAATACATTTCATTTAAAGCGTGAAGGGATACATAATGCATATTATAAATTTACTGTTAGATTGGGGAGCCTCCCTCCCAATAAAGAGCACTTCCCAGATGCGGACAGATTATTACACTCCTTCAATATCCGTAAATGAGAGGTTTCACTGTAACATTATCTCATTGAAATTTATTTCCAGTGTGTCAGTGAGGGACTTGTGTAATGCTTTAAAATGGGGAAGCTATGAAGAATATGAGTTTGGCTTGCAACAACTTCAGAAGTATCCTGACAATAATGCTGATCTCTCTGAAAAGCGCTCATTTCTTCTGTCTGCTTTGGCAGCATGTCCTCTTCACGCAGAGAAAACTAACAGGTATTTAAAACAAAAAAAAATGTTTGTACCAAATATTTCACTTAGAAGTCATTGAAGTCACAAGTTGTAATGAATAGATTCAATAAAGACTGCATCATTACCGTATTTACTCGAATATTTCACGCACTTTTTTCCCGCATTTTCGATCTATGAATTAAGGGTGCGTGAATTAAGCGAGGAATTTCACAAGCTGGTATTTTTAAGGGTAAAAATGACAAAACTACAATTTTTTTTAAGAGCTTGTTTTTGTTTCCTCCAGTAGCGAATATTAAATTCTGGAACTGTGAATTCACGTCCAGCTGCTCTGTTGCCATGTGTTTCTGCATACGCAATAACTTTTAATTTGAAGGACGCAGTATGACTCGAATATTGGGATTTACCATTCATTGTTAAAACTTTTAACAGACGGCTTTTGACAGGTTTCCCTTTTCGAGTCTCAAACTCAACTGATGCGATCCAACACAAAGCTTTCAAACCACCCTTATTCAAATGGTAGGGGGAGATCAATACCCTATACCGGTATTTTTAAAGGACTTTCATAGACGAGAAGGGTGCACCTGTAACAGGTAGCTGTCCGGTCCCAAATACCGCTATGCACTCTCTCGTTACGGCATTTAAGATATCGTACATTGAGGGCTCCTCAACATAGCACACCTCATTACTTCAAGTTTCAGCATGTACTTGTTACAGTATTTCACGAATATTAAATGCGTGAAATATACAAGGAAATTAATTTATTAAATTATATAGTAAATAATTTGGGTGCGTGAAATATGCGATGGCGTGAATTACGCGAGTAAATACGGTATTCTTATGGTGAAAGATTGAAAAAAAAACAGACTTGTTTTAATATTTTTTACATACTCATTATCCATCTTAATCAAATGATTTTATATTGCATTTCATTTGATATTTTGTGTTGAAAGAAATTACTTTTATGATGTGTAGGCCTAATTATACTCTGTGATGTAAAATTAACATTGAATTAATTTTTTACAGTCTTCTGAAGTTAGTGTTTCAAGATGAGCCACACAGATTTTCACGTAACGATGTATATGCTGTTGTATCACAGTTTTCAAACCATGCAACTGGCTGGACTACATGGTACGATTTTCTGAGTGACAATTGGAATCCTATCAGTGACAGGTATTATTATTATTATTATTATTATTATTATTATTATTATTATTATTATTATTATTATCGTCATTATTGCTGGCACTAAAAAAAAACAATGATTGTCTATTTGGCTACTCCAGAGTCAGACAGTAATGCTACTAGATACAGTAATTTATGACTAGGACTGGTGCTTTCCGTACCACAACAGAGAATTAAAGTTACATAGTACTTCCAGAGTTTCGCCACTGTGTGTAAGTCGCCTTGTAAACACTGCTCGTACACACAGTATACAACAGCAACTAAATTGATACTCAGCAGACACAAGGTATTCAGTAATAGGCGAGTGCATTGCATTAGTGGCCATCTGAGTCACAACTGAATGATTTTTTAAAAGCTCCTTCCATGCTGTGAATATTTCGGGAGATGGCACCAGGTTTACCTTTACCTCCAAGACTGGTGATAGTTCGTTGGGGAACGTGGTTAGAGGCTGCTTTAATAATATATTATGCCAAATATTTTCATACAGTTGTGGACGCAGTAAACGAGCTCAATATTGAAGACAGTTCTTTGCTTAGAGCGGCGAAATTCCTCATATCAGACTAACTCTTTCAAAATTTGCCAACAATTGAAAGAGATTTCAAACATGAAGCAAGAACAGTCACAATGTTGGAATCAGAAAACCAGAAAATTGTTGAAGTTCCTCAATATGTCGATGATTTTTCAGTCAAACTACAATTGAAGCAAAAAGCAGCGAAAGAAAATTTGTAAAATATGTTTTAAAAAAATGCATAATTTTTTACTATATTTTAAATTATAAAAGAAAAAGAAGAATCAAATACTGCGAAAAGTTGGCTGCACTTGAAATAATCGTGATATTCCTCATTTTTTTAATCACATTTGTGACGTGGAAAGAACATTTTCAGAATTCAAAACAGGTTTCTCCGAAAATCGGAGAAATTTTCGTTTAGAAACATTGAAAGTGTACACTGTACATTGCAATAAGTTTCGATAATGATGTAGCGGTATATCATCAGGCAGCATTATGGAGAAGAATTTATTTCAAGGTATTTTTGACGGAACAATATAATATATACATCACATTTCTCTTCAGACCACGCGAGCTGCTTGTGATGCAGTATACTTCATGTCCACAGGTCGGAAAGTGCCAGCCCTATGTATAACTTTCTGAACTATGCTGGTCTTCCATTACATTTTTGAAACGGGGTTATCTGGAGGGTAAAATTCAGGACTCTCGATGAAAGGATAATAGGCGAGAATAATGACTAGCAGAGTTAACATGGCCAGTAAAGTTCCTCTGCAGTCCTCTCATTCAGGGAAAAGATTCTTATACATGCCGTAAATCTACGATACAAGTTTATCAGCTTTATTTTCCTTTCGAAAGAAGACACATGAGGAATTTCTGTCACCATTAAAAATCCATCATCTTTAGCTGGAGTTGAATCTGTGAATCTTGGTTCCAGTCCTAGAGCGTCAAGGGTAACTTCCCAAAAACTTGTCATAGGAAAATTTCAGTTAATTGTATATTAGATCTATAACCCTAAAATTTGTACGAAACCACTTTTGCTCCAGCATGTGAATGAAGAATGTGTGGCGTACGTTTTGAGAATGTTTACTTGTCATTATTTTTTGTGTATTATATTTTTTGGTTAATTAACTTATTGTTCTAGGTATAAAAATGATGATCTCGTATGGAAAGAAATGATTAAATTAGCTACCCAACATTTCATTACTCAAGAAGGTCTTGATAAGGTTTGTATTCTGAAATCTACAAGCATGTAACAAATACCTAAGTAAAATAAAATATGTTTATTTTTTATGTAATAGAAAATAAATTTAAATGCAATGTTTTAAGAGATTTTATTTTAAAAAGTAAACCTACAGGAAGAAGATACTGTATTTGCGTCTCTTTTTCAAAATCCCTTTACAATTTATCTCCAAAGTGAGCTGAGTTGAAAGCGCTCTATAATTAGCCATAAAAACAGTTGATAGAATCCACACTGTTAATATATCCATAATACAATAAATGGATTCTTTTTATCTTTTTTTTTTATATTTTCTTGTTTAAATTGTATATCTGGGACAAGCATGACATGCTCATACTGTCTTCTGTAAATTATCGGTACCGGTAGGTCTACTTCCTAATGAGAAAGTGATGCTAGGAAAACAGCCAAATACTGATAAATATAATTCGCATTCATATATATTTCATGTAAAGTTAGGTTTTTCTTTTTCAGGTGAAAGCTCTTCATTTGGCTCATGAGAGAGACTTTGGCAGTGCTGAATCTGAGATACAGGCAGCCGAAATAAAGGGTATGCAAGAAGTAAAGTGGAGCAATAAAAATTTGGCTGCCATGGAAGCGTGGCTTGACAGAAACTTACAGCAATGAAACTTCATTTCTTGTGTCATGAATGAAATGTTTGTAAATCACATTCTGACAGTACTAAAATATTAATAATAAAAATAGTTTGCTTGACAGTATGAGTGAAGAGGAAAAAGATAATGAACTTTGATTAAGAATTAAAATAACTGGAAAGGAATTTCCCTTCCAGGAAAAATTAATTTCCTCTACAATGCTTTTCACGTGACTTTGTTCATACGTTTCACCTTCTTCGTGGCTACAGTATTTTATCTCAGCACATGTAATATTTAATTTACCATAACAGTGATTGAGTCTTAACATTACAACTAGGCAACGTTGCTTCTGGCTCGTGTTAGTTTGGACTGCTAAAAAGTCGTGATCCCTAAGAATTAAGTCGCATGAAAACGAGTATAGCATACAATCAGGTCTCCCCCCACCCAACTTTTCAAAGTTTTCGTCTTACAAAGCCTGTACTTAACAATCCATTATAATGCATTACCTTACTTCAAGACAGCCTGTGAATTTTGACTTCATGTTGATTTTAAACAAGTTTCAGCTCGTTCAACATATTTTATGTGCATGTGTATGTTTAGTAAGATCTTATATTTGACAAACTGCTACTATTGGTTAAAATGTGTTAAGAGTTGTTTGTTCTTATGATTAATAAAAACAAGAGGCACTTTCGCCATATAAAGAAAAACACATTTTTCTACAAACTTTCCGCACCCAGCTTTCCTTTCTGCAACAGCTTTATGAACGAGATTCAAGATTTTAAGTATTATTCTCAAATGAGATGCCTGGTAATGGTAACAAGCCTTCCTGGATCATTATAGAGCGAAAATACGCTTTTATTAGATCCAATTTACTGAAACTTTTCTCTCTTTTCCATTTGCCATTAAGATAGAAATAGTCAACAAAATCCTAAGGTACTTATATCCAAATGCTGAGAAAAAATGCACCATGTTGTCTTTTAAAATATAATACAAAGTTTGATGGAAGGTTTCTGTGTGACTGTCTACCACTATTGCTTGTCAGTGAATCAGTCCATCATACAACTGCCTTTCTACATCCTTTCTATCTGAGTTAACATACAGAAGAATTTCTTAAATCTTAATACATAGATTTTGAAGTTTGGAGATCTGATAATTTCTGCATGTTTGATTTGAGTTTTATTAGCCGTAGGAATTACAGTTATATTACCGGTTGTTCTGTATGGTTGTGAAACTTGGACTCTCACTTTGAGAGAGGAACAGAGATTAAGGGTGTTTGAGAATAACATTCTTAGGAAAATATTTGGGGCTAAGAGGGATGAAGTTATAGGAGAATGGAGAAAGTTACACAATGCAGAACTGCATGCATTGTATACTTCACCTGACATAATTAGAAACCTTAAATCTAGACGTTTGAGATGGCAGGGCATGTAGCACGTATGGGCGAATCCAGAAATGCATATAGAGTGTTAGTTGGAAAACCGGAGGGGAAAAATACCTTTGGGGAGGCCGAGACGTAGATGGGAGGATAATATTAAAATGGATTTGAGGGAGGTGGGATATGATGATAGAGACTGGATTAATCTTGCACAGGATAGGGACCAATGGCGGGCTTATGTGAGGGCGGCAATGAACTTTCAGGTTCCTTAAAAGCCATTTGTAAGTAAGTTGTAAGTAAGGAATTACAAGTGTTCATGGCATCATCAGTACACAAGAAAAATTACATAGTTTGATATACATTACCAGGGAACGGATTTATATGGACTAAAAATATATGAAATATGTAAATATATATGTAGTTATTTTTACCAAAATATGGAATTAAATATGGATTTTTACCAAAATATGGAATTAAATATGGACTTAAAATTATAAAAAAATGACTATGTATGTTAAATATTGGTACATTTTAATCAAACTAAACAAAAAATATAATGGACGTACCTTATCTTCCAATGTAGTTTCAACAAAACACAATTTTTATTGTCTGTTACCATAACAATAGGTTACAAACATTTCTTTCAAGTGCTGAAAAGTGAATCTTCTTCTATTGTCTCTGAGGATAGATTTATACTGACTAAAAGAGCGTTCGACGTCACAAGAAGTAACTGGTACATAATTCAATTTCACAATGTCTGCTGGGGATAAGTCCAAGTTAATCTTCACTGTTGATTCACCACTCATCACAGCAACAACCTTTTGTAGTTCTTCATATCCAGGGTTTTTTGAAAGTACAGTGTCCACCTTAGCTCTTACTGCATCTGCAACTTTACCTCTACCACGATTCAGTTGTTCCACAGTACTATTTATAATTTCAAAACTTTCAGATAGTGAAAGGTGCCTATTTTGGAGACTTTTGAGCGTTTTTATGATGCATGAAAATGTATGCTGAATGTGAGCTAAGTCATTCTTCACACTTATGTCACAGGTAACTGTTTTCGCAGTATCAATTGAGACTGCATCTTCAGAGTCCAATGCAAGGAGAACATTGTTAATAGAGTCTATATGTTCGGCATAATATTCAACTGCTTCTAGCCATGTACCCCATCTAGTTAAAATTGGCTTTGGTGGCAATGGAATTTCAGGGTACATTTCTTTCAACACGTTAACTCTACTGGGAGCTTTGAGAAATACTTTTTTCACTGATGAAATCAACAAATCTACTTTAGGGAAATTGTCTCTGACCACTTCTGCCACACGATGAAATGCATGCGCCACACAAGTAAAATGAGTCAATTTAGGATATACAACAGATAATGCTTGTCCAGCTTTGACCATATAAGGGGCAGCATCGCTAATAAAGAATAACACATTATCGTACATAATACCCTTTGGCCACAGGATACCCATAGCTTCGTTGAACAGTTTAACTATAGTTTTGTTATTGCACTTTTCTAGAACATCACAATGTAAAAGAATTCGTTCAGAATATTGTTCACTTAACAAACCGATAACTACATTACCAACAAGTCTACCTTCTTTGTCGGGAGTCTCATCAATGGAAACCCAAATTGAACTATCTTTAATTTCATCTCTTATCTTCTGTATTGTCTCATCGTAGATGGATGGAGCATACGTCTTCCTAAGTGTTGACTCATCCGGGATTGTATGTTGAGTATATTTTTCAAGGAATTCCCTGAAGACCTTATTCTTTAGTTTGTAGAGAGGAATATCAGCAGAGATGAGAGAACGGCACAGGTCGATGTTAAACTCAGATCTTACATTCGATGTTGTTGGTTGTGTTAAAAACAATTGTCTCTGCTTGGAATTTAGTTGTTTGTTGGCCTGATGTTTACTAGTTGTAATGTGTTGTTGCACCAGGAACTTTTGTGTAGATGATACTGCACACTGACACAAATTACAAAATAATATTTTATTGTCAGTTGATAAACCATCTTCTTTAAATTCTGAAATGTAACTTGTTAGTTTTGATTTTAAATTGACTGAATGACGTACTTTTGGCATATTTACCGTCTTTATAGTATGATTTACAAAACTGAACCTATGTGTACTCTGACTGGCATTTAACTGTTGAGCTGCACAACTGAAGTCTGTTAAAAATTTTAAATTAAATTAATACAGTTTTGTAACTTACTTTCCCATTGTTGATAGGACTGCTAATTTTCAAATAACTCTGATGTTAAAGGGATTACTGAACATGTGTTTAAATCTCTATTGTTGAAATGTATTTTTAAAAGTTAATGGAATTTTGTTTTGTTTTATTGTTAAACCTAATATAATATGGACTGTTTTATATGAAATATGGAAAATATATGGAAATTAACGAAAATATGTACTAAACTCTAAAATATGGAAAAATATGGAAAATAAAAGTAGGATTTTTCAACCCTACACATTGTGAAACATAAAGATAATGCAAAATATAAATTATATTAGCTTTATAAGTAAATATGTATTTACATATAAATCCTTTCCCTGTACATTACAATGCAAACTTAATTCTAAGTAACATGCAAAACTACAATTCATTTAATTATACTATACATTGAAAGTGAAGCACACTATAAAGGATGGATTACCCAAAGTACTGTAGGCCTATTACTACAATACAAACTTGATATTAGGTAACATACTAACTTCGGCTACGAAGCCCATCTGAGAGCATTCAGCTTGACTACTTCTAATCTCCAGGTGTGTGTGGCACTGTCCCATCCAGACTATTCGTTTCCCCTCCCCATTCTTCACCTCCACACTGGCAACCTGAGACATAAAACGAGTAAAGGCAGTATCAAGGAGAGAACGGTAATTAAGTTACTAAAACTTTAAATTTAGATATTCATTTGTGCAAAATGGTATATGTCGGTAAAATGTTTTTCACATTTTTTTTAATTATTTTATGTTAAACTCTTTGGTATGATGTGGAGGTTTATTGTTTAAATTGCTGCTGCAATGATATATACTTTCAAGACTTCTGGTAAGTGTATGTTTCGGAATGTTCTGGTCTCATACTCATGATAGGTTGAATCTGTTTTAAAAGAATCTGTATTTTCATGAATCCTTTCCTACGTTTTCCATATTAACCATATGTACTAAATGAGTTGCTTTTACTATATTCCAATGTATTTTACTTTCTTTTTTTCTATTATGATATTATTTTCATGTTGTTTAGTGTCGATTTTATTAAGCTATTATTTTTTTTTAAATATGTTAGGCAAAATCATTAATGGTGCAACATAATGCAGCAGAGGAGGCACCCCCCCCCCCTCTCACGGGGATGATACGTGAGTGGAGCTAGATCATAAGCTCTAAGATGACAGCCTCATCATTGATCTTACCCTGCGAGAGGTTGGTAGCTTCTCCAGGGGACATTTAAATTACTCGAATCCTCCAAATTAATTCTCGCCGGACAGACATTAGGAAGACCAGTAAAACATTGGCGAGATCAATTTTAATGGAGGCGGAACAGGCCGAAAGGCCTAAACCTTGAAAAAGAAGAAGAAGATAGTATTCTGCTCTTTAACTTTTTGTTAAATTTTAACTGCTTGTAAACTTTGTGACCTGGTTGAGTGTAAGAGAAGGCCCTATGGCCTTAACTCTGCCAGTATAAATAAAGAATTATTATTATTATTATTATTATTATTATTATTATTATTATTATTATTATTATTATTATGGACAGGCATTTACTGGGTCGTGAACCGGAAGTGCTTCGAAACATGCCAAGAGATGGGATTGTTATTTACAATGCCTGTCTCTTTGTATCTCTCTCGTTCTGTACCGTACAAGTCAAAAAAAATTGAAGGGTTCAGAAGCAAAGAGGTATAAGAGCACTTTCTCTCTTTCTTGTATGGAGGAGGGACCCGAAGGCTTGCACTGCAGCCTGAGGCTTATTGTGCTTACCACTCCTATTCTGTGAATGATTGGGTAGCCAAACAGCCATACAAGTACAGCATGCTTCACCAAGAACTTTATCCGGACTATGGTATGGATGATGATGATGATATGTGAATCAGGGGCGGACGCAGGATCTTTTTTCGGGGAGGGATTTGAGGAGATAGTAAAAATGGAGTAATGAGAAGTAAGTTTATATATTCACAATTTGTTTCCGAGTCACAAACATTTACAAGTTGACCTGAGTAGCGTAGCCGATATAGCCTTCTGTGCTCGAAGTTGCGGGTTCTACCCCAACCCATCTCGATGGCATTTAAGTGTGTTTAAATGCGACAGGCCTCATATCAGTCGATTTACTGGCATGTAAAACAAGTCCTGAGGGAAAAAATTCCGGTACACCGGCGACGCTGATATAACCTCGACAATTGCGAGCGTTGTTAAATAAACCATAATTTTTTAATTTTAACATTTACAATGACTACAATACAAAAACAATGACAAAATGACATTTACAGAAAAAGGCGACGAGGCTTCTTAGACATTTCATCCAGTACTTCATGAGCTTTTACTTCTGCATTTTTAAGTATATACATCAAGGCCAGTCCATTTAATCTGTCTGCTCCCATCGTGCTCCTCAAGTAAGTCTTCAAATACTGCAAAGTTGAGAACGACCGTTCTGGTGTTGCTTTAGTTACAGGCAACGTGCAGAAAAGTTTCAGCGCCTTGCGAGTGCAGGGAAAAATAATTTCATTGCACCTGTTCAAAGATGATATAAAATCAATAGGTATTAGGTGAAGATTTTTCTAATCAAGGAAATTTCTTCTCCACATCTTCAATTCATTGAAGAAAGACTCTGGTGATACATCAACATCATTGGGCCACTGATTTACTACAGCCTCAATAGCAGTTTCTAAATCTTCATCTGATGCTCGCACTATGTTTTCAGGCAGCAAAATTTGTATGGACTTTAGGATTTCTTTATGATTTAAAAACCTGTCCTTGAGCTGACTAATGAAATAGTCTAAGAAGAGAAGGAAAATTAAAAGCCTAAAATACTCTTCATGACTCTCTGTCTTGAAGTAAGAACGCTGTGTTTGTCTTCCTGCAGTTTTTGGAATTTAACATTTTAGCAAAGAGAATTTACGTGGAAAACTCTCTAATTCCAATGTACATTCACGAATTAAAATTAATATTATTTTTGTTTCTTGATTCATATTTTTCTCAAAATTTCGGGAGGGGATATATCCCCTTAATCCCCCTCCCTTGCATCCGCCCCTGATGTGAATTAATTATGGCGAAATGAGTTCGAGGTCCAACGTTGAAAGTTACCCAGCAATTCTGCTTTAGTTTGTTTTGAGAAAATATAATTGAAAATGTTTAAGCTTTCGTAAATTTTGTCAAATTTTAATTTTAATGTGTGATCTGGTTAAGCTTTAGCTTACCCTGGATGCACATCACTACATTTTTTTTAGAAATGACGCTTGTACCCCTTTGCACCTGACCCCCTCAATTCGAGTTGGATTATCTTTTATTTTATTTGGTTATTTAACGACGCTATATCAACTATTAGGTTGTTTAACACCGATGAGATTGGTGATAGCGAGATGAGGCCGAGGATTCGCCATAGATTACCTTGCATTCACATTACTGTTGGGGAAAACCTCCGGAAAAACCCAAGCGAGGATCGAACCCACGCCAGAATGCAACTTCAGACCGGCAGGCAAGCGCCTTAACTGACTGAGCCATGCCGGTGGCTGAGTTGGATTATCGTCATGGCACTTGCAAAGTCAACGAAACAACAATAATAATAATAATAATAATAATAATAATAATAATAATAATAATAATTAAGGATAAATCGCAATATAGCGAACGCCAGTAGGGGAAGTTATCCCCACCCATATGAAATGTGCATTCGACACTGCACTCGCCTATCACGTAGAGAGTCTGGTGAGCTAGTAGGGGAAAAGTGGAAGGGGTCGTGGGCGGAGCTTCTACGTTCGCTATATTGCGATTGGCCCATAATTAAACACAAATTTCAATGATAAATGGGAAGAACAGCTGTTTTTATATGTGTCCAAAGGAGAAAATGTCCTTTGCCTTTTGTGCTCAAAAATATTAGTGAGTGTACACAAAGGCATTACATGACCAAACACGAAGATCACAGGAACATTACGAGTATTATTATTATTATTATTATTATTATTATTATTATTATTATTATTATTATTATTATTATTAGCAACAATAATAAGTATGGCCATTCAGTGTTTCATATATTCTATATATATATATATATATATATATATATATATATATATATAGACACACACACACACACACACACCCATTGAGTGTTCTTTCTCTTTATTATAATGAATATTTGTAGGGGATGTAATGAAGATAAATTTCAAGAGAAGAATTCTGTGGTTCCAAGACAAAAGATGGTATCTTTATTGTGGCAAAAAGTGGCGTGTATACCTCGATTATCTTTCTCTTTAACCTATTGTTAGTTCACTGCTGTTAAATGATTGTTAGCACGTCTGACCATGAAACAAACGAGCCTGGGTTCAAATCCTGGTTGGGACAAGTTACCTGGTTGGGGTTTTCTCTCAAGCAATTGAAGCAGAATTGCTGGGTAACTTTCTGCGTTGGACTTAGAATTCATTTCGGCATCATTAATTCGCATATCATCATCCATGCATTAACCTGAGAAGTTCATGGTGCAGGGTACTGTACTTGTACAAGAGCGTGGCTGTTCGGCTACCCAATCATTCACTAAATAGGAGTGATACGCCTCTGGCTGCAGTGCAAGCCTTCGGGTTCCTCCTCTGTACAAGAGAGAAAAAGCATACTTATGAAACATGATTACTATGATTTTGTAAACTTTAAATCAGAGGTCATCAGCATAGTGCACCCTCAGACTAGCATTTCTTACCCGCAGGTAAGACATAGTATTATCGTGCATCCATGGCTGCTGGTAGGTATGCTTCCTCCCTCTCCCTTTTGCTATATTTCGCACATAGTTGATCTGCAAACAGAAAATTAATCCTATGCTAATCAGTAATAATACTTAGTTAACATTGGGAATATTTGTCTTGACCAATAATAATCTACTTCCATGATCACTGATGGTGTAGACTATACACTGTCAAGTATTCCAGTTACATTGATGTGGAGGTAAACCAAGAAGGGTTGCTACCTTGATGCAATAAGCTCTTCCCACCCAAATACCTCCTTTCCAAATTAAAAATGTTAAAAATGCCATCGGATAACAGCTATAACACCTGTAAGATAATTAATTTATTAATTGTTTTCTCCCCAAGGGCAGGTCTTTCATTGCAAACCCCATTCTCCAATCTTTTTTATTTATAAGATAATGAGTATAATAATGAGTTGGTGAAATGAACATGTATTAATATAGCTCTGTTTTACACAATCTAAATGTTTATTGTATGTAATTTAACTCAATAGAACAGATTAATATTATAAATAAAATTTAAACATGTGTTCATATCATTTAAAAATTGTGTTATGGTTCTATATCCATAATCATTGTTTAGGTGCATGAGCAAGGTGGGGTTACCAGGTTTTTTAACCCCCTCCCCCATCCCCCACCTTGAACTTTTTGAAAAAATGACATATTTAGATTTGAGTACATTTTTATCCATAATTGCTCCCCTTCTCTAATTTTTCACTGTCAGAGTAACAAAATCTACATCGACATAGTCCTCCTATCTCTCCTTCAATATAATCTCTGTGCTTGGTGTTGTGGCACGTTTGAAAGATGTACTGCCTAGTACAGATCTTCTAATAAAATGGAGCTGACACAATATGAAATTTAACTTCTTGTGAAGCATATTGGAAAGGTTACTTTGACAGTTCTGCAGTGCAGATGTTGTCAAATATTGTGTATTGTCGATTTTAAACTCATTTTAAGAGCGATATTTACCCATTCGTTGATTGAGTTCTGACTTTATTGTGAAACATTTGTTTAAGTAACATTTTATGCACTTGACAGTTTCATATTTTTTATATAAACTTCACATTCTCATTCCGGGTTCTTTGATATGTTTAAGTTGCCGCATAGCTCAATTTTATCATTTTTTTAATCAAAAAGTCGCATAATGATTCTCGTGAGGTTAGGGAAAATTTCACATTGCCAAATATTTCTTCGCAGCCACTGCATGGCAATATTGTCGCAAACATTCTTCCTGGAACTAGTTTCACATCACTCTGTGAAAATTCAGCTGATAATAATAATAATAATAATAATACACAAAATTTTAAATACTAATAATGTAAATTGTAAACAAGTTTAATAATGACCCCCCCCCCCTTGACAAGATTCTGCGTACACCATTGTAATTGTTAATATGAAAACTGGAATGTATATGTTTCCCCCACACACACACACTCTGTACTTCAATGTTCTCAACATTTTCGATGATGTTGTTTAGTCAACTGTCCGAAGACAGGTCTGAACCTTACAAGTGTTACCAACAAGGCACCATTTATGGGGAAACTAGGCCAGGGGATATGGAGTAGGGTGGCCAGTTCCTTTCCCCCTCTAATGCATACATCGCCGACTAGCTACATTAATATTACACTAGTCAAACTTCAGGTGCATACAAACAATTGTTCTTTCTCTGACACATATCGTCAAGTGAAATGTACTGTCTGATAATATACCGGTACTCGTACGTACATGCCAGCCAGAACCCAAATCAGACGATATAAGGCCGCCCCCCTTTTTTCTCACATTACTTTGTTGCGATCCGCTAGCCTAAGGTACAGAGTATAATTTATAGAACATAATAATGTGAAATTTTGTAACAATTTAAAGAGAAAACAATTATTTTTTTATTTAATTCAATATAGTCGTTTGTTTAAATTCTCATAGATGTTTTGTTCGCGGCCCCCTATTAACTGCTCTGAGGGCCCCTAGAAGGCCGAGGCCCTCCAGTTGAAAATCACTGCTATATGTTACATTGAGAGTACAACTTATAGGTAGCTGTGGCATAAAAGATAAAAGAAAATGACATACTTACCAATTCTTATCTTTTACGATATTGGTATGGAATGTCTCAACTTCTCATTTTGTTTCGAAGTAGGCCTATTAATAGATCGGAAAAAGTTGTGTAAGTCCCATCTCTTGCTGTTCTTTATTCAAATTGCTCGGATACCGTAATATAGTTTGATACGTAAAGTAGGAAATAACAAGGAAGGCCAATATGAAGCCTTATTTGTATCTGAAGTAATCTGCTTAAAGTCAGTGGTTGAAGGCTATACTTCACGTGTCACACGAGGCGTGATTATTTGTCTCTACTCTCTCCCTCTTTCTCACACAGTTGTTTTTAAAAGAAGTTTTTAATTATACCTTTCGTCATGAAATTGAAAATCTATTTCATATAATTATAGCAACATAACTTGTACATCACAACCAAAAACAACTCGAGTGCATATGCATTATCGTACTAGGTATCATATATGTATGTATATAGAAGCCCAGGTCCAAATCCTATCGATTCCATGTGAACTTTTCTATTTGGGGACAGCGACTGTGTTGGGGGAAAAATTACTGTATTAGCGTAATATCATTTTCCTTGCTGCCATTTCTCAGTTATGTATCGAATTATAAGAAAAATGGGGCAAGTTTTAGCCATATAGGGTTACGCTTAAACGTTTTACGATATATATATATATATATATATATATATATATATATATATATATATATATATATATCCCCCTAATCTTTCTCATCGCCATTATTCGCAAATCTATCATATACCTGCCTTTACCAGAAGACTTAATCACCTTTATTACGGTAATATGTTTATTTTCATACAATTCCTCGATTTTTATTAGAGTCAATACTAATAGGAACCATTGGCTCAATCTCCTAAATTGAGACCACTTATTCTGCAATTACCGAGGTTATATCAGTGTTGCCCGTGTGCCGGAATTTTGTCCTGCAGAAGTTCTTTTACATGCCAGTAAATCTACTGACATGACCCTATCGCATTTAAGCACTTAAATGCCATCGACCTGGACCGGGATCGAACTCGCAACCTCGAGCACAGAAGGCCAGCGCTATACCGACTTTTCTAAGGCATTAAGACAAATGTTAGGATGAGCCCTGAAAGAAATGGGCCACGGACTTATCACCCACCAGTAGGCTATACGTTTCATATTTCCAAATTCTGTGATTTGCTTATCTTCAACTGGCGATGGAACCTTGGTAGTAGCAGTATTTCTTAAATCTCTGATTGGCATCAGGGACTTGGCTATGGTAATGCTGCATTTCTCCCTCGGCTCTACGCTTATGTCAGAGCTGTTGTGGAACGCGGCGGTAGTAGTTGTTCATGCTATTATGGTTATGCATGCGCAGCTGACTTAATTGCCCGGCCGTTTAACGTTCTTCTATTTGACGGCCCTTTCGGCTTTTTCCTCTGCAGAATTTATTTGTCCCTTAAGTGGGGCAGTGTCAACGAAGTGAGACAAGTAGCCTTAGGCTAGAACTGCTAGAAGCTCATATAAAGAATGTCCCAAGAGCCCTTCCAAGGACGTGATGTCGTGTAGGTACTTTAATGTACACTTCCTCCTTTCTCTCTCATTGGTTGATTCATTCATTCCATACGATAATAATAGAAATATTGGATAGTACCTGTAAGTATATACATGAATATTAAATAAAATATACTACAGCACAGTGTTAAAGAAAGAACTATTGTATTTTATTTCCATACCGGTATACTTCACTTCGAGTATAGACGTTTCACGCAATCATTGGGATTTCCTTAAATCCCCTGTCACTTTTTGTCACTCATCATTATAATGAGCCACCAGACGAAGGAAATGGTATAAATTACTGTTCTGCGATATGCTTGTGTACTGATTACACACGCAATTCTCCAACGTGGAAATACTTTATTGGGGTCAATCCATTCTAATTTCATTACCGGTAGTTAAAGGGATAAGATAAAGAAAATATTAGCAATTTAATCTTTGCCTGCACATTCTTAATGTTAAAAGAACAAGCTAGCGGGGAAATGACTGGCGGAAAATACACTTAATTAAGATTGTTAATTGAGAAAAATAAATACCAAAATAGTAGGCCTAGGCCTAAATATTTAATAATGTCAAATTCATTGACAGAAATTGTAATAAAAGTATGTTTAGTTCACATATCAAAACAGTAATGTAGAAGTATTTCGAACACAAGAATTGGTACGGTATACTAAAGTCTCAAATAAATCGAAAATAATTTAATAGAATTAATTTTGTTTTCTTCGAATTCCTCATTAGTTGTGGAATTATTGAAGTTTTGTACAATTCATTACTTTTTTTACTGTTTAATTTTAATTGTTAAGATAAGATAATTTAACACTAGATGTTTATCAACATTCTTTTCTTTGTAAAAATTGCACGTTAATTATAATATAGTTGCCCTTATTTGCTGCAGTTACGTATAGTATGTAACGTGTGATTTTATTTTTGAAATGTGTAGCGGAAAGAAAAGTAATCCCAAATTAGTATGTCATAACGTGCAGGTAGATTCTGTAACATTCCGTTGTACATTTATCACAGGAAGTCATATTTCACTTCTTGTATAAAAATGCCTAGGGTACCTATTGTAATTAATGATGTAGTATATTTTTCAGGATAGTTTAAGAAATTATGCATAATAAGATGGATTATTTATGTGTATGTATTCATACGCATACGCAAAATTTGGGTGCTATCTCCTATCTGTTTTAAAACCATGGCATGATGGGAATTTCATATTATCAGACGCCATCTTAGTTAGGCGGTAGTTGTACAATATTAAGAATTTCGTGCCAAGTAGTGGGTTGAAGTTCGGTTTCATACTTAATGGATATTATTTTACGTGAGTTGAGTTACATACATTGCTGTCATATGGTTTTTATGGTACATAATTTGTAAATAATATCGTAACCTAAACACGGGCTGCTCCAAGCTGTGTCTTCCCCCCTGGCACTTCACCATTTATTCTGTATTTTAATCTTATTAATAAACACGTGCACACAAGAGTTATTGGCTTCCTGAATTGAATTATTGTAATGGGATTACACCGAGTGATGTGACCACCGCCAGGAATATAAGTTGACGTACTTGGGGTGAAAATTGCATATCAGCAAAGGGTTGTATAGCAGACGTATTGCGTCGTCTGTACCACACCCAAAGTGAGGGCGAGGGAGGCAGGCAGGCGAAGTGGAGCCTACACGGAGGCGAAAAAGTGTGTGCGTGAATGTGTGTGTGTGTATTACCGAAGGCAAAGCGAGTGCAAATTAATGTTTATTCCTTTATAGGAGTGATACGTGCGTGAGGAGCCGAGAGGGTTTTGAATCCCCTTCAAAACGGCACGGAAAACGGCTCGATACAGATAATATTGGCTGAGCAACCCTCCGAAGTAAAACATGGCGTGCTGCCTGTCGGAAGAGGCGAAAGAGCAAAAAAGAATAAATCAAGAAATTGAAAGGCAACTTCGGAGGGATAAACGTGATGCTAGGCGTGAACTTAAACTACTTTTATTGGGTGAGTGTTAAGAACAGTGTTGAAGTAATTTGTGTTTACAATACAGAGTGACAGGTACATCTTTGGTATTTGGGTTAAGCCTACAATCATAGGGTCAAGTCCATGTCTTCGTGTATTGCTTTACAGCTGAATTATTATTTTGCTTAATATGTATAATAATTCAGGGAATATTTATAATAATTCACTATAAATGTGGACTCAGTTATGGATAATGTTCATCATGGTTGACAGGCTATTTGGCAGGTTGTTGTTCTTTCATTGATGTAGAATCAGCTCAATTGTTTCAGTAAGGTGTTCTGCTTGTTTATAAAATTTGTGTTATTTTAAACCATAATTATAGCCTATATCCTAGTCTTTATGACATATAACGTCTTACCACAGTGTCCCTATTCATTTTGTGTTACGAATATAAGTTTAGGTACCTGTAAATCTCAGTTTTATGTTTTGAGTTTCGGGTTTGGAATAAAATACCGGTAATGCACCGAAATAAGTTACTAGAATGCTAATGCATTAATTAGTGCTTCATTTCACAGTGGCACACATTTTACATTGTGACAGATGGAAGGGGATGGAATTGTCGTAGAGTCCAGAGATATAAAAGAAATGTGACATTGGAAATGTATGGGCCTAATCTAGATGCATCTACATGTCATGTTTTCCATGTTAAGACTGATTTAAATTCACATAGAATTGTTAGCTTCGGTACTTACATTTTAATTACTGTACTGTATTTTAATTGTTTAATACTGTTAGAAGCTTACCGTTAGCTCTTTATCCATTTCACTTCATAGTCATTTGTCACATTATTTCCATTATTGTATATATTTAACTTTGTGTCCAGCAAATATTTTCGTGAAAGCGGAAATATACCAAGGCCTACCAGTATTATAGGATATTAGGGACCTATGTAACAAATATTACAACTACAGCCTAAATTTGAATATAATGCAAGTAATAGGCCTATGTGTTAAGTGAACATTTTTGTTATTCTAGCATGCTCATTAATGACTGAATTGTGTTTGCATTAATTAAAACAAGAATAGAATTAGATTTTAAAATAATTTGTCTTCAACGTAACTTGTAAGTGAAGGTTACTTATGTTCCGGCCACTATAGGAACTTGCTAAAATACTTCGAAAATGCCTTGGATTTATAGTACCAGTATTGATTATTAGAAATTGATGTGATTACTGGGAGAGCTATATGTCCACCCAACCTGCATACGTACCTTATATACGAAAATCGTTGTGCGTTAATTAAGAATACGGCCATATTTCCATGTGACAGTGGGTTTCAGTGTCGCCAACATAGTAATAATACACACCTAATCTAACCTAACCTAACCTCTCACATAATACTACACATCTACTTAATTAAACCTAACCTAACCTGTCACATAATACACACCTAATCTAACCTAATCTGTCATATAATACTACACACTTATAGTAACATTCCTCACGTTTAATATCATTTCGTTTGCATGTATTACCAACCTTGTTACTCGTGTCATGGGCCATCTAGTGGAATGGGGATCGTAATGCCAGGAAGAAAATAAGGCGACTTTCATAATAATTACATTTAAATATGTTAATGTAATGATAATTCCATATATATAGTACAATAAAGATTGAAATGTGTTGTGGCTGTGATAAAAGTGTTGAAAATTGGTTTATAGCACCACATTGGCAATGATAGAAGTGTGCAATATTCCTTCAGTGGCCGGTAAATACTCTACCTTGTCCATGTAAACATTTACCATATAAGTAACACGAGAAATAATGACTATATATTAAGAGCTTCCATTACGTCATATGGCAAACATTCCAATATTATTTCGTGTCTTGAATTTCTGTCATAATTGATTGTGTGTTCGCTATTGTTGCACATTTAAATATTTAATGCTTTTTTTTTAAGCTTAGAAATTTGTAGAAAAAAAATGTTTATCTATTTTTTTTTTTGCAAATAGGCCTAGGCGTGGTTTGATTTCATTAAAAATCTTTACCTTTTCTAAATAGGTCTAATGAAATTAGGCTATGCTTCGAATTTATCGTTCACCCCCAGCAAACCTCTTATTTGCTAATAGGTATCACATCAAATGTAACATGAATATGATACATGGGAAATAATTTATCGTCGTAAGAAACTAATATCCGCAAAACATTTTAGCATATATTCGAATGAATAGACCTACCGAAATTCTTCATTAGAATTTTGATACTATTTTACACGTGAAGGTATTTTACTTTTATTTTCTTATCTCCTTAATGGATTACCGTGAGAAAATACACTTTCAGTTAGTCCGTGCTTAACTTTCATCTTTGTGTATTTACTTAATGATTGCTTTTACTTGCCAGGTGCATTTGAAAAAAAATATTTGCACATCAACAACTGACATACTTTGACACTATGATTTTTAGGTGCTTGAGGTGCATTTCAGTGCCTAAACATCATGGGCTGTGTTCATAGACATTCTTAGCGCAGGTTTCCGGTGAATGATCAGCGAACTAATGTTTTTCGTATTTATAAACCAGTGTTAGTGATATGAATTGATATGAATCCTGTACAAGTAACCAGTCGATAGCCGGGGCTAGTTTAGCACGCTCGTAGTGCGGGCTAGCGAAATGTCTATGAATAGCACCCCATATGATCACATTTATTAATGTGACACAAGATAGGCCTACTTTTTGCATTTACTTTGCTCATGTAAGTTAGGTCACATCATTTGAATCTAGCATGTACCAAATAGGCTATTCCTACAATCGACTGCAGTAAATTATAACAAGTCCAAGATGTAATTAATTGGTGATTGGAAAAAGGAGTTGTAGATTTTTTTAGTAACCCTACTCTTTCGCTTTTCTTACTGCCATTTTTCACTATTCACAATTTATTCAAAAGTAGAGCAGGCCTATCCTTTGTATGAAGAGTGGAAGAGGGAGGAGGAAAGACATATTGTACAATATCATAACTTCAATCTTGAAATTGTCATCCGCTTGACAACTCTACCTATATGAATGTTGGCCTTCTTAAAAATCTTTTCATTCTTCCTTTATTTTCAGTATGCTATTTTGATCCACACCTCCTGTGTCTCACCTTTGATCTTTTTATTCACTGTTTGCCTTTAGTCTGAGGCTCTGACCATCTTAACTTCTGTTCTTTCCTATTTGCAAGCCCTTATCCAAGCCCTCTTCTTCAAGAATTTCAGCATTCTTACTCACATAATCCTTTCATTTATCACTTCTCTTCTATGATCTCCTACTTCCTGTATGTTCTCTGTCTCATCTTGTACGGTAACAAAAACTTTATTTGTTTGATCATTATTCAGTCCCTTCACATGTTCAACTCACTGCAGCCTTCCAATTCGAATGTAGGCTATATATTAAACTAGATCTGGCTCATCATAAGCTATGCCCTAATACCGTGTGTGTCACAGAACTATATCTCGCTCTCCACTGTTTATTCATTTTCACTTCTGATGGATAAAGTAGCTATGTAGAAGGTTTTCTCTGAGCACCTCAATTTCTTGTACTGTTCCCATTATATCATTAGCTAGGCCAAGTGTATATGTCGGCTGTTTACAAGTAAAACACATTAAGTAAAAAATATTACTTCTGAGAAAAAAAACGTATATGATGTACATAATGTATATGTGTATAAATTTAGAAATAGGAAATGAAACACATAAAGAGAAACAAACAAAAAATAATATTTTGAAGATTAAATTTTGTTAGAATAAAAATGCCTTTTTCTCAGTGTAATATGTAACTGCATTTTGTGGCATCAACAGGAAGACATAGATAGACAATATATTGCAAAATGCCCTGCTCTGAAATCCTCCAAGGAAGTCGACTGCTACTGAGAAGCTAGAGCCCGAATGTTTTTAATTAATCCATAGTTTTGTTGACCACTTTCATGTTTTTCGTTCAGTCAATGATAGTAAATATCATGTACTAGCCATTAGACAAATAAATAAATATGTAACTAGTCAGCGATGTATGCAATGGAGGGTGAAAGGAACTGGCCATCCTACCCCATTATCTTCTGGCCTAGTTGCCTCATAAGTGGTGTCTTCTTGGTATCAGTTGTGAGGTTCAGACTTGTCCTCGGACAGTTGACTAAACAACAACAAAACAACATATCATCTCTAATCTGTTTAATTATTGTACCTTTTGTGGATGTGATATGTCCTCTGGAACAAGTACCTTAAGACATAATATCGTCATCATGATCGTCTCGAAATAATTTTGGTAGCTTTATCTTTTATGGATGTGATAAAATCACTTGGAACAAGTACCCGAAAGGATTATTGACTATTGTTATTGTACCTTTACAAGTAGGCCTACCTACTCTGTTGTTATATCTTTTCTAAATAACATGTTCAGTTGTATTAATTATGGATGTAACACATTCCCTGGCACAAGTAACTGAAAGGAATCCCTCTATTTGACGCCAACACATTATCTTTGACTGTCTGTAAATTGTGAAAATATACTAGCACTCACCTTTCGGTGATTAAACTCAATTCTGAAACACATTAGAATGATTCTAATACCCTCTTTGCCACATATATTAACATAAGATTTAACATAGGGATATTCTACAGTTGTTACAGTGTAATATTGACCATTTTCTTTCCTTCTCTTTTTCTGAAGAATGTATGTAGTTTCCAATCTCTCTTCTCTATGAATACACAAAATTCTACATAATGACTTAAAAAAACTGAAAGTGTAACATGAGTTTACTACCATTTTAACCATGAGTATGACGTTGGGAGAGCTGTGGATTAAAAATTGATAACATTAGAGTACTGCACGTCTGAAGAAACTGGAGTGGTTAACATGCCATATGGCCACAGGCATGTTCTCTATACCGAAGCTGCTGCTAGTGCTGGTATAACAGCAAGTCCCAAGAAGAGCTGTTTGCATGCCAGATAATCTATGGCGAATCCTCAGCCTCATCTCGCCAAATACAATTTTGCTATCTCCAGTCCAATTGATTCTAAATAACCTAGTAGTTGATACAGCGTCGATAAATAACCAACTAAAAAAAAGAGCTGTTTGCAGAGATAGCTATATCATACACAACTTGTCAACATTACTGTACCTGAAACTTTACTCCTGCCACATGCAATGTATTCAGGCATTATGTGATGTGGATCTCTAGAAAAAAATCACATTTGTTTTCCATACCACAGCTGAAACAGGAAAACAATATGAGCAAGGTGTTTCAACAGGATAGCGAATCACCTCATTCAGGAGTAGTAGTTGTGAATAACATTTCATCCACTGGTGAGATCGTAGTGGCCAGTTACATGACATTCAAATTTTCCACATCTGATGCCACCCAATTTCTTTGTTTGGGGTTTGGTGGAGAATGATATCTGTACACAATCACCCAGGGATATTGATGATCTCAAAGCAAAGATTGTTTCAGATTTTGGAAAAACTACCCCTGAAATATTACAACACAAATGGGAGAAATAAGCCCCACTTTATGAATTGTGTTGTACATGCAATGGTGGCACGTTGATGTCTATGTTGGCAAACTACCATGCTTCTAGAACATATTTACAGGTTATTTGTCTTACCAAACGGATCATCCTGTATTTTACATCAGAGATAACTTAATTTGATTTTTATTAGGGCTATGTGTTATATACTATCTTGGGGTAGTATAATGAGAAGACCAACACTGTTTTATTAACACTGGAGTCTGACATAGCTTAATGCATACATTATGGAAAGATGATTTTACGTCATAACAATTGTTAGCAAAATTATAATAAAAATCATTAAATAGTACGAGTATTACATGATTTACAAATGATCAAATTTTTAAACAATTCCTGTCGGAATTGATAGAAAATGTCAAAACAATATAGTAAACAGTTTTGGAGGAAAAATATTTGGCTAACTTTTATCAAAAAATCTCCCATAATAACGTAACTGTATTGAAAAATATATCAAAATATTCAAAATTTTATCGTGAACATCGACAAATAGTTACGAATGTAAATTATGCAAGCATGTTTGAAATAATGAGGTTTTTTAAAATCTCTTGTGGAGTTGGATACACAGTTGAGATATTCCATCTGGAGTCGGACACACTGCTTCAGCTATTAGGAGTTGGTACAGCACCTATGTAAACTTGTATCTTTGCACTGTAATTGAATAGTCGCTCTTCTGAAGATATGTAGCAGAAATTATTTCCAGCCCGCAACTGGTAACCTCTTGTCTACATAAGCAACATAATGTCTACTGGTAACACCACTGTACATACTTTTAATAATTTTTAGAGCAAGATTGACAATCAGACATATGTGCTGATACTAATACAAGTACAAGCATTACACATAGTGCATCACTAACAATAATTATTATTTACGAAAAATTCGACTTATGAGAAATGAGGGTTACAACCTTGTTCTGGGGGGCTATTCAATTACCACTGACAGCGGTGTTACCAGTAGACATTATGTTGCTTGTGTAGACATTATGTTACTAGTTAAGGGGCTGGAAATGAGTTCTGCTAGGTATCTTCAGAAGAGCAATAGGTTCAGATGGCTGGATTTGGAGGATAAAGGAATCATTGATTATGACCAAATTGAAAGAAGACTCGATCCGCCAATATTTTTCATTTCTGCAGGTTTTAGAAGCTGGTATATTTAGGTATACCAGTAACCAGGTGATAGACTTTAGTTTCATAGTAGTATTCAAAGGATATACAACCTGTAATTTTTTTGTGAGTTTCAGGATTCAAATTTGTAATTTTTACATCCTTTTTCATACTAGTTGTGTTCTCTTCCGCATTTATAAATTAATTGTTAAAAAAGTTTAAAAGTGTTGTATTAATACAAGTTAATTCTTACTGACATTTTCTTTTAATTTTAGAAATAGCACTGATCACCTCCCATCCAAATTCAAAGTCATTTTTCCTATAAAAATCCTTCTTCTATTCAATGGTGTGACCGAAACTAGACGATAATGCATGGTTTCGTCGTTTCAGTGATAAATATACCAGTGTCTGACTCCAGACTTTTTTCACGGGTTAAATCGGACACCTACAAATAATTTTTTTCAGTTGCTACAATGCATTTTAGTGGATTGACGATTATGTCAGCATATAAAAGATTGCGCGTTTAATACGATAGTGTGGAGTGTTCACCCTAAATGCATAATGAAGGTATAACTTATTTTACACAAAATACAGCCGAAAGTGTTCAACTCTAGACTGGTTGATGGTATACGTTTTGAATTTGGATATGTTTCATTACTGTCACTAATCTTTTATTTAGTTTATTCTTGATGAATTTGGGCAACAGGTCATTTCAGATTAAAAAATTGAGATAATTTAATGTTGTAAGTCTACAGGTACCGGTAAACAGTGTTTATTATAATATAAGCTTGTTATTGACTATTTCAGTGTATACTTATTCGATTATTATGTTGTTACTATTTCAGTTCTGAGGCTAAATAATTTATAATGGCATATGAAGTTCATTAATTAGACTAATAATGAACACTATATAAATGATGCTGTGGGGATCTGACTATATTTGATTATTTTGCTGGTGACTTCTTACCAAAGCGTTTGAAGTTAGATCCTCAGTTGGTAGATTACTGACCCAATATTTTGTGATATTTGTGGTTTGAGCAGCAATGAAATAGGTTTTCCACAGATGGACTATATACTTTAATATAGTTCCTGTTATTCTGATTCTGTCATTGATCTGTTATGGTCAGAAGATCGTCTCTTCATTTCTCAATAGACCTACTATCTTCATGTAATGCGTTATTTTTTTGTGCAATTGTAAGTATATGCATAGACCTATTAGGCCTACTTCTGCTTTGTTATTTATACAGACTTATTCGCGTGCTAGGGGCCCCAATGCAATATAACTGACTTCTCTACCATGTCTCTGGATGCTTATTTATTATTTCAGCAACCTCGTTAGGTCTAAAAAATATAGTTGAAATGCCAGATAATAGTAGCTAATACCAGAGCCAATGAAGCTCGTATAATTGTATTTTTTTTTTGTGCAATTTAGTCTACAGTTTTACTGTGTTTGCCCTAATTTTCTCCTAACGGATGTTGATGGAGAGTTTATAAAACAGTGGCAGGCAAAACGGGAATACTAGGAGAAAACGTACACGACCTTGATCGTCACGAATTTAGTATCTGAACCTAGGTTTTTGGCGTGATAGGTTGACTTTTTAGCTGTTAGCAAACCGTGGACTCATTTGTTATTAAAGCTTCTGGTGACTTTTTCTTTTGAGGCATAGTTTTGTAATGTTGCTAGTAGGTGGCTAATGTATGTATGTAGGCCTAAGTTTGTCATCAAATTAGGCTATATACATTTTATACATCATCCGTTAATGGTGGTCCTGTTACATTCGTGTTTTCTAGGTAACTCATCTTAACTATATGTTTGCTACTATCTATTAAGCCTTTTATTATGTACTATTACCGGTACTAATTTATCTTGGTTATTTCTTAATAATTATCCCTTTTCTCTTATGAAATAGTCTTTATTAATATACATACTGTATGTTTATATAGCTTAGTTTTTTTTTCCATGTTTGCTTTATTACAATATATATATATATATATATATATATATATATATATATATATATATATATTCCTAGTTTCTTCAGTTTTCTTTCATTTAATTATCTACGTATACGCTTTTTCGACAAAGTTTCAGCATTGGTTCTTCAATAAATATTTTTCTTATTCTCTCATTTTCAGATTAAGATTGGCAGAATATATCGCGTCTTCTTTTCGATTACAGAATGGACATGTATCATTTCCTTTGTTTCTTCTATTTCCTAACCTTCAAATTCCCAGTCTCCAGTAGGTAGCCAGTTAGAGTTTACATTGTAATAAAATTAGAACAATTCCTATCTCGCTCATTTTTTTTTTTTTTTTTTTTTTTGTGAGCTGTAGGGTTTGTTATATTCTTTGCAACAGAATTGTACTATCAAAGTCCTATTTGTAACTTTTCTTATTCATTGACTCATTGCATTGGAATTGAGATTGGGTGATATCTTTTGTTTGGCAAGACTATACACTTTCTCCCTCTTCTCCTCCTCCTTACTCTGCTCTATCCAGTAAAGTAACTAACCATTCGCGCTATGCTTTCATTGAAAGTAGTTCTTAATGTTACGAGATGAAAAATTCGTATGTAGAAATGCATGTGGAATGTAGAAATCGCACAGGAAACGGGTATATTTGGAGGTAGTGTCTCCAAGGTCAGCTGGTTTTCATTGGTTTTATCAACTTCTCCAGGCAATTGCTGGGATCATACCTTAAAATAAGCAATTGTTACATTCTGCTGAACCTCTTCCTGTTTGACATTCATTCACGATCATCTCTTCAATGCCAAGAAAAGAAATAAAGACTGTCTGTTTCAAATGTAGTGAGTAAGGAGAACATGAGTTGTTGCTTATTATAGGCTCCTACACACATTACATCGGCGCAGTACTGGCAAGGCCTCTTAGCATTATCACACTGGAAATGGCTGTAGACCTTCTCTTAATCAGTTATATGTGTAAAAGTTTCGAAAGCACTTGTAATGCATAAAAAAAAGGTGTAATGCTTCCTTTCCATAGTCAAGACGATATTTTAACTTAAAATGGTATAATACGTCATGTTATTTGCTATTTTGACAACTCTTGTAGCCGAAGGTTTAAAAAATGTAATCTTAATCTTTGCTCATGTATTACTTTCTCTACCATTAATAATAATAATAATAATAATAATAATAATAATAATAATAATAATAGTAGTAGTAATAATAATAATAATAATAATAATAATAATCATTTTGTCACAAGGATTACGCCTCCAATGATTGTCGCAATATTCAGGTTTTTTTCCACTTCTGATCTTTTCTTGAGTTTATAATTGAATACTACTTTAAATATTAGGCTACATTCGAAGATGATATTATCATTAAAAATATTACTATTATTAATGAAATAAAGTTTATTCCGTTTCTTCTATCACTCATTCTTTCACTCTATTCAAGTGAAGTTTCAGTTTTTGTCTGAAATGTTATCACTAGATCTGCCTCATTGTCTTTGTGACTACCATACTATAGACCTTATTATAAATATAATAATTCTTTGTGGATCTGATCTTTCTTTCTTTTAGCTTGTTTGTTTCGTTCTTTTTTATTTTTTCCCATCATTCTGTGCTAAACATAGTGTTTGGCTGCTACAGAGTTTTAGTTAGACGTGTTTTGACGTATTGTTATCAAAACGATGATAACTAATGTGATTTAGCCTATTTGTTTTTTATGTTATAAGTACCATACCTATCCAATGCCATTGGATAAGGGAAATAAAGTTTAATTCAGTTTTTTTGATACTGCATTTTTTTCCGTAGTTAGGCATAGTTCACTTCTTTTAACTTATACTCCTGATCACATAGGCCTATACGGGATGAGTAAAAAGTATGGAACGATGCTTGTAACTTTCTTATTACTAACTAGCCGTACCCGTGCGCTCCGCTGCACCCGTTAGAAATAAATATAAAGTAATTATGTAATTAAAGTAGGACATTTGATCCAGGGAACATTCGTGTTTGATAGTAGGATAAATCGTTTATTATGTTACTTAATTTAAATTGAATTAAAAAATTAAAATGCGATCATTTTGATCCAGAGACCAAGACCACTCATTTGGTCATAAAAATTAGTTTAGGAAATACAGGAAACGAATAAACAGAATAGCGTATCAAGTTTTCTGTGCATAAGAATCTATTTTAATCTTACCTGTCCTCGATTCACTCAGAAGTTACTGTGATAACATTATAGCATTATGTCCATCTAGAGAAACTACACTTTCCAATGGTGAATTAATAATTAATTATACAAATCGGTTAATTTAGCTTCCGATATTACTTCATAGAAACGCAGAAACATTATCTGTAGGCTATCTTTCATAGCTTTCGATTGTTGCTGTCCAAGGCCCCTTATAGACGAAGTCATTTGTTTTTTTAATTCATTACATGGCAGTTATTTTAATTTTAAAACTCATTTATCTCATTAAATATCAGTCCTATCAAAATTTTTCAAGGAATAAAACTTATCGGAAATTATTTTTAAAGAAACTTTTGTTATGTAACATTTTTCACAAAAATCAATAATAAGCGAGATATTTCGATTTATTTAATTCAGGCCCCCTTATAACCTCCCTTTTAAATAATGTATTTTGAATGCCATATAGCCTAAAATCTAAGTTACAACGAACTTAATTTATATTCCAATTTTCATCGAAATCCGTTCATCCATTATCGCGTGAAAAGGTAACAAACATACAGACAGACAGACATACAAACAAAAATGTCAAAAAAGCGATTTTCGGTTTCAGGGTGCTTAATTATATATGTTAGGACCAATTATTTTTGGAAAATCGAAAATTACCAGAAAAATTTCGGCTACAGATTTATTATTAGTATAGATTTTATGAAGAAACTATTTATACAAAAGTTGTAAGGTATCAAAGAAGGAATATTTTGAACATGTTTTCAAGTACTATACTTTTCATTTATAAAGGATGTGCCAATCAGCCTCCTCAAATTGGTGTACTGAAGCATTAAAATTTCCCTTTATTCAGTACACACACATTGTTATCAAAAGAGGTAATTTAAAAAAAAAACACTAGTTTATAAATGACAAAAAAAAAAAAAAGATTTTGTACGTACTGAGACCTGAAGAATCCAAAAATGGGGAAATAAGTACATGCTCCCATTAAAAAAACCGATTCCTTGGCACGCTCTTTATAAATGAAAAGCGTAGGATTTGAAAACATGTTCAAAATATTTCTTTTTTAATATCTTACAACTTTTGTATAAATAGTTTCTCTATAAAATTAAAAATAAAGTTACAAGCATATTCCATACTTTTTACTCGCTCTGTATAACATATTAGTCATCTCCATGTTAAAAAACGGTACGTAACATGTAGAAGAGAACAACTACCAGCATCCCCATTGTCGATTAGTAACGACCGCTAGATGGAAGTCCAGTTGCTGCATGCAATTCAAATGAGAGTTATACCATGACTTCTTCTATTATCGCTAGATGGCAGCATAGTGAAATTGAAAAAGTCTGACACTAAATTTAAATAATAATTACTACCTACTTAGGGAAAAATCAAATTATTGTAGTAACAATGAGCAAAAGCTTGTAAATCTCTGAAAATGTATTTTGTAATTTATTCTATGAATAACTGCAAAAGACCGATTGCGCCACTCATATTCCTATAATCTGATGGTAGCATTGATAAGGTAGTCCCCAGCCATTGGCGTAGTTCAGTTGGCAAAGGCGCCTGCTTTCTGATGCGGAGCTGCGCCCGGGCGTGGGTTCGATTCCCGCTTGGGCTAATTAACTGATTGTGATTTTTTCGGAGGTTTTCCTCAAACGCAAGGCGAATGTCACATAATCTATAGCGAATTCTCGGCCTAATCTCGCTAAATACCATCTTTCTATCACCAATTCCATCGACGCTAAATAACCCAGTAGTTAATACATTGTCGTTAAATAGCCAACTAAAAAAAAAATGGTCCCCTAAAGAAGCATCTAACTTTGTCTAGAAGTTGAGGGAGGGCTTTAAAAACACCTGGTTTGCTCGAATCTGCACTTTGTTCGTGGCCCCAAAGTGCGAGTTCGAATTCACTGCAAAATGTATTGCAGTCGACAGTTTTAGAAAAAACAATGATTCTCCGAGTTTTTTCATATCTCTATGTTCAGGCCATAAACACCATTAAGCTATTGGTGAATGTCCACTTTCCCTAAAATATTGAACTGTAGGAGAGAATAAAGCTGTGGCTGCGGACTTTCATGTTTATTTATTTTACATCTTAGGCCTAAGTGCGCCAAATCATTAATACCAAGCTTTACCCAGTTAGGTTTGCCACCTTCTTTCTCAAATAATAAGCATGGAAAACAGTACAAATGATGGTTGCCTCACAGCCACAAATCCATGCATTTCTTTCATGAACATCACACTCAAATTCTCTTTTAAAATCTCTGTTTTTGGATTTTATTACCTGTACAATATTGAGCTGAGATGTTGGTCTACCGCTTTGTTTTAATTGTAACATCTTATCCAACAATAAGTTAAAAAAACAGCAGTTTTTTTAACTTGCTTACTTTACTAGCCTTCCTCGTAGGGTGCCTTCGCACGAAAGACATGTGCGCACACAGTAGCTTATAGGGAAGCTATCCCCCACCATCTCGCTTCTAAGAGTCGGCAAGTCTTTCTCCCACTGACGTGTCATAGCACGTGCTCCTAAGCAGACGAAAGCAAATAATTCTATGACGTTCTTTTTTTACTGAACAGATTCTTCTTCCTTTTGTGGTGTCTTCGTATTAACAATATTACAAGGGAAATTAGAAAAGTGTTTTTGAAGGTATCATAAAGAACTTTTAGAAAAGTTATATATTTGCTGAAGATTACACTTTTCATGAAAAATTGGGGCCTTTCCGAGGACACTGCTTATTCAGACAGTATAGTAAAAGCAAACCAGCCAAATATGGAATAAAAATATTTGGACTAGCTGATTTCCGCAACTTTTTTGTGTTGAACATGGAAATATACTGTGGTATGCAACCAGAAGGCCCTATCTTCGATCAAATTCTCCATCTGATGTGGTCAAACGGTTGATTACGCCTATTAGTGGCACTGGAAGAAATGTTGTGTTCGATAACTGGTTCATGATTGTACCGCTTGCCAGAGAACTTCTCAGTGATCACAAATTAACATATATTGGAACTGTAAGACTAAACAAAAGTGAAATTCCTCCTGAATTTGTGTAAAAAAAAAGCGCGAGAAATTTTCCAATATTTTTGGGTTCCATGATAGACTGACTCTCACTTTCTATGTGCCAAAACTGGGGAAAGTTGTTCTAGTAACTTCCACTATGCATTATGATAATGCAATTGACCCAGACACCAGAGAGGAAAAGAAGCCGGAAAAGATAACGTTTTGTAACGCTACTAAAGGAGGAATGAATGTAGTGGATGAACTGTGTGGTACATACAGCGTGTCCAGGAAATCCCGATGCTGGCCACTGACCGTGTTTTTTGGGCTTCTCAACATTGCAGCAATTAACTCTTTATTTATTTATAAAACTAACAAGCTACTTCACAAGGACCAGTCATCCACCTATCATTTCTAGAAGAACTTGTTCTTGGCTTGGTGAAAGGCCATTCGGCTCATTGGTTGACAAATGAGGAATTTGCCTTTCGAAATCAGATCTATTATTCGAAGAATGAATGGTATGGAGTAACTAACCTAACCAACACAGAAACGAATGAAGATGTCCTCAGGTCGACGTGAGGTATGTCTGAAGAAGAAGGATTGCAATACAATTACTTCATGCCATTAATGTAAGAAGATGATTGTTGACAAATGAGGAATTTGCCTTTCGAAATCAGATCTATTATTCGAAGAATGAATGGTATCGAGTAACTAACCTAACCAACACAGAAACGAATGAAGATGTCCTCAGGTCGACGTGAGGCATGTCTGAAGAAAAAGGATTGCAATACAATTACTTCATGCCATTAATGTAAGAAGATGATTTGTAAAGAATATTTGGTGCCTTTTTGCGAGGAGTGTGCCGATGTTGGAAGTGATGGTAGTGAGTGAGACCCATAAAGTACTCATGCTTTTAGTTTTACATTTGTGTTAGCACAGGACACTTAATAAAATATTGTGGTATTTAACTAAAGATTATTATTTTTTTTTTGGTCCTACAGAATATATCTGTTATGGTAACAATTAATATTAGAGGAGAAAAATTCGCTCTGGCGCCGGGGATCGAACCTAGGTCCTTGGTTGTACGTACCAAGCGCTCTCACCATTGAGCTACACCGAAGTCCAATCCACAGCACCAGATCGAACTCTCCTCCTCCAGTGTTTCTCCCTTTGTGGCCTGACTCCAAGTTGGACATGTTAAGTCAACTGCCATTATACAAGGAGCGCACTCAGTTGAGTTACTTGGTGACCGGGATTCCACAGTAATGTGCACAGTAATCTATACAGAAATATGCACTGTTGCTAGAAGAATTTTTCTCCTCTAATATTAAGTTACCATAACAGATATATTCTGTAGGGCCAAAAAAAAATAATCTTTAGTAAATTCTACTAGCAACCGTGCATATTTCTGAACAGATTACTGTGCACATTACTTTGGAATCCCGGCCACCAAGTCACTCAACTGAGTGCGCTCCTTGTATAATGGCAGTTGACTTAATAAAATGTCAACATACATGCCCAACTTGGAGTCAGGCCACAAAGGGAAAAACACTGGAGGAGAGTTCGATCCGGTGCTGTGGATTGGACTTCGGCGTAGCTCAGCGGTGAGAGCGCTTGGTACGTAGAACCAAGGACCCGGGTTCGATCCCCGGCGTCGGAGCGAATTTTTCTCCTCTAATATTAAAAATATTGTGGTGTTTTTCCGAGGAAGACATTACTTAATTATTCATATGATGTGTTGTTAAATAACACAAAAATGATTTTAAATTACTTTTAAAGGTTGATAATAATGATAAATTTATAGCATTTCTGCAATAATTACATTTTGTTAATGGTAACACTTTATGTATTTCGAGGTAAAAAATTCCCAATGCGTGTGCCAACGCTATAAAATCATGCACATGTGCTCGCGTGTTAATGTCATTTTCAGATACAAGGATTTAACGGTTGGATTTGGATTAAAAGAATATGTTATAGTAAAAGAAAAAAAAAAAAATAGCAAAATGAGTTAAATATTGTAGTAAAATTCAACCCTCCATAGTCGTCCTCGATTTCTTTTACTTCTCTGTCATTAATTTAAAAGTATTTTCGGAAATCTTGAGGCTTTGGAGTCTGTGTTAAGTTTCAAATGTACGTGACTGTTATAGAGCTAGGTATATACTGTATAGAGTTTTCAATCTTGAGTGCCTCCAACACGTAATGACAATTTCCTGGCATGCTGTAGTTTTTCACCCATTGTAACAGGACATCTTTCATCGTGAGAAAATAATATAAATCTGGTGAAGTAGAGACAAAAGTGTAACAGTATAGATATATAATCAGTAGGGGGCGGATGTTGATGAAAAGTCATCTTATTTTTCACATTAGGACGATGCCTATTAATAGAGAAATCCTTTCTATGTTAATATCAACGTAAAAAATTAATTTCTTACATTGCATTTTTCGACGTTTTTAGACTAATAGGCCATTTTTATTTTTTCGACATTTTTTGGTCATTTTTAATACTTTGAAGAATTTTAGATCATTTGGAATGCATTATTTTACTTTCTTCTTTACAAACTAATTCCTGATCTACCTCGAAAATCTGCCGTGGCCATGTTTAGATTGATTACTGGTCATGATTGCCTCAGTAAACACCTCCATCGTATTGGAGTACTGAATTCACCTAAATGCTTACTGTGCACCAGAGAAGAGAACATGGAGGTGGAGCACCTGGCTAATTGTGAAACTCTTAGGACATTTGTGGACCTTTCATCAAAATATTGGGAAGCAAGAAGGATGATGACTTCATTGTTAAATCCAGAGCATTAGATACACACACACACACTTTCTTCTTTACCAATTGGTCTGTTAAATCATTTTCTAAGCAAATAGTTCAGTAGTAATTACCTACTAAATAAGCGAATAACAGTGAACTTTTGAGTTTTATAGTTTGAAACAAACTGTAAAGTTCATCCCTCATTCCAGTGAAGGCTTCACCTTATACAACGGAAGTAATATAAAATGCTTGACATCAGCTTAGTTTAAGTGAGGGCTTTGACTGCTGCTGTTCTTTTGTGGTATGAGGGTGTCTTTAGATTTTGTTTGGAAGGAGGGAAACTTTCATCGTGTTCTGGACATGGTTCAGAAGGGATATTTACTGTAGTAGTCTGTATTTTTAACACAAAGATTGCAAGAATGTACTCTGCACTCACAATTTGCTTTGTCATTCACACTCCCCCATCTGGAATATCTGGTAACAAAAGTGAAGAGCAGAAGGAGGAGGAGACGGAGAATGAAGGCACTGATATGGACCACCCCCGGTTGAAACACATTGTAAACCCTCATTAAAGCTTATAGTTTTCCCTTAAAACCTTCATTTTTTTGCATACCCTTTTCCTTTATCTTAGCCAAATTCCAGGAAGTTGCCTCCTCTCTCCGAGATTTGCAGAGCAGTCATTGAAACAAGGTGACTAATTTTTAAAAGGATATGGTGCGAGCACTTTGAATAATATTTAAATGTTATTTTGTTTTAATTTTGTGTCATTTTTCCATTAGTTTAAGGGCATTTTAATGATCATTTTAAGTAGATTTTTAGGTCATCAACATCCGCCCCCTAATAATCAGTGAATAGTTCCAGATATGAATGATAGAAGACGAGGAACATAGATTGTAGCAGGGATTAATTTCTAAAACAGGATAATGTATGAAAGTATTTAATAGTAGTTAAAGAAGGGAAAAAAAGAAGATAAACGAGGTTAAGCTCTAAAGGTAATTCACAAAACATGGATTACAGGAAATAGTAGATTGTAGTAGGCAATAACTTTATTTATTATAAGTTAAGAGGGAAAATGGTAGACGGGAAATTAGGATAGGATGGTCCACACCTGTGGAGTAACGGTCAGCGCATCTGGCTGCAAAACCAGGTGGCCCGGATTCGAATCCCGATCGGGGCAAGTTACCTGGTTGAGGTTTTTCCGGGGTTTTCCCTCAACCCAATACGAGCAAATGCTGGGTAACTTTCGGTGCTGGACCCCGGACTCATTTCACCGGCATTATCACCTTCATATCATTCAGACGCTAAATAACCTAGATGTTGATACAGCGTCGTAAAATAACCCAATAAAATACAAAAAAAAAAAAAAAAAAAGGATAGGATGAACTTCGAATTAGCTAAATATAATTAAGTATAGTGGTGGCAACGTATACAAGAATTTGAGGGGAAAACCACTACATGCAGCACTTTGATAATAAATAAATAATTATATGTTTAAACCATTTCCCCGTGTTTATTTTTGTAATTGAAATCTAATTTTACATAAAATCTTATTACAAACATGTTTTAATACTGAACATAAATAAGTAGCCTATACCTTTGTGCAAACTAGTACATTTTATATAAGTTAATTCGGTATATATGTACTATGTAGAATGTGTAGGTTACATAAAAATTATTAATACAGTACCCGAGCAATATTACGATTATAATTTCAGTACATCTTTATGTGTTTTACTCTATTAGAAAACAAATAGTGGAAGAACATGCTAGAATTTTTATGCAACAGCGCATTACCATTGGCTGAACATTTCTCAGACTAGTAATTAACAAGCTTTTAGTAATTTATTTTTCATTGCCATCGTAACATTGCTAATTATGTCGAGAGTGGTAGCACTCGTTAGAGTTCATAAGGTTATGTTTAATCAGAAGTCGTAACTTCTTACAATGTGTATGGTTTATCTTACTCCCCTAGCATATAACATAATCTAAGAATTAATTTAACTGCATTATCATTAAGAGATAAACCAATGTGTTGAATAACAAAGATATTTCCTGTTGTATAAACTAGCAAATGCATGATCTGCATTTTGTGGAGTCTGGTAGTGTATGCATTGTTCGATATGAGTGTATACAATAATTGCATGCACTTGACCTTCACTATTTTCTGGGACCAAAGTGTGCATGATCTACGGATTTAAATCCATTGGATTTCTTCCTGTGGAGTTGTCTGAAAGTGCTTGTGCACCGAGAACTTGTTAATATTCCTGAGACAACCATCGCAAGACTTCACGGAACCGTAGCGATGGTGAGTGAGGAGCATCTACACCACGCTCAGGAAAGGTGTCACCCATATTGCAGCAGGCTGCATGCAGATGGAGGGAGGCACGTTCAAATACCTGCACGGTATGAGAACTCATGACTTCTACATAAATATTTCTTTCATTTGTCCCATTTCACTACCGACAACTTTTCGCAATATCTGAGTATGTGTTGGTCGTACTTATGTGGTCCCTTCTCCAATTTACCTCCTACGACATTTACTTTCACATATTGCCATTTTGCTCGGTCAATTCAGACTACCCTGCATATACAGTAATAATGCCCACGTTGGATTCGCAACCTTGAAACCATGTCATGCAGATTACTGTCAACGCAGCGAGCGGAATACCTATCTCTGGGTGTTTATTTTATAACAGCGTTTCTTTGTTTCAGTGGCGGAATATCTTAAGAAATGTGTTCACCCATTGTATATTCAGTTTCCTTTATGATTTTCTACAATTCTATAAATCTGACAATAGTAGTGCTTCTAACTTTTTGTCAGATAAACGCAACCTTCCTTTTGACTTAAAAGCCACATTTTCTGTGGTGTTCATAAACATGAGTAAAATAAACATTGCCATCATTTTTATAAAAATATCCGAAGATTAGGATAATTGATTTGTCAAGTACTCTAAAGAAATGCTCTCCATGTAAATATCTCTTTTTAAAATTCTATCTTTCTGCACTTGTATTAGTTCTTGCTGTAAATTTAAATGAGCACTCCGAATATCAATCGACATGGGGTTTGCAAATAATATAATAATAATAATAATAATAATAATAATAATAATAATAATAATAATAATAATAATAAAAGAACTATCTCAGTACCCATAAGTATTCAAGTGGATGGCTAGTAAACTCTGATTAAATTTTTTCCAAAAGGTTGCAATATTGTTCACTCTTGTGATAAATGTTATTTAGCGATTTTAACATTCAAAATAGTGAATCTCTTTCATAGAAGCTGGGGTTTCCATAAATTTAAAGAATCTAGGAGTGTCTTTACAGCTAAAAAGCATCAGTTATATTTTTTATTTCCATTGAAGTCTGCATTTGAGATTATTAAGATGCTCATAGACTTCAAGTAAGAAATCCGAGGTCGCTTATGGAATCTTCATTTTCTAGTTACAGAATAGGGATCTTTTAAAATAAATAAATAAAAATAAATGTTCACGTCATAATCTCAAGGTCGCGAATCCAACTTGGGAATCACTACAGCCTCCTAACATCTTTCTACCGACACATCCACAGATTGTAAAACTGATGCCAATCCATGAGGGATAAATACCAAATTTGTCTTTATCTCTGTAAGGATTCGTTTTGTGATTTCCCTTGAATGACCGCGAAAGCTGTCACTAACAAACAGATGGCTTCTGAAGCAATGCTCCAGGTCGCCTATTCCAAACTTCGCGCACCCAATCACCATACAGTATTCATCTAACCCTCTTTCTGAATACGGATGTACCTTTGGATATACAATATTGTCTTTGGGCGTGATTTTTCTCTTAACCGTAACTCTTTTCTATTTGCTGTTATTGTAAGCATAACATTACACCTTTTCACATCTCGTAGATCGTATTAAGACTTTTTTTGTCACTTTTTCTTTATGGTTGTGTTATTCGACATGTCAAAGTATATTGGTGCTTGATCAGCGTTTCCATTATCACTTATCTCTCAATGTCCGTGAAATTTTATAATTTTGTCATGTCGCATGCCATTCGTTGGCGTAATAATGTTCGTTTTTACAGTGATGATGATGCTTTTGTCTTCATGAAGTGATAGTCCATCATCTGCTTGCTTTGAAACGTGTAAAAGTGATGCACTGCTCGGTTGCAATTGACCGCAGTCATCCAACAGATTTTCTTAGATAGAGACTGGAGTGGGATCAGTCTGCATAGGAACTCTCTGCATACAAGATAACGGAACCAATAAATCAAAATATCAAGGACTGAGTCTTACTGAAGAACATCTTGATGAAGTGAAGGAATTCGTATTGGAGACGCTGGGCACAGAAGGCCTTGTCAACTTTCAGCTTTATTTTGAGAAGGGAATATTTGATGAACTTCTGAACAATACCTTTGAATCTCGAACAACATTATGGATCTTCGCCGAGAGACACTACAAACTAGCGGATTTAACTGACTATTACACTTTTACTACGTCATATTACTTTTACCAATAAAACGGTTCGAAAGGACGTCTTTCAACCAATCATGGTTGCTTATCGCACAATTTTATCTCTTCTCTAGCATTGTTTAATTTTATCGCTTCCCTAGCACTTGTTTGATTTTATCACTATCCTAGCATTTGTTTCTTTGTTTGCCAACATTTCAGACTGCAAATTCTTTACGGTAGCTTACTATAAAACATGCTTTGCGATCGTAATTTGTTCCCCGCATATATAGTAGACTGAAAATGGCGGCTCCGTTCAAACATTTTGGTGAAGGTAACAATAGTGAAATACCTTTGAATCTCGAACAACATTATGGATCTTCGCCGAGAGATACCACGAACTAGCGGATTTAACTGACTGTTACACTTTTACTACATCATATTACTTTTGACCAATAAAACGGTACGGAAGGACGTCTTTCAACCAATCATGGCTGCTTATCGCACAATTTTATAGCTTCTCTAGCATTTGTTTAATTTTGTCGCTTCCCTAGCACTTGTTTGGTTTTATCACTATCCTAGCATTTGAATCTTTGTTTGCCAACATTTCAAACTACAAATTCTTTACGGTAAGTTACTATAAAACATGCTTTGCGATCGTAATTTGTTCCCCGCATATATAGTAGACTGAAAATGGCGGCTCCGTTCAAATATTTTGGTGAAGGTAACATTAGTAAAATATTTTAGTAAGTCAATATCTATTTTATTGTATTAGAGTACTTTATTTCTTCTAACACATATACTTCTGTTTTTATCACCTCCCTACCATTTGTTTCTTTGTCAACATTTCAAACTGCACATTCTTTACGGTACTATAAAACGTGCCTTGCGATCGTCATTTATTTACAGCATAGACAGTCAACTGAAAATGGCGACTCCGTTCAAACGTTTTGGTGAAGCTAACTTTAGTGAAATAGAATTTCAGTAAATCAGTTAATATTTTATTCTGTTAGAGTACTTTATTTCTTCTAATTTTTATATACTTTCTTCTAATCGTGTAATAGTCATTTAAATTCCACTCGAGTTTTGATTTTCTCTAGATAAATTAAAACCTCTAGTGAGATTACTGTTGATAAATCACTACACATTCCAGTTTAGTCTGCGCAACTGGTGAGAGTATTTTTCAACTGGTTATTCGTCCACAGTGCTAACAGAAATTGTGTTTCATTTGACTAGACTGAGTTTCTACTGTTCCTCCGGTAAACACAGGACCTTTGCTAAAGCCTACCGTCATACATACTTACAGTTCTTCTCAACCCTTATTTCTCCCAGCGACTTCCCTCCGAACGGTACTTCTCCAGTGTTTTTAGATCTTCCTCTACATTTGTAACTTCGCGGATTACAATCCATAACTATATTTGCGATGCTGTTGGTAGGCCGCCTTAACATATGCCCAGTTCAACTGCACTTTCGATAATTAATTTCGAGATTTATTTCTCTCTGACCTGCTTATTCTAGAGTTCTGTATTCTAAACTATTTCTGGCCAGTGTATTCCTAAAATGAACGTATGACACGTAGGACATGACATTGAAGTCTCTCGTGAACTCTTCGAATTACACATTTTATACAAAAGAACGGATTTAACATTAGAATTAAATATATACTGTATGTACATATATTTAGTTTGTAGTAAGAGTTGTTTAGACTTCAAAATAGGTCTGAGTTGTTGATTTCGCTTTCGCATTCTCATATGATCCACATTGTTTAGATTTTACATTTCTTAGACATAACAAATTTAGAAACATCTTCATTCAGCTTGTCTTACAGTTGGATATTCTCATCATTGTTCGCGTGTACTCTCTAATCCCATTCCTTCAGTTTTATGGTTCTTTGTACGAAGTTCTTATGAACTATCAGCTCATTCTACTCGTAGATATTCAAGCTCCCTGTCATATTATTGTCTCTTATGTGCCAGTAATGTGCATAGGTAATCAGGTCCTAAAATCTTTCATGCAGATCACATTGGATTCTTCTTTCCCGTGTTGTGTGTGCCGTTTTCAGCATTTTGTCTGTGATCATTATGATAAGTATTGGAAGTAGGGAGCATCTCTGATGTCGAATTAGAATCCGGAGATGCGCTCGAGCGTGAATTCTATTCCCGCTTGGACCGATTACCTGGTTGGGTTTTTTCCGAGGTTTCCCTAACTTGAGGTCGAATGTCAGGTAATCACATAACAACTTCTAGGTCTTATTTCACCTTTAATTTTCATGTATATCCAAATTAACAATTATAAAGATAAACATATCTAAGATTAATTATACTTACTTACCGGCTTTTAAGGAACCCGGAGGTTCATTGCCGCCCTCACATAAGCCCGCCATTGGTCCCTATCCTGAGAAAGATTAATCCATTCTCTATCATCATATCCCACCTCCCTCAAATCCATTTTAATATTATCTTCCCATTTACGTCTCGGCCTCCCTAAAGGTCTTTCCCTCCGGCCTCCCAACTAACACTCTATATGCATTTCTGGATTCGCCCATATGTGCTACATGCCCTGCCCATCTCAAACGTCTGGATTTAATGTTCCTAATTATGTCAGGTGAAGAATACAATGCGTGCAGTTCTGTGTTGTGTAACTTTCTCCATTCTCCTGTAACTTCATCCCTCTTAGCCCCACATATTTTCCTAAGAACCTTATTCTCAAACACCCTTAACCTATGTTCCTCTCTCAAAGTGAGAGTCCAAGTTTCACAACCATAAAGAACAACCGGTAATATGACAACAGACTGGATGATAAAAGCTTCTCAACCAAATAATAACAGGCATTTCCCATATTTATTCTGTGTTTAATTTCCTCCCAAGTATCATTTATATTTGTTACTGTTGCTCCAAGATATTTGAACTTCTCCACCTCTTCGAAAGATAAATTTCCAATTTTTATATTTCAATTTCGTACAATATTCCCGTCACGAGACATAATCATATACTTTGTCTTTTCGGGATTTACTTCAAACCCATCTCTTTACTTGCTTCCAGTAAAATTCCCGTGTTTTCCCTAATCGTTCGTGGATTTTCTCCTAACATATTCACGTCATCCGCATAGACAAGCAGCTGATGTAACCCGTTCAATTCCAAGTCCTCTCTGTTATCCTGGACTTTCCTAATGGCATACTGTAGAGCAAAGTTAAAAAGTAAAGGTGATAGTGTATGTCCTTGCTTTAGCCCACAGTGAATTGGAAACGCATCTGACAGAAACTGACCTTTACGAACGCTGCTGTACGTTTTACTGAGACACATTTTAATTAATCGAACTAGTTTCTTGGGAATACCAAATTCAATAAGAATATCATATAAAACTTCTCTCTTAACCGAGTTATATGCCTTTTTGAAATCTATGAATAACTGATGCACGTACCCTTATACTCCCATGTTTTCTCCATTAATTATCTGTCGAATACAAAATATCTGGTCAATAGTTGATCTATTACGCCTAAAACCACACCGATGGTCCCCAATAATTTCATCTACATATGGAGTTAATCTTCTGAAAAGAATATTGGACAAAATTTTGTACGACGTCAACAAAAGTGATATTCCTCGAAAGTTACTACAGTTAGTCTTGTCCCCCTTCTTAAAGATAGGTACGATTATGGACTCCTTCCATTGTTCTGGTACAATATTTTATCTGTGAATGCGAGATTTGGCACTGCTTCTCACGAACGAGGCTCCCAATATCTGGTTTAATTAATGTTGTAGCAACTCGAAGTGAACTCCAGATGACTATCGGTGATTCCACATCATACGTTCACTTGAAGCAGATGTCTCCACTCATTCACAAGGACTTCCTGAAGGGCTCAAAAATATTTGTAATGTTTGATCTTTCTCGAACACATCGTTCCAGTTGCTCCCAAACTTAAACTTAAAGTCTGGACTTCTGGATGGCCACTCTAGTGTTTGCAAATTGTGCACGGTATGAATCCCCAGTATTTGCTCATATTGGGTTGAGGGAAAACCCCGGAAAAAACCTCAACCAGGTAACTTGCCCCGACCGGGAATCGAACCGGGCCACGTGGTTTCGCGGCCAGACGCGCTGACCGTTACTCCACAGGTGTGGACGCATGAATCTTCGAACGACATTGGCCACATAAGACTGAGCATTATCATGCATGAATAATGCGTTTTCTCAAGTTCCCTCAGTTGAGGAATACGGAGTTACGTTACTCTAAGATTTTATCAGTATACTGTACCATATAGAATTTAAGGTTCCATTTCGAACGATAACGAGATCAGTTTTTGTATCAAAATGTATGCCTCCTCAGACTAGAAAGATCTACCTCCATAACAACAGTACGTTGAACTGCTTGGGGATGGAATCATTCTCCTTGTTTCCTCCAGACACGTTCACAGTCATCTGAACCTTGTAAGCAGAAACGGGACTTGTCCGAGAAAGCACTGGACGCCAGTGTCTTAGCTTTCACAGCTGTGTCAAACCGCATTCGCATTCCACGCTGCCTCCTCGTCAAAGTAACTTTAGCGAAACGGCGAGAGCCTAAACCAGCCACTCTGAGCCTGTTTCGGACAGCCTGGTCACTGATTCGTACTCCGGAAGCCTTCCGTAGGTCTGTCGTGTTCGCGCCGTAGCTTGGTGGTTCTGTAATGATTGGAGAAGGAAAAATCTGTCCTGTATACTGGAGTTTTCGTTTGACAACCCATGTCGGGACGTCTGTCAACACTTCCAACTTCTCGAACACGTTTTCACTGATTCCATATGTTATCCTTAACAACACCTAGCATTCTTGCAACCTGCCTCTGGGAATAACAATCTTGAAGCATTGCGAGTGCATAAGTTTCTTCATTTTACAACTGGTTACCTCGTTCCTGCCTCGAGCCAAGACCAACCTTCGCACACACTTTGATTTGAGTTACCTACCTACATTACAGCATTCAGATGACAGTACAACATGAAAAATACCGATGATTCAGTGACGGTGGTACCAAATTTTCCGTAAAGAAGAATGGATATTTTCATAATAATTCAGTTTGAATTTCAATGTAGCCTGTGTATTAACAAATAAAACTATGAATGTCTAATGCATAGAGGGGAAGGAAAAAGAAAAGAAGATGCCTCCGCCAATGTCCTTTCCGCTTCACCACTTAAGAAATGAACACATAGTAAAGCACTGTGCATCAGTGATAGATTTTAGGCGACCAGCGAGAGCCGAAAGCTGTGATGCTTGCCTTATACAATCCGTCACTCAGAAATGCTTGCCTTCAAGTTTTCTCGTATCGGTCCGATACATAACTGTCTCTGCCGGGAAATTTGGAGTGGGGAGTTAAGGGGTATCTCAATTGAGCTATTAACGCCCAGGTCTGGTCTAATGAAATTACTACATTTATCATTTAAGTAATGTATTTACCTCTAACAAACATAGCGTCCTCTAGAAACATTTGAATGTCGTTCTATGCAATGCTTTTTTTTATACACGATCTAAAATGTTTGATGCTTCGTGTCTCAAATTCAAGATTTTGCAGCTAAGTTCTTTTTTCAGAGAACGCCTCAGTTATTAGTCTTACAACAATCTGACAGTATTGCGGGAATAGGCTTTATAGGACTAATTCTTTTACTGTTTGTATTATTTTTAAGTAGTGATTTTCCTAAATAGAAAAATATTAGAAGTGGTCACAATTTACAGCACCTATTTGCATAAATTTAATGCCCTACATAAGCCGTACAATTTATATATGTGACTAGTTGCAAGAAATGGGATATAAAGTCGGATTTTTCATTTTTGTTTGTTTGTTTTTTTTTTTTTTGTGGTTTCAAAAGATAATGAAATACTGAGCATTTAAAAATAAAAATCATGGTTCTAGGTGTTATAGTTTTTAATATATTACTTATTGAATGTTGATATTACATTACGTACTTTTCGAGAAAAATACAATTAAAGTTTTCACTTGTTTTCTTAGCAACTATAAGAAAGATTTAGATATTTAAGAAGCGCTGTGTAAAACTACGTCCTAGTTTAGTATGTAAAAAAGCCTACAGGTAGCGCAAGATGTCAAAACATACAAATGCAGTTTTTACACCGCAAATTCGTTATTTTGTTCTCCTGTAAAATTTCCTTTCACGACTTTAGGTCCCTTCTTGCGGAACGGGTCACATATCACCTACTTTTTTAAATTTTAGAGAATGCCTTATGTGTGCAATCCAGAAAACTAAAGTTCTCTTTGAGTTCATAGTTAACTATTTCATCTATGTATGTCTTTTAAATAATAGTTTAAGAAAATAAATTTAGTATATATAAACGATACCATTATTTCCAACATGATAAATGAACTGAATTTTTGCGAAATGGATAACATGTACAAATACTCCATTTCCTTCAACTGAAATAATTTTAGCGTGTGTTAAATGGTTAGTTGTGAATTTGGGAAGAGAGATGTTATACGCACAATTCATTAAGATACAACGTTACGTAATATAGCATTTTTATTTACTTGCATGGCATCGATTTTTTCGTTGTTCTCTTCTTGTGGTGGCGAGATATTCATATTTCATTTAACCCTAGACGAACACGGAATGGGACTCCGCGACGTGGAGTTAGCACTGCTCTATCTAAAAACATAAAACATGATACTGTATTCACGAAGTAAAAACATCCATTATCAACCACTGTTTGTCTTCTACACATAAAAAATTGCGCCTCAATCTTGAAAACAGCTGCCTGAAATTCCCATTTTCATCATCATGACTCCAATTTGGGATGTCCAAGGTTTGATCCATGGAATTTGGCTGCCAGAGAAAAATGGAAGCATATTTCATATTTTAGTCTGTAGTACATCTGATTGAGGTTCTGGCTGATATGTACAGAAGTAGCAAAAAAAAAAAAACAGACCGACCCTTGTAGCTGATTTCAGAGCCTTGTTCACTCCCGAGCACGATAGACTGGTAACTAAGACTTTCGTGGTTTGAATCCTTCCTGGGAAGGAAACTTTTTTTTGTTCCTTGTTCAAATTTATTCCCAATACTTTTCGATTGCAGCGATATTTTACTACTTACTTAACTTATTATTCCCAGAACATGAATTTTACCAGCAATCGAAAAGTATTGGGAATAAATTTGAATAATGAACAAAAAAAAAAAAAGTTTCCTTCCCAGGCAGTATTCGAACCACGAATGTCTTCGTTACCAGTCTATCGTGCTCTGGAGTGAACAAGGCTCTGAAATCAGCTGCAAGGGTCGGTCCGGTTTTTTTGCCACTACTGTACATCCTTAGACACAAAAATGACCACTTTCTTGCAGCGTGAATTTAAGTCCACTTCTGGCAGCGCCTGGTTCACATGACTAGGGAAAAGTTGTTTATTTTGCATAATTATGTTTTCGTTATAGATTATTCATAACGCTTGACTTATAAACAGACAGAAAAAGCAACAAACAAATAAAACAAAGGAAAAACAGAGCGGAGTCGTGCATAAGAAATTCCTTCACATGTAAACCTAAGCTCTCACGGAATCAACCGAAGTCTTCCGAAGGGAACTTTCCGTATGGCAGCCGGTCATTTTTTTTTTTTTTTGTAAAACTTTACATTGTATAGTTTGATTCAAGAACTTTGGCCCATGCAAATAGTAGGTAGACTAAGAGCGAGTTGCTCACCATTACTGGCGGGCTGGGTCGCACAGGTCAGGCCGCATAGTCATAACACCTAACACTTCCTTTTTTATCATGTTGCGGCATACTCCATCTCAAAAACACAATATTCTTCCACACGTCCCGTTTTAACCACTATGTCTGTTGACTAAACAATGTCATGATGACTTATATTTTCTTGACATGAGTGTCCCTCAGCTACGAACATAGATATTATTTCCATTCTTTATCTCCCCTCCTATGTACGTTTATGTTTAAATTTCTTTTTTTATAACGCAATACACAGCTCGTTCACTAACCAAACAAGCAAGAACAAGGGCTACGATCGTTGAATCGAGCAGTACATCTCGTCTGATGATATGTATCAGAGGAAGAACAATATTGTTTGTATACATCTTAAGTCTTTAAGTTACACTTTTTCAATTCAGATTCCCTTCAATTATAACCCTTTTCTCTGCGACAGTTTTGTAAAAAATATATATTTCTTCTCCCTTTTTTCGATCACCAGATGAATTTATTATCATAGCCTTTTTAGTGTAGATTTTATTTAAATTTCGTATTTTTTTATTGTTTTATTACATTCCATTTGTCGTATTCTTCCTTACGTTTTCCCTGTTAACTACTTGTACTGGGTTGTTTTTATTCGGAGGGAAATAGATCTTTGGGGACATAGATGGGAGGATAATGGATTTGAGGGAGGTGGGGTATGATAGAGAGTGGATTAATCTTGCACAGGATAGGGACCGATGGCAGGCTTATGTGAGGGCGGCAATGAATCTTGCTTTTATTATATTCCAATCTTTAGATCTGTATTTTACTTTCTTTTTTCTATTATGGTATTATTTTCATATTATTTAGTGTCGATTTTGTTATGCTATTATTTTTTTGTAATATGTTAGTATTCTGTTCGTTAACTTTTTGTTAAATTTCACTGCTTGTATACTTTGTGACCTGGTAGAGTCTAAGAGAAGGCCCTAAATAAATAAATATTATTATTAAATTTGATTAGCAAAATATGTTGCTAGTCAGCGATGTATGCAATGGAGGGGGAAAAGAACCGGTTTAGTTCCTCATGAACGATGCCTTATTGATGTTACTTATGAAGTTCCAACCTATCTTCGGACAATTGACTAAGACTAAACAATCTGTAGTAGTGATGAGACCACATTCGTTCTTTCACGCAGAAAAATATAATTATATAGTGGTGGTTATGAGAGTAGCGGCAACAGTAATCATTATTATCACCGTAATACAATAATGATTTTCATTCACGGCCGGTGAAGCATCTGTACACAATACTAAAGAGCCGGTGGTGGTGGTGATTGCAGCAGTAGTCATGCCCTTCACGGGCTGTCGTACCACGGATTATTATTATTATTATTATTATTATTATTATTATTATTATTATTATTATTATTATTGGTGATGGTGGCGCTACTACTACTACTACTACTACTACTACTACTACTACTACTACTACTACTACTACTACTACTACTACTGGTGTAGCAGGTTATTGATAAATTGGTGTTTCATAATTCAGAATTAAGCGTTCCGATAAATGTATATGACCCCCTGACAGTGATGGTTAACATTCGGACTCGGGACTCCCAGCCTCTTTATAAGCTGACCTATTCTGACACCGATAGTTAAAGCAACAATGTGTAGAGCAGCAATCCATTGAACAACGAGATGAATGATCGTGCGTGCGCCCATTATGTAGTTGAGCCTTATGTCCGGCTGGCTGGCAGGCAGGCAGGCACACGCTGGGTGGGTCTATCGGTGTTCTCTAGTGGAGTATCGACCGTAGGGGGTTAGCAGGAGGGACTAACAAGAGGGAGGCGACGGCGACGCGATCACTGGGAGTCAGTAACCCACAGCCGCCCGCCAGCCTGCTCGCCCGTTCTTCCTTACCTTGAATTCGACCTGTCACCCGATTGTGACGATTCCCTTCCGTTTCACTTGGCAAATGACAGGTCACGCCTTTTCACAAGTCATATCTACGTATAATGAATGAGTGACGTAATGGAGTCCCTGGACTCGAACGTGGATATCGTTTAGCTCTTTTACTTGATTTTCCTTCAAGACGCAAGAGCGATTTAATATATTTTTATATTGATGGCACCGCTTTTAATAATTGGAAAAATAGCAGTGTGAAATTTAAACAAAAGAAATTTTAATGTTAACTAGGAAAAATGAATAGCGAAAAATTTTACTTAGGTGTATTGAGTACTGAATAATTTCAAGGAAAAATTGTTCCGGTGCTGGGTATCGATCCCAGGACCCTTCGCTTAGCGCACGAATGCTCTGCCGACTGAGCTACCCCAGGAACTATACACGACACCGTCACAATTTTTCCTTTATATCCACGCAACTCAAATGGGCTGACTTTGAGTGCACATAAATTCTGTGTGACTTAAATTGTGGCTTCCTATTAACGTACCTCCAGTAACGAATGTATTATGCAAATCTGGCTTTCAGATAGCAGCTCCCTGTAAAGGAGGTTTGAATAATTTCAAGGAAAAATTGTTCCGGGACCGGGTGTCGATCCCGGGACCCTTCGCTTAGCGCCCGAATGCTCTGCCGACTGAGCTACCCCAGGAACTATAAACGACACCGTCAGAATTTTGCATATACTGAGTACTGTTATGCATAACTTAGATCAGAATTACAATCTTAAAATCCCAACTGCTAACATGACTTTAAGAATGTTCAATCTTCGTTCACATCGTCGTCACCACCACCATCATAATTAGTATTATAATAAGTTCAGTGGCACGTTTCAGCTTCATAGTTCATATTTGGTCTATTCAGAGCTGCTTCATTCAGTTAATATTCCGTTTTCTTTCAAGTATGTGTGTGTGTGTGTGCGCGCAGGATGAAACAGAATCGTTAACACAGATGAGTCAGGCACACTGCCATGTGGAAAACTTTCCATATAAAAACTAAGTTCACGAAGTACACAGCCGAAAAAAAAAAAAAAAAAAAAAAAAAAAAGGAGAGGGTCCAAAAATTATGTGGGCCTATCGATTTTGTTGAAATAGTAATTGCGCTGGTAATGTTTGTAATTGTATATATTCGTTGCACGTTACTCTCAACATGTGCACAATTCACAAAGCGACACTTCCCATGTATCGGCATTCGCGAAAGACGTTCTGAAGCATTGGCGATGTTATGGCGGCAGCAGCTTGTGGAATGGAGCTCCCCAGTGTGGTAATGTCGGTGAAAACACGTCCTTTGATAAGTCCCCACACAAAGAAGTCGCACACACTGCCAAGTCCTCGCCACGTAGGTGGTGCAGAATCAGCATGTCGTACGACTTCTTTCAGCATGAAACGCAAAACCGTCTAACGCAGGATATTCAATTCCCATGACAAACGCTGCACTGATTTTTTTTTAAGATTATAGTTATTACATTATGTTTTATTTAACGACGCTTACAACTGCCGAGGTTATGTCAGCGTCGCCAGTGTGCCGGAATTTTGTACCGCAGTTCTTTTACATGCCATTAAATCTAGGGACATGAGCCTTTCGCATTTAAGCACACTTAAATGACATATCGAACCCGCAACCTCGGGTATAGGAGGCCAGCGCTACTGTGCCACTCAGGGCGACGATTATATTTAATTATTCATTTACTCTGGTGGAGTTAAGGCCCTTCAGGCACCAGAAATGCAATGCAACCACAAGAAAATTATACGTTATGTTGCAATTAATATAATGTAATATACGTGTGACAGTTGAAAAAAATAAGAATTAGTCTAACATATTAAACGATGCAAAAAATGAAGTAAAAATATATACACAGCAATCACTAACGTCACTAGAAATTACAGAGGCAAGGCAATGATGCAGTGTAGGAGGATGAGTAGCAGGGAAATTCTGTGACGAGGAATAGAAAGGAGAGATTGATGCTGATTTCGTGAAGTAGTGAGGAATTGAAAGCGCGAAGACAAGTAATTTGGAGAAGTGTGTAAAAGTTTGTATAGAAGTGAAAGAGCATGTGTGATTCTTCGTTCCTTTAGGTTTACACGAGCCCACGATAGCAGGTGAAAGGACAGTGTTACATAGTCAAATTCCGAATATTACAGACGAATCTTATACATAGGCCTACATTATGAACCCGTTGCAGTCTCTCATGTTCGTTAACTCAAGTTTATTAACAAGGCATCACAGTAATCGAAATGGGACATCACGAGTGTCTATATAAGATTATTTTTAATGTAGGTAGTAGAAAGTGTTTTACGTGCTTCAAAGAGTGATGCAACGAAAATATTTTCTTACAAATCTAGGTAACTTGAGTGTTCCAGTTAATATCATTATCCATAAAGATTCCAAGATTTTTTTTTTTTTTTACTGTTTTACTGTATTCAATAATTGTACAATTAAGCATGATGCTAGGCAAATTCTTGCAGTGTACAGTACTAAGACGATGATGACCCATCACAATTGCCTGAGATTTCTCTGAGTTCAGCCTCAATCCAAATTTATAAACCCACATCAAAATGGAGTTAAAGTCTTCATTAAGTCTTTTTATTGCGACTATCATTTCGTCAGGATGAAAATGGTTGTGTATTTGTAAATCGTCGGGATACATATTATGATGTCTACAATGTTTTATCATTTTAGTCAAGTTATTATCATACATTATAAACAAAAGAAGTCCAAGTACTGAGCCTTGTGGTACTCCGGTCTTCACGACGCTCCATTCCGAGGAGAAAATACCTGCTGTAACATATTGTTGGTGGTCGCAAGATAGCAGTCAAACCAAGTGACAGCAGTGTCAGAAAGATTAAGTTGTCTAAGTTTATAAGAAGTTCTGTGTACTGTGCCAAATGCTTTGCTAAAGTCAAGTAGCACCAATAATGTCAATTTTCGTTCATCGGAGGGTTGACGAGCATCCTCATTGGCCTTTAAAAGTGTTGTAGTCGTGCTGTGGTCAGTTCTGAATCCTGACTGATAATCGTCAAGTAAGCAATGTTTGGTCAGGTAGTTCGTCAGTTGTTTATGTACAATACATTCTAGAACTTACGATAGAGCAGGTAGGAAACTGAAGGGTCTATAGTCATTTGGCCATGAAGGATTTTTTTTATTTTGGGAAGTGGCGGATAAGAACTTTTTTTTTTTTCCAGAGAGTTGGAAAGGATGAAGTAATAAGAGAAAAATTAAATATACGAGTGAGTGTCGGTATAATTTGTGTCCAGTGTTTTAAACAGTAAGGTACAGACCGATTAATTAGTCCTGACAGCTCAGCGACGCGAAAGAGGGGAACTAATAGGAGTAGTGGGGAGAGTTCCGGAGTAGAGATAAGGGCGAGAGGTCGGTAAAGGAATGCAGTACAGCTTAACTGTACTGGAAACACAACGCTATACCGCATGCGTTAAATCCGATCGCTCTGATTGTAGGCGACAGACTAACCTGAACATCCCTTGGCGTAACTTAATGGACTCGCTTGACCCAGGCGCACATTGCCGGTGATTGACAGGACTAAATAATCGTACTTCATGTACTGTCACGTAAGAAAAATAGAATTTGTCTGTCGTCGGTGGTGAAGTTCTTAGCATGTCAACTATTGTTCTCCGTTTCTCTATTTGGTCGAGGGTCAATGACTGATGTTATGGAGTGATCATTTTTGAGTTTCAAGCGGAATTGTAATGTTTTACTTTGAGTTCTGGCATTTCCTAGACCTATACTACGTAAGTTTCTCCACAGTTTGAAAGCGTCAGCGCCCTGATGTAAAAATGCCGTGGAAATGTCTGAGTTTAGTGTTTAGCTTGTGTAGTCTTGTTACGTAGATGTTTATAGTACTCATATGATGTGTCAGTCTTATGAAATCTGCATTGTCTGTGTGCAGCGTTGCTTACGAGACGTAAGCAATGGTGTGCAGTATCACTATTTGGTATCACGCTCTTTCATCATGGCGCGTATGTCAAGAGAGAGCCAGGGTGCCGGACGCTTCTTAACACGCTTTGATTTCAGAGGTGCATATAGATTAATAATATATGAATTCAGCCGGTCTACTTTCTCATCAACTGAGTGTAAAGTCCAGATGGATTGCCAGGGAATTTTTGCTGCGTCTGACTATAGTTGAGTCTTGGCGATATTTTAAATCGCGGTGTGTAATACATTTTGATTTTGGTTTAGGACATTTCAGGGAATATACCAAGTATATATAATATCATGAGGTGATATTACCGGGCTGCTCACTGTCCATGCATCAGTACTCTGTCCATGTTATTAGTAATAATCAGTTTTACTAGGGATTCAGAGAACTGTGTGCCATGAGTGGGCTCGAGAGGGAGGACTGCTAAATCAAGAGCCTTAAATATTGTTGGTAATTGTCTCGTGTGGATTGAAGATGTAATTAGTAAATTTGTATTGAAGTCGCCCAATATTACGACATGTTCATAATCTGTAATAATATTCAATGGGAATCTTTCAATTTCTGTAATATCGTTAATTTTAGTTGGTTGTTAGATGACGCAAATAATACATTTTTTGAAATTAGCATTAATTTCTACGAATAACATCTCCAGTTTTTGATCATAATTCTGGACTACGTTTAGTGAACAACCTGGTGGCTTCAGTGTTGCTGTCGAGGTTGATGGATGTCCTTGTACGGGCTCCATTATGACTATCAGTGCGCGTAAATTTGTTCACCAATGTGTGAATTGTTTTATCTGTGGCGAGAAATTTCGTCCGAGTGTCACCATACGACGACACCTACAGGCTCCACATTCCAATAACCACTCTGTCTGGGAGGTATGCTGAATATAATGAAGACTGTTACTTGCAACGACAAAACACATGTTAGCTGATGTTACAAAGTCAATGCACGGACTCCAGCAGCAACTACATAGTATACATGTACAAAGTCCACATCTGTGGAGTAACGGTTAGCGCGTCTGACCGCGAAACCAGATGGTCCGAGTTCGAGTCCCAGTCGGGGCAAGTTACCTGATTGAGGTTTTTTCGAGGTTTTCCCTCAACCCAATATGAGCAAATGCTGGGTAACTATCAATGCTGGACCCCGGACTCATTTCACTGGCATTATCACCTTCATTTCATTCAGACGCTAAATAACCTGACGTGAGATGTTGATACAGCGTCGTAAAATAACCTGCTACATATACAATGCACTACCATACATGTCTTACACCTAAACGCTATATTTCTACAAAATCGATACTTAATTTTTGAACGCCCTATATATGCGTTTTATAGTAAGTTACTGAATGAATATTATAATAATGGTTAGAAGAAAAGATAGAAAAGAAATAGCATTAAAGTTTAGCTACGTAATGACTGCTCATATTCTGTTACATCCGAATCATGACAGCATAGAAAATAATAATTTTAAGGCAATATGCAAATTGAGGCGTTCTCTGGAATAAGAACTTATTTACAAAAACTTGAATTTGAGAGACAGCGCATCAAATATTTTAGACCTGATATAACAACATTGCGTAGAACAACATTCAGATGTGTTTGTAGGAGGGAAATAATATTGTAACTTTTTATTTTACTTTAACCACCACACACCCGACAACAATGTGACTTTTATTTTTAATAGTTCACCCTAAAAAGTGGGTATTCCACTCAACACAGCAACACGATAATCGTTATTGCACTCCATACAGCGACAATGACAATGCACGACGTGTATTATTGAGAAGAACAACAATGCACTCCTAATTTCAATTAACCCTTCTGCAAAAATCCAAAGGAATGAATTACAAAATTAACTTTTATTTTATTGCTGTGTATACTAGAAGAATCAAAGGAGCCTGCAGCACAATAATTAACTTCCATTTCAATTTCTTGTGGCGGTGGAAAAATTATGAAAATATTCAACAAAAAAAAAGTCTTGGGCATAATGTTCACAGTGCACTATGTGCAGAACAAAACTGCCAGTTCACAGTTCGCTTGCCTTGGCTAGTTCTTCTAGCTCACTGTTCAAGTTCACTACACATCGAACTCAGGTCTTCCGAGCTGCGTCACACTCGTCTAGTGGACACGGTAACAGTTACGGATTCACTCAAATTCATTGCACGTCGAACCCAGGTTTCCCAGATGCGGTTCACTACACGTCGAACTCGATTCTCCCAGATGCGGTCTGCTGTACGTTGAACTCAGGTTCCCTTTGCTCGCTGCTGTCCAAGACAAGACTTGAAGATTGACAAACTCCCGAAGTCTGACTGACTGTCGGCCACTAGCGCTTTTATTACTAAACCACATGTTCTAGAATCTTCGATTCGCGTGGCTTTCAGAACCTTCGAGAGAAATCCGCTTCTCGATGCTTCCCTTGCTCTCTCCGCTCCGCGCCGCCACCGTAGTTCTCCCCACTCTTCGTACCGCGCTACAGCTCCTACCGAAGCTCGAGTTCCGTTTCCCCGCGCCTTCCTTCTCGCTAGATGCGCACACACTCCTGAGGCAACCAGAACAATCCAGACTGGTGCCACAATATGTTGTGTTAGGCTATTAAAGGTTTCAATATATGCCGGAAACGATAAAACGACACAACTTACGCTAAGTTACTCCAGGAAACGACTTAATTATACGAAGACGCATAAGGAAAGAAGAATGCAATAACATGATAGTCCTTTACTTTCTCGTTATATAAAGTACATATACAAGAAAGTATAGTATGGTGCAAGAAAGTCGGTTTGGAGACTTTTACTAATTGGTTTGTAAAAATAAACAATCGTTGTCATTATGGAAATAGAAAACAAAAGTCCTTCCCCCCTCCCTTCCAAAATATAGTCGGAATTCCTTTGACACCACAAATAATTTAAAACCCAGGTGAGACTGTACTCCAACTATCAATCACACTGTTGTTGTTTAGACAACTGTCCGAAGACAGGTCTGAGCCTCACAAGTGATATCAAGAAGGCAATAATGGGCAATAATATGTTTGCAAGACTTGCATAACCGAGTTTATTAACAAATTTTACTAACACTTGTCATTAAAAATATAAAATAATACAATAAAAAATCAGCCCTGCTGGGAAACGAATTTACAACATTTGGTTTCGAAATCATAAACCTTATCCCTGTACTACACCACCTCATAGCAAGCGAGACCACTTTTGGAAGCACTGCTGAATAATGGAAATAAATTATTGCCTTCACACGCAGCCACAGTCACAGAATAGTGGCACTGCAGACGGTTTGAGTAGTTGGCTTTGCCACTGGTAGCGATCATTAAAAGTGGCACTTACGTCGCGATACCAGGAATTAAATTGTAGGTTTCACACAAGACCACAACCACACCACTTTTTTTTTAGTGATGTGTGAGTGGCGCAGCTAATGGATAACTGTTATGCCATCAATTCCCCACACCGTCATAACAGGCTTTACAACCTATTGTGCGACCAGTAGCGATGAGATAAACTGCTCTTTTGTGATCACTGTTCGACCTGTGATTGCTCATTTGTGATCACAGTGATCATAGACAGTGAAACAGTGATCAAACTGCGAACTTGATCGAAGTGAACATTGAACAGTCCATTGTTCTCCACTCATCAGAGAGTTTCACACTGCGATGTTTATCAATTCAATTCTCTCGATATTTCGCACTTGATAGGAGAGGGTGAGAGGATGTTGAGGTTATGCGTAAGTTTATATGTCACAGAACTGTAAATACAGGTGTTTCATCATTATTAAACAGTTTAAAGGTTTGAAATAAATTAAATTGTGATTAGTGTTAACTTAGACGTTTTGTATAATTAATTATATATTTATTTGATGCTCTTCAAAATCAACTGTTCAGTCCATTCTCAGAGAAATCCCGGCAATCTATTCAGTGTCTCCAAGTTAATGCGAATTTTGTTAGGTTCCAGCTAACTATCTTTGCAGTCTGCTAAGTTGGTGGAAAACTTGTCAGGAAAAATAGTTTGTATTTAATTCTATAACCCTCTTTACTGTGAAGAATTATTTTTTAATTGTTTGTTTGCTTGTTTATTTATTTAATTAATATAATATTCTAGACATATTGAACATTTGTCGTTTGGCTACCCAATATACTGATTGTCCATTTGATCTTGTACAGTATTTCTGAAGTGATAATATATATAATTATGTAGGTATAAAAACGGAAAGCTATCAGTTTTGACATAATTCACACATTACTCAGAAGATGAATGAAACATTGTTATTTTTTCAATCATTGTTATATTTGGTCAAATTTTGTTATTTTGTATAGACCCTGATTTTAATTTTACTATTTGAAAAGTGTAGCCAAAATAATTTCACTGCTTAAAATAATGATGTCTTTTCTTAAAATTTTATTGCTGATTCCATCTAGAAGCTCTGGAAATAACTTCTTGGACTTGCGAAAATGGGGGGGGGGGGAAAAGACTTTTTATCGTTCTGGTGTAAATCTTCAAATAAAGTCTGCAATAATCCTCAATTCAGTCATTCCAAAACCAATGGATGGGCCCATACTCTTCTTCTATTTCTACGTGTATTTTTTTATCCATATCGTTACCTCAGAACAACAGTGGGATATCTTGCAAGAATCATATTTTAAATAACGAGGATAAAAATTGCTATTGAACATCGTGTGCAATGTGTAAACAAACTTTTGATTTAATATAAAGCTAAAACAACAAGAAACTTTGTTTACACATTGCACTTGATGTTCAATAGCAATTTTAATCCTCATTATTTAAAATAGGATTTTTGCAAGATATCTCACTGTTGTTCTGAGGTAACGATATGAGCAGAGTTAACAAAAGCAGGGGCGTATTGTGCGGGCTACCGGGGCTACCGGTGGTAGCCCAAGGAAATTACAAAAGAAAAAGTTTATAATATAACATAATGTAATAATTTTGTATTATTAGTTTTACCATAGTAATTAAAATTAAAGTAATTGTTAGATATATTTTGTGTAATAATAGGGTCAGCGGTAGCCCAAACCCTTTAACCAGTATACGCCACTGAACAAAAGTACATCTCCCTCTACTTGTCCATGTTCACTGGAAGACTGAAAAATTCTCTACAAAAATCTAGTGTATTAAGCAGGACTTCAGACGTCCATTCTCAGTGCTTCAGACAAGCGTTCACAGTACCACTAACAAGCCACTAAGTGGCACTGCTAAATGGCCTCGTCTGAAGGGGCCCTTAGTGTCCATATGTAAGAGTTGCTATTGCCATGGATTTAAAAGCTTAATTAATAGAGTCTTTCCTTGCTTTGTGTTTATGTGCATTGTAATGTTTCTGTTACGTGGTTAAATTTATTTATTTTATTATTTATGTCAACTTCATTTTGGTATGAAACATTACATCCTAATTATTTGAACTGTGTTATTTGCTCAATAGTTACATAACATCGCAAAGCAAAAGATTGACCAGGCTGCATAGTTGTAATTGGTTGTAGCTGGTATTTGAATAAAAAAAAGGCCATGACATTCCTAACTTTGAAGCAAATGGTTAATGGTAGTGCTGATAGTGAAATAAGCAGCCATTGCAAGCAATGTATTTGAGATTTCTTAATATCAAAGAAGATTTATTGAAGTTCAGAGAGGTGACTGCTTGTTATTAACATATAATTTGTTCTTACAGGAACAGGAGAGTCTGGAAAGTCAACATTCATCAAACAGATGAGAATCATTCACGGGGCAGGGTACTCAGATGATGACAAGCGAGGCTTCATCAAACTTGTGTACCAAAATATCTTCATGGCGATGCAGAGTATGATCAGAGCAATGGATTTACTTAAAATCCAGTATGCAGAATCTTCAAATATAGTAAGTATACTTATGCAATGTGGCTTTAGGAAAACATATATTAAAAAATTAGAAAATAAAAACAGTGACAAAGATGAAACACAGGCTTGTTTTTATTTTAAATACAAATTTTAGTGAAGACTATCTCCGTGGTCTGTTGGTCAGCATGCTGGCTTCCAGATCTGGAAGTCCCAGGTTCGATTCTCGGGTTCGGCTCTTGGTGAATTTTTCTCGAAGAAGAAAAATTACCTGGGTATCTGGAAATTTGTATGAATGTGAGTGTTATTGTGAGTGTGCCGGGTTAATATCAATTAGCCAATCATCAAAAATATAAAATAAATCAAGCCTGTCACTGGATAGTAATCTGAACACATGTTTTAGCGTCATATTGTTGACAAGTAACTCCATCTGTTAGCACAACCATAAAGCATTAATAGATGCTATAGAGTTACCAACAACGGGGGTGAAGGCATACACTTCTTGGAGGGCTGATAAAATCCCATTTGTTCATTTATTTTAATAATAGGTTACAGCTTTTGGATGGATGGATGACAGAAACGTACTCAGAAGCAAAATTGTAGACTAAAATGTCATTTTTTTTAGATTGTGCATTGCTTCTGAAGTGACCCTCATTAAGTACCTTAAAAAAATGAAATTTACATTGACAGAAGGCAAGGAAGTCTGAGTCAGCCTATTCGGTGCTTTATCCTTTCCCTCTTAGTGAACCTCTACAGTCTAGTGACTTGCTGGACTAATCTCTGGTGGGGTTGTTTTAAGAGTTTATCGAATCCTGAAGGCATAAAAAAATAATATACTATGTTTCTGTTTCTTTCAGGATAAGGCAGAACTTATTCGTACTGTGGATTATGAAACAGTAACGACATTTGAAAGTCCATATGTGGAAGCAATCAAAGATCTGTGGGGAGATGCGGGTATCCAAGAGTGCTATGATAGGAGACGTGAATACCAGCTCACAGACTCTGCGAAATAGTGAGTTATTGTTTTTTTTTATGCTTCCTATCAACAAAACTATGAGCTAGTTGAAACAATTATAATGGAATATAAATTGAGAATGATGGAGCAGAGTGAATAGTATATAGCATAGTTAAGCTTATTTTTAAATACATTATCCTATATAAGAAAGAGCTATATAAATTATTTTTACACATTTAATGTCTTTGTTGGTAATGAATTTATTATACAGGGTGACTCACGAAGTTCTCCCCAGGTTTATGGAGCTGATCCCTGAGGTTATGTATTTGAAATAAAAAATTAAAATAAATTAATGGGATCACATTCCTAATTGTGGAGTTATGGTAACTTGAAAATGATAGAAAAAAACTTTTATTTTAGAATTTCACAAACAAAAATGGAAAAAAATAATTAAAATACAAACAATTGATTGTTTATGTACTACTCTCTTTCATTTAGAGTGGATATAAATCACATTTTCGAAAATGCCTTCTTGAATCTCAAGGCAAACGGTCCGCATGAGTGTGAACTGCACATGTAGCATTTTGCAGCTTCACACATTTGTTACTTATTTTCGTCGCAGCATCCAGAATGTGTTTAAGCAACTCTTCACGTGTTTGTACATTAACCTGATACACAATGTCTTTCATTCAAGTATCAACAACGTGCGTGTAGTTATTGCAACAAACATGCCTAGCTCGCCATTCAGTATGATGCATTTCGAAAATGTGTTGTAACTCCGTAATTATGAATGTGATACCATTAATTTATTTACATTTTTTTTTTGTTCCAAATAACCTCAGGAATCAGCTTCATAAACTGAGGGAGAACTTCGTGAATCACCCTGTATATGAACTTCGAGATTTCAAAATAAAACTATGAATTATTTTTGATACTTTGCTGCCAAATGTAAGACATTAAAAACACATTTCTGGCATCATTGTAGTATCCTCATCACATATGGTATCAGTATTGTTTTAATGTTCTATGCATTGGCTTAAGCAATAATACACATTTAGCAGAATAATGCTTGATTCCCAGCAGCAAGAAGGAAATCTCATTTCTGTAAGGACTGGATATGAGTCTCTGTTTTAAGTTTTCTCCCTTTCTGTTTTAAGCACTGATCTTCTGCCATGCTAATTAGGAAGTCACACTACTACTTATACAAGTTTAGTGTTTGGAATCTAAACATTTCATTATCAGTATTCCGGATTTGTGTCTTTTGGTTTGATGTCTCCAATTAGGTGAGAATTATGAACGAATGTTAGACATACGCAAATAACATTGCATCCTGATCATAAGATTTGCATGATGCAAACTAGACTTCAAACGTAAGACAAAGAACACACCAGTCATTATTAGAGTGAGAAGATAAATCTTCACATTCCTGTCCAGAATCAAATCTGGCTGTACTGAAGCTATAGTTAGAAGGGCTATGTCTTGACACAGCAGAAAAAGTGGTAGTAGTGGTGGTGGTGATACTGTCACTGATGGTGCTGTTGCTGCTGCTGCTGCTGATGATGATGATGATGATGACGACGATGACGATGACGATGACAATGATGATATTGACACTATTTAATGACACTGAATAGCAGAAGATATTGGTATCAGCATTTATTAAAATATTTAAATCATGGTTATTTTCAATGTAATTATCGTAGCATTTTCGTGGAACAGTGAAGAAAAATTACGATAAATCTCTATCAGGAAACGACTAGCTCAGTTATTTCTCACAAAAGGAACTGGGGATTGAGCTCTGGCACTTTATTGAAATTGATGATGAACAAAGTAGCTCTGGGGCGTATTTCCATTATTACTGTGTTATCATCGCATAAACTTTAATAGCCTCCTTAGTATGGAATAGTTGGTCGTAACTGCATCATCACATCACACTGTCCCAATTCATTTCTTCACTTTTATCGAAACTAATTTTTGTGAATAGTGGTAAAATTGCGAGTCGACAATTAGATTCCTTTTAAGGGGTGCCTAAAAGTTACCGAAATTTAAAATTAAAGTATTTGAAATATATTTATAGTGTTGTAATTTTATTCTTCTTAAGACTCTCCTTGAGACACAATGTTTACTCAGTGCCTAATCCACTGCTGGATGCATCTTTTCAAGTCCTTCTGCATGCTGTATATTGCCTTCAGCACTTGTTTCATTCAGAAATATCTGCAAATTTCCTCCAAAGCAGTTGTACCTTTATTCTGTGGAACAAGAAGATACCATATGGGGATACAAGACTGTTGGACAGACTGCTATGTACATCAGTCCTGATTGCGCCACTTCTATCAATTTTTGCACCTGACACTCACAGATCAACTCCCCCATGTAAAAATGGTGATTCAGTGTCCATTGAGGAAGAACATTTCTCGGACAATCCCCTTAATGATGGAAAATCAAATAAACATGCTCTTAATGATGAGTACATTTGTCATGCGTCAGTCTTGGTGAAGAAGATTTCTACTGACTCTTTCTTCCCCTCTTTCATCTTTCTTTTCACAGAAAGGGTTTGTGACTGTACTGCCGTTTGTACATGCTGGGACAAAGAAATGATATTCTGATTTGATTCAGGATCATAGTTGTAGACCTAATTTTAATAATAATTATTATTATTAGTAGTAAATGATCAAACAATGGGAAAAAAATAAATCAAACAAAAGAATAGTTCATTCGAATAATTTCAAGGGAAAAATTGTTCCGGGGCCGGGTATCGATCCCGGGACCTCTGGTTGAACGTACCAGCACTCTCCCAACTGAGTTACCCGGGAACTCCATCCGACACCGTCTCAACTTTTCCACTTATATCCACACAACTCGCGTGGGCTGACGAAATGACAGAGACCCCACATCGAGTGCACACAATCTCTGTGTGACTTGGAATTGTGGTTTTCTGTTAACTTAGACAGTGACGTATATATTATGCAAATCTAGTCTTTCAGGTAAAGCTCCCCGTGAAGCAGATTTGAATAATTTCAAGGGAAAAATTGTTCCGGTGCCGGGTATCGATCCCGGGACCTCTGGTTGAGCTTTACCTGAAAGACTAGATTTGCATAATATATACGTCACTGTGTACGTTAAGAGAAAACCACAATTCTAAGTCACACAGAGATTGTGTGCACTTGATGTGGGTCTCTGTCGTTTCGTCAGCCCATGCGAGTTGTGTGGATATAAGGGGAAAAGTTGAGACAGTGTCAGGTGGAGTTCCCGGGTAGCTCAGTTGGGAGAGCGCTGGTATGTTCAACCAGAGGTCCCGGGATCGATACCCGGCCCCGGAACAATTTTTCCCTTGAAATTATTCAAATCTGCTTCACAGGGAGCTTTACCTGAAAGACTAGATTTGCAGAACTGTTCATTCGTTCAAGATCAGGACACATTCAAATGGTAGGTTTTTTGTTCGTCTATGATAACTGAGATGTATTTCATATCAAGACCTTCAGTCAAATTTCATTCACACAAACAAATTCCAGGAAATGCTAGGGATTTTGTGAAATGTCAGTTATTTTATGACGATCCTGGAGAACTTCTTACGAATTTTTGTTACATTTTCGTCTTTTCTGCTTGTCTTGATTGAACCACTCGCAGCTTTGCGTTTTTTTTTTTTATCATTTCCTGATGTCCTTAAGGACTTCTTTTTGAGCATTGTCTGAGTCTCGACTGCCAATTTCCCTGCTTCCCATCCTCAAAAATGTAACTTGTTCAGAAAAATTAATCGTCACAATTTATGAAGAGAATTCCCAACTTGACTATGTGATTAACATAATGCCACGTGATAGACTGTTAATGGATGATATAAGCTATCTCTCTATGGTACTAGAATTCCAAACTGTGATTTGTTGTTCTGGAAATTTTTGGCTAACCTCTCGTACATATTTTGTTAAACATTTTAGATTATCTACACAAATGAAATGATGATTATTGTTTTTTCCTTTTCCTGTCTTTGTGAATGGGAAGATCATAAATTTTAACAGTTTTGCAATTTCCATGTATGTCTTTCAGATACATTCTACTAAGCATAAGTGTTAAAAAGGAACTTGTATGCAGTATAATTTCGTCATTTTTACCCCTTTTAATTGCAACTGGAAATAGAAGTTCTTAGTAAATAAGTTTATTTTATCATACAGAGTGAGTCGTAATTATGTACTATAAAGTATTGCAGAGTATTCTATACACCAAAACAAACATATTTTGTCATATAAACATATAGTCGATACTGCATTGTTATCAAGATATGGCAACATTGCATTATTTCAAAGCTAGTCTACCAATTACCCGTTGCTAAAATCGGAACTAACAGTCGGTGTTGTTTTGTGGTTAAAAGAGATGTATTCATAGTTGGCCATGTCTTGTAGATATGATATTGATGGAGAACTGATGTTGTGAATGTACTTTCTCAATAGTATATGGATTCTGGTATGCTCACACATGCTGGTTGTGGCGATTGAAGATACCATGTCTGGTGAATGTTGCTTCATCCAGTACCAGTATTTTGCTTAAGAAATGTCGATCAGCTGCATTTTCATGAAGTAACCATTCGCAGAATATCCTCCAACATTCAAAATAAACCTCTCCTTGCAATTCTTGTACAGGTTGTAGATAGTATGGATAGAGTAATGCCTCATGTACAATGTGATGACGTGCAGCTAATCGCCGTGTACTTACTTGTACCTAATGAATGGCCTACGGAACGCAGAACGTTTTCTTCAGAAACAGCAGTTCTGCAACTTTGCGGTCTACCGGCATTGTTCATCACAGGTGCAAAGCAACTGGTTTCCCTAAGGCGATGTTCCACTGCTACAAATGTTTTTGGAGTTGGGTGTCGTCGGGCAGGAAAATGTTCAGCATAGATTTGAGCACCAGCAGCTTATTGTTACTTACTTCACCGTTAATGAAGATAAAATCGGTCATTTCACTGTTTGTGTATAGTTCGTCCATTCTGAGTTAGTGCCAACTGTTATGTTATGCAATTCAGTAAAGTAAAAATAACACTAATTTCATTTACAGTACTCAACATTATGAATCAACAAAACATCAACGTAACTACAAGACATGGCCAACTATGAATACATCTCTTTTTAACTACAAAACAACACCGACTGTTAGTTCCGATTTTAGTTACGGGTAATTGGTAAACTAGCTTTGAATTAACACAATGTTGCCATTGGTAATAATGCAGTATCGGCTATATGTTTGTATGACAAAATATGTTTGTTTTGGTGTATAAAATACTCTGCAATACTTCATAGTACATAATTACGATTCATCCTGTATATAGAACTGCTTTGTTCATATTCCACTATCTCTATTTAATTTTTTAGAAATGTTTGAAATGTGTTACTTTAGGATAATGGATTTAATGCAGACAAGTTGAGTTTTTCTAAGACATTTAGTGTGATAAAGACTAATAAGCCTACTTATTAACCTTGTGCATTGAAAGTAACGTCTTCAGACATGTTTAATAAAGTTTAAGAAATATAAGAAAACTGTTGTCATTGTTGATTTTTTGCAGTGAAATATCTTTATCAGGAAGGGACATAATATATGTTCAATATGATTACATGCTTTTTAATTTAGGATTTGTATCTAAATGCAATTCTTCGTATGTCTAGAGAGATCAGACAGCATTGGATTTGTTCAGAGGTGAAAAATATTGGTACATTTCCTTAAATTCTGTATCTCAAAGAATTTAAAATGTATTTGTAATTGTGTATCTACTATAGTTCCGTTCACAATCTGCTGCAGATTAAGGTAGTATCACATGTTCCATCTTAATGTAATTGTTTTTAAATAAATTATGTTAAATGAAATGAGCATGGAAAATTCACGGATCTGTTTCAAATTTTTATATGCTAAGCAATAAATTTATAATGTGCGTTAGTGAATGATGTTATAATGGTTGTCCACCAGTCAGGTTGATCCAGCAGATGACAAAACAGTGCATTATTGGGATGTTGGTTGTTGTTTTAATCATTTACTTTACTCACCTACTTACTTCAGTAATCAAATGGTACATCCCATTACATCAGATGATCGAAGTGTTCACCTCCTTTCTCTTACATGTATCATTTCTGTTTAAAGATAGCGGGACACTACATGCAGTTCATTTTGTGATTGATACCTAGTGTCATCAAGTTTTTTCTCTATTAAAACAGGATTGAGCATATCTCTTTCTATAAGATTATGAAATGTTTGCACTGTTTTCACTGACTTTAAAATTATTTGTAATGATGGAACCAATGTCTCGGAATAAAATTACGACGAAATTTCCTCTTGCAAGATTAAAATTTTTTTGTGACCTAATTTTATTATTGTTGTTGTTGACTAATACCGAGTTCTTGGCATTAAAGCCATTAACTCTTCAACTCTCAATATAGGAGAGTGATATAGCAAAAGGCATAACTGTTTTAATATAGGCACCATATTTTTATGTCACCTACATGTAACTCCCAAACTGTTTGGAGGACCACACCTGCTGTAGCAGGTCCACATGACCTATCCAGGAGGATTATAAGACAATTGTTATAAATTAATATCCTCCTATTCTAAATTATATCGAATTGTCACCATATTGCACATTTAATCACACTCAGAGCATAAAAATATCAAACTAGCCTGATACAATTCAACTGCATACGAAAATGCTTATCAGCTAACATGACTCGTGGTGGCCAACCTTGGCTATGCTGAGAATACAGTTCATCCAGATTTGACTGTATCCAGTTAACCTAACTGTCAGACACCCAATATCTTTTGGTTGATAGTTATAAAAGTTACTTAAATTTGATTAATGTAATTTATATGTTAATGAATTTTGGCCATATTTAAGTTGACAAAACAATAGCCTTGATACAGAGGCTGGACATAATTTCTTGGCAGATTGTATTTTGAAAAGGCAGCTGGGGAATAATTTTCTCTTGGTTTTTATAAGGGGACTGATATCAATTGCTAACAAATGTAAGAAAACGGTTGACATCAACTAACATCCAAAGAAGCATTCTTGTATTTAAAAAAGAGGGAACAATGTGTAATTTGACTTGGGTGCTATAATATTAATTTTATAAGATACCGTAATAAAATTATTTTTCACCATATGGTAATGCAGAATTCCTGCACGAAAATGTCATGTGTACAGTACTTCAGTACATCATAGTAAAATTATTAATGACCAAGTGTGTTAGCTCAGACTCCTGCATTTGAGACTCATATTCAGGAGGTTCCGGGTCCAAACCCTGGGGTGAGCCAACCTGAGTGAGGTTTTTTCAATCTATTATACTATATATTTCCAGTAATGAAGGCAAATACCAGGTTGGTACCCAATTTCCACGAAAAACAGACCCATATCCCCCTAATAATAGCAGTATAATATTTCAGTAATCCAGCCATCGTAATAGGACAACATTGTACACGAGATAGTCTGTCAAGTGAGAGTTTAGTTTAAATGTCTGGCCCAAAGGTAGATGGTGCTTCAGTCAGAAGTTTGTGTCCAACTGTGGCAATAGATGCCCATTTGGAATTCAAGTGTCCAGTCAACGTGGCAGATGTCATGTTTGTGAGAGAATGTTCTGGTGGTTCGGTGGTTTGTTCAGGTTTTAAGTGTCTGGCCTGTGGTGGATGTCGTGATGGTGAGAGAGCACCCCAGGTTGGAGCATCAGACGTCTCTGGGTAGAAAGAATGCCGAACTTCAGAAAAAATGATATCATATCCATATAATAAAGTCGCTATATGATCATTGTAGTTAAACTATAAAATGAAGTATAAAAAAATTATTAAACTGACCCTCGTTTTTGGAAGTGAATCCTGGACACATCTGAACGTGCAGATACAATTCTAAATACCTGGAAAATAATGTTTTAGAAAATTTTTCGACCTACTCACGACCAAGGAATTTGGTAAATCAGCACAAACTTAGAATTAAAAAATTTATATAAAATGCTAATTTTGTCACTGATATTAAAATCAGAAAATTGAAATGGCTGGGTCACACACATGACATAGGACACTGGAAAGAAATGATTGATCAGCTATTCTAAAGGATGTCAAGGCTAAACTCAAAGGAGTATGGTACTATAGATAATACACATTTCTCTATGTTTGTGTAGGCCAATATTGTGTAATTGATTGGTAACAACTAAACACATGTACTAAGAAGTAGCAAGTCTAGAAGGGCTGAATATAGAAATAGAAGGATAAACTATTGTGTTAAGATTTATAAATTGGCAATTGCATTTTATGCAGGAAGTTAAATAACTTTTTATTAGTCCTTCAAGTCACTGTTTCTGTGTTTAAGCAGTTATATTGTGATGTTCCAGCTGTACTGGTGTTGATGTCATGTCTGAGCAGTGTGTTTGAAATTATTGTAGAAGAAAACAGATTAGTCTCCGAGGAGTGGACATAAATACTTGGTGTTCATGTTTTGAGCTTGTATTTACATTACAGCTACCTGATGGAAATCGACCGTGTGGCTGCTCCCAACTACCTCCCCACCGAGCAAGATATCTTGCGTGTCAGAGTCCCCACTACTGGTATAATAGAATACCCCTTTGATTTGGAAGAGATACGTTTTAGGTACGGTAGGTTTGTACCGAGGGTTTGAAAGCAAGCGAGATACCAACACATTACACTGATTCTTGTCATGCTCGCTAGCTCGGGTTTATGTGCCTGTCTGGATTTTGTCTTGTCAAGTTGATATGCCTAGGGGTTAGAATAGCCTGGGATGATTGTGTTTTTTCCTGTCCCTTCCGTGTCTGTCCTTCTTTAATTCTGAATAGTCTGCTTTGCATTGTGGCTTGCTGTCTGCTTCGTACTAACAGATATCATCATAATGCTCGACTTTTTGCTTTGTTTCTTAACAATAAGAAATTAATATGTAAATACACTGAAATTAAGTTTTAATATTTTATCAGATTAAGTTTGCAAAATTTTGCTAATAATTGAAATCTTGAGTAGTCTGGATTTCTAAGTTATATAACAGTTAACGTAAGTGCATCTATAGAATTTGAAATATAATCTTTATTTTCCAAAAATACAGCTACTCTGCTAAGTAAGAATCGGTATAAAATAGGTTACATAGGAATAGAGCAGAAAATATACAACTGACATACATTTAACTTTACATATAGACAGAATTATGTATGATTATGCAACATATAAACTGGCTTTAAAATTTGGCATGGACAGAAAATTGTTTCTTTTTATACCTCATTGGCGTCTGGATTTCACAATCTGATGTTAGAATCAAAAATTTGTAGAAATCTCTATCAGTTCTGTTACATCTTTTCGCGTGTATTCACAGAATGGAAATTAAAATATTTGGATTCAGGTGTATCGCACAGGAAACTCGTCACTATTATGATATATTTTTTCGTCATTACCAAAATATATAAGACATTAATTTATTTCTTTTTATTTCACTGTAATATTATATGTAGCAATACTGAATTTACAGACATGGACAAGTTATTAGCAAAATTGAAAGTTTTTATAGTATAATTTTTTTTTACAAAATTTGACTTTTCAATTTAGACTACAGTTGACATTTTTACTTATTTCTGAGTACTATAATCATAAAAATGTCAACAGTAGTCTAAATTGAAAAGTCAAATTTTATAAAAATATGTCACAATATGCTAATAATTTGTCCACGTCTGTAATTTATTTCAAAGACTTTTGTCATAAAATATAATTTGCATGTACTTCTTAACAAAACCGAATAATGTAAGCTAAGTTGTCTCAAGTTAGATCCTGTAGACGAAAGAAGATGACTTATTAACATGAACAGCATTGATGCAGTTTTAATACAGAAAATATTAATTTTGTGATTTTTTTTTATTGTTATTGGGTTTTGTAGAGGTGTCCAGAAACCACTGAAAACTGAAAAATTCTTTCAGGGAATGTTATAATGTAAATGTTTATTCTATTAGTTTACATAATTCCATCAATATGGTGGGAATGTGTCAAGTTCAAAAGACGAAGGGCATACTGGCCAGAGCTGTCAGTGATTAAATAAAGAATTTACAGCACTCATTCTGCCAGTGTAGTTTAGAATAGAGAGCTGGATTCGTGATCCAGGGCTGTATTCAGGCATGGGTTGGGCTGTTTACTTGGATGGACTTTTTGCAAGGTTTTGCCATCCCCAAGTGTGAAGCAAATGCCAAGTAGTCCTGTGATGAATTCTCAAATTTATTTCGCCAAATACCATCTGACTATCACCAATTCTACCACAGCTATGTAACAGAGTTAATACAGCATCATTGAATAATGATTTTAAAAATTACTGCAGTGTAATCTAGGGCTCGGAAGTTGAAAACCTATACATTGCCTAAAAAGACCTTTTAAAAGACCTAAAGATATCATAAATTGGATCTAAAGACTGGAAAAAGGGACGTAAAAAATGTTATCCAAATTAATTAATAACTTCAGTTTCAATTACATATTTAACGAATATAATGTTTCAGAAATACAAAATTCTGGTGCTATGCAACATACAGTGCGAAAAAAAACTATATGAATGAAATGCTTCTTCTTTCAGGGAGTATATATTTTTTAGATTAACATAATTTGAAAAAGGAATTCCGTGTTTGTTAAGAAAAGTACTTGGAGAATTTAGAACAAACGATTTTTTCCACCTAGAATGAATTCAGCGAACTGCGATGAACCTCCTGGAGAAAGAAATCGAAATTAGTATAACTAGAATACCTGGCTTAACCACGCTAGGGTTACAGAAATGGGACTTCAGACACTTTACCTCGGTTAGCATTGCAGTATATCACAATAGTCATCTCCAGGTTCTTAGGTGTAAAGGGTCGTCAGTTTTCTGACAGCACATTGCAAAACATCGAGAAACTTCTCTCCACAGATGTCATTGGTGCATACTTGTAGCAAGTGAGATCTCATAGTGAATTGTAAAAATGGCAATAAAAATCTAGTCAAAAGAAGCTGAAGTTGGAAAAAAAAAAAAGCCATTAAGACCTAAAAAAAAGAGGCTAAAAAGGACCAATAAGCTGAAAAACGCAGAAAAAGACAAAAAAAAAAAAAAGACAAAAATAAAACCCACCATTTTCTGGCCTACAATGACCCAAAATGAACATATATCGTCGTGTGAATGCAAGAACTAGGTAACTCGAAATTTGCGTTTCTTAGTTACCTCTTTTATAGCATAGCAAAAATCGCACAAAATGTAATGCAAGAACTTGGTAACTGATTGAACGATACCAGCGACATCTATTTTCCAATATAACAAATAGGTAAATGAAAACGAGATATATTCCTTAATGCAATAAATAAATAAATAAATAAATAGCCAATGTCACAAAATATGAAAAATCAAGTTACCTAGTTCTTGCATTCACACGACGATATTATGTTGGGCCTCGTCTTCGGACACTCGAGAAAAAAAAAAAGTATTTTTCCTCAACTTCCGAGCCCTAGTAATCACCATCTAAATGATTTTATCTTGAAGCATCCTTCTTACCATTATTATTAACTGCTGATAAGTGATTTTCCAGACAATAATATTCTACAAATACGTGTTTTGTTGATACAGGTTAGTTTGAATATTTTTTTTTTTTTTACAGTACTGTGTTATGAAGGGAGAGAGATACTTATTGTGACGAGTAAAATATGAAATAATTTACATTAATTTTCTGTCTCGTGAAATATGTAATTGCCATTACATAAAACGTGGAAATTTTGGTACATAGCCATTATATTTCCAAGAAAATTACATTGATTGTTTTTTTATTCATACATGTCCACTGCCATTGTAGCTACTTATTTATTTTCAAACATTTTTCTATTGAAATATTATTAGAATTTTGAGCCAGTGATTCAATAAATTGAAACAAAACTTAACTGTTTAAGGAAACAACGAAGTTTCTGCTGTCAGTCACTACGAAATTTTCTCGTATATTTATTAATTTCTGTGAGGCACTCTCCTAGCAAATAACAATATAATAAACTACATTTCCTCAGCTGAGTAATTGTGAATTATGTGTTACATGGATGTCAGTTGTCAGATGACAAATGTAGCATTGGATATTACTCCTGCTCGAACTTTTTCTTCAGCTGAAGCAAGCCACTATGTGAATTAGACCTTGGACTAAGTTAAAGAATGTGTAGTATAGAAATGTTAGATATTGTATAAGTGCGATGGAATTTGTTGTTTGAAGATCACGTGCTGAAATTTCTTTATTGCAAGGTGCAATTTTATTCGTTATAGAACTGAAGAACATGGCATATGAAACATTCAATCTTTGAAATGAAAATAAAATAACAGGATTCTTTTAATTAAAAATCTTTATCTTTAGTCTTAATTAAATTGTGCACACTAAAAATGAAAGGTACCAATTACAGTTAATCCTTAGTTGAATAGCAGTGAAAAGCTCAGCGGAGATTAGATTTAGATTGATTATTTAGTGCAATGACTTGCATTGAAGGTTGTCTGCAGTCAGCAAATGATGGTAGTAAAGTGAGCTGTTGATTCAAATAATTTATTTGACCCTGATACAAATTAATAAATATATTATAGGCCTATTATAAGTTTTTCCACTGGAGGATTTAAATGAAGTTACCTCATTTCATAAGAATTGTTTTTCTTTCTAAAATTTAATGTGTTACAAAAGTATCAATCGCTGATAGATTAATTTTGATCTGTGAATATTATAAATATGAAATTATGACTAATTTTGCGTTTACGTGATAAGATTGCACCTTACATGTAGAGAAGTTAAGCCATCTCTGTTTGAAAGACACTGCATTGGAATGAAGAGGATGATGGGCACTTCATTTGCATCAGATGTGTTCCTTCTCCGTCCCCATACTAGTTACCACTCTTGCGCAAGCCTGATGTAGCTCTGTGCATGTTGTTATGTCTTGTGTGTTTGTGAATGTGTCTTGTGGTGACAAGGCCCTCCTGGGGTCTTCGCCCCCTCCTTCTCATTGTTGCAGCTACTTGAGTGATCTCGAGCGAATTGAGAAGCCAGATTACCTCCCAACCGAGCAGGACATTCTCAGAGCGAGAGCGCCCACCACGGGCATTTTAGAGTACCCTTTTGATTTGGACTCCATCATATTTAGGTAGGAATTATTAAAAGAATATACAGGAATAATTTTCGTTAGTGAAAATCCTGTGACAGGCCTAAAATGTTTCCCTATGTACATATTATTAGCAATTTTTGCTCAATTATAGTGCACCATGAGCTTAATTACCTGGCTACAGTAACATGAATAAGGATAGACGTTATTTTGTGTCCACCATGACTGGTGGAACCTTCAATCTCAGAAGAGTTCCCTCTTAAGTATATTAAATATTAAATGAGTACACATGTAGCGCTTAAGGTTATCTTTTAGAGCAAGTAAGCTATAAAGTTACAGAACTGCAGAATAAACTTCTTAAGATATGCTGGTACATGTAACAAACTTTTAACTAATGCTCTGCATCTGAATTTTTAACTTGAATATTCACATACATAAAATGAAGCCGTCACTGCATTTATCCTCTTTATCTATTTATTTTCAACCGGAATAATTATTATATGTATTAAAATTATACATATAAGGATTAAAAAGTTGCTCCGTGGAGAAACTTCCCAAAACATTTTAAACTTTTCTCTGAAAACTTTTGTAAGGATGATACAGTACTTTTGTCTGTCAAAAGGAGCCATGGTTGTCTTTTGACCACCATCTAGTATAAATATTTGACAAGTCATTGTGCCATGAAATAAAAATAGACCTAGACTGTTAATTATACAACAAGGTAACTAAAACTACGTACTAGAGAAGAATAAAATAATATGTACAGGTTGAATTGTGCCGAAATGTAAATATTTCTGTATTTTTTTTAATTACTCTAGGTTTATTAATTTAATTGTTTTTTCAATGTATTATTGCATAGTAAAATAAAAGAACGTCAAAAAATGACGTAATAATACTAATAATAATAATAATAATAATAATAATAATAATAAAAAGTCGTCATGTTTATGAAGTGTAAAATAGAAATCGAGCTCGATTTATATGTCAAAATTTCATAATAAATCTCTGTTAAATAACCAAATATACTCATATGTTTATCATCTCTGCTGGGAATTTTTTTATGAAGGCAGAAGTAGTTCTTTTATTAACAAAGAAAGAGGAGTGGCAGTGTAAAAAGTACTGTAACATAATAATTACATTACCAAGAAAATAACTCCAATAATAATTAATTTAAATAATTTTGTGGTTAATTTTATGTACGAGACTATTAACAATAAGGCTTTATTGTTTAACATTAAATTTCAAAGCCACCAGTAGCAAAAAATGTAAACTTGTTTCCTTTAAAAATACTATCTTAACATGGTGCTTTATTATAGTATAGCTCATACAGGGTTTTTCAACAGTAACACATAATTCTTATTAAAATTGAGTGAGGGGATTTTGAACAAAAAGTTCATACATGCCAAACCTAGTATTTAGAAAGAAATATTTTTATGACAACAAAATACTTTTGCAACTATTGCTGTCCGAGTTATTATATCATCGACATATTTAAATGACACCCTATGGTTTTTTAATATAGTTTGGAAGATTATTTTCTTTTGTTAAGTTTATTTATACATGCTTTAACATCTGTGGTCATATCACGTGTTTAAGATCTCTGTTTATGTCAGTAGCCCATTTTACTATTGTTGAATTCCTGTTTCTATTGCCGTGCATTAATAGATAGCTTGTTTTCATGTAACTGATTTTTTAGATCGTGATTAATGTTTATAACATTGGTGATTGAGGCAGTGATGAATCATGGTATGTAAACTTCCAATCCGGCATTTGCCTTTGTGATTGAAGAAACCATGACAAACCCTAGTCAGATTGGTCAGCCGCGAGGTTTGAACCAGGGCTCCCAAATGCGAGTTTCAAATGTTACCACCTTAGCCAACTCGCTCAGTAGCATATTTTTTGTATCAAATGCACTACTTAATTTGTTTTATACAGAAACATTAGGTTATGGTTGTTAATAATTGTTGATACAGTTTGTTAGTCCTTGTGTTATTATTTTTATTTAATTATCTAAACGATAACAGCTCCCTGTATTAATGACATCAATATAAACGAGACGTTCTTAACAAAAATGAGAGAATTGAAATCTACTCGTAGTTGACAGAGGAATTGGTGGACAATTAGGATGAGTTTCGTTAAAAAATGTGCACATCTCTTGTTGTTTGTTAGCAAATTCTATCATCATCTCTATTCTTTCATTTTTTGTCAAGAACATCTTGTTTTATATTGATTTCATCAATAAAACAGCTTTCATATTTCATTAATAAACCTGCTTTCATAACACAAGGACTAACAAAAATGTATCAACCATAGTAACCATACCCATAATGCTTCTGTATAAAACAAATGAAGTATTGCATAGCGATACAAAATAATATGCTCCTTCAGATAATATTAAAAACTATAGGATGTCATTTAAAAATGTTCTTGAAGATGTCATAACTCGCACAATAATAGTCGCTCCTCCCCCCCCCCCCCCAAATATTTCTCATTTTCTTTCTAAATACAAGGTGTGATGTGTCTCAGCTTTTTTGTCCAAAATCCCGGCATTGAATTTCAATTACAACTATCGTTTATTCTGAAAACCCTTGTATCTTCTGAAATTGACAATCAATGCATGAGTAACAATTTTGTCATGCAGTTACATATATTCTGGACGTATTAGTGATGCAGTATACATTTAAACACACTGCAGATAATGTCTTAGGGAAATTATAACATTAATATATTTTCATTTTATTTTTTGATACACTGTTTCTGTGGACTGTGAAATAATTTTTGTTGTGTTGAATTGATTCTTCACTTATTCTTTCTCTCCGTGCTTTTTGTGACAGCTTATGAGAAAAGTTAACCAACTGTGTTTGTTTCTTATATGATAAAAATTGAAAACATGTATGCTTTGCATCTTTTGTTACTAAATAATTGAAATTTATTTAATCAAAATTTTTTAATTTAGTCGATATGTTACACTTAATGCATATTTTTCTTTAGGGTAACATGTTAATAATAACATAATGATACTATTGTGCTGTTAATGCTACTATTCGCCAAGTTTGCAAATCTGACTTGAAATCTACAAACATATTGGCAATGACGATTTTTTTAACTGTGTTTAATTTAAACAGCACTTTTATCTAATACACTGTAAATTTTAGTTCAAACCAGATGGCAGTCTTATAAAAATAGTGTGTTTTAATAATCATACTTAAAAGTGCACGTAGAAAAAAATCTCATGACAGATTTTACAGTTCAGATTGATACAGGAAAAACTGGTGAGTATGTGTTGTGACGTGGCAGGAAAAAAAAGAGTGCTGAAACATTCTTAAAAATTAAATACTGTTTCAAATTGAACTCTCTTTAGACCAGATAATGGTAGTAACTTGTAATAGTTCCAAGTAGCTGGTTCCTTCTCTTACATGATGGCTATGCTATTTGTAGATCAGTTCCTCACTGTTTATTTAAAAAAAAACTTAATCCATTCTGTCATAATGTCGTACTTTTGCGACTGTGAAAGTTATTACTTCTCTTTTCCTCCATAGGACTGTGAATTGTACGGAAATAATGTGTAATTATATAATGATAGTACCCGGTATCTGAATAGATACAGCTAAATAAGGCACTTTGATTAATCCATCAATATAAATGGAAGTATGAAAAAACATTTCTCCCTTACAGTTTCAGTGCTTGTTTAAGAACATAAAGTCAGCCTGAGTGGCACAGTCGGTAGTGTGCTGGCCTTCTGTGCCCGAGGTTGCAGGTTAGATCCTGGCCCAGGTCGAAGACATTTAAGTGTGCTTAATTGCGACAGGCTCATGTGAGTAGATTTACTGGCATGTAAAAGAACTCCTGTGGGACAAAATTTCGGCACACCGGTGATGCTGATATAACCTCGGCAGCTGCGAGTGTCATTAAATAAACATAAAAAAAGAACAGATTCGTATTAAGTACACACTCACCTGCTCACCACTGTCAAAAATACGAACCTATCAAAATATTGTTTGAATAATACCATATCTTGCTCTAGAAAGTATAAGGGTGTAAATTGTAAACTTAGTGTAACAATTTCTATTGTATAACTATTGAATGTGGTGGCAAATATACTTATTACTACCACCTTTACAAAATGTTCTAAGATCTATCGGTAAATAATCTTAACTTTTTAAGTATTTGATATGGATCAGTCATTCATATTTAATTTTGGTTGATATTTTTTATTTCATTGAAATGTCCCACAGTTACGAGAATATAAAGCTGTCATGCAAAGAGCTACAAAAGTGAAAATTCTTACACAAAAATATTTCCCTTCAATATTTTTATGGCATAAGCACATAGTTTTATTCGTCTACATTACCATCAGTAAAACACACTTCTATATAATTGCGTTACATGTTCTGTAATTGAAGATGAGTTCTAGAAGTGTCTGTTTTATAGAAACTTGCTCCAAAATAATTTCTAGTTTGTCATAGGATAGAATTAGAAGTAATTTCGAAATTTTTAGAAACACTTTACTGTTTCCCATCTTTCGGAATATTTAGAATACCTTATTGTCAAAATGAATTTCAAAATTGAATTCGCCATTTTGCATGTTGTTTTGTTCTAGGTTGATATTTATGCTTTCTGTTACATACTTTTGTGGGAACTCTAGATGTAGATTTCTACCAATCATGATGGAGAACAAACATGGCTATGTAAAATACTTTGTTCATATGAAGCGTGGTGTTTTATTTTATTATAATTAACAAAATTATTGATTCATTTTGTATGTGTATATATAAAGTCGCTTCATAAGTTGTCAGCTGTAAAACTATTCAGTCTGGTTGGATAAAGCTTCGTCAGCAGTTATTTTAAGGAAAAGTTTGCAAATGGACCCTCCTCTTTGGCTGAATCACAGTCATCCTCATCACTTAATATAAGATGTGGAGCTTATTGTTGCAATTTTTTGTGATTGATTTCTGAAGCAGATTATTATGTGTTTGTCCAAGGGTAAGTGCTTGTTGTATTTTTTTGCCTGTCATATTTCTCGTGTTTGTAGTACTTCCTAACAGTCCTAATTAGTGTAGAGTTCATTTGCTCTTGTATACAGTGTGTAACTAGAAATGTGAATAGTAGTTTTATATGCAAGTGTCAGTATCTTAATCTTATCCCTTTCTCAAAATATATTTGAGAAATTTTTTCCAAACTACTGGACGGATATTGTTTATATTCGTTATCTACGAAATGCATACAACTATTGATTGCTAATCCTTCAAGAAAGAAAGAATAACTCTGTCGAGCAGGACAGGGCAAGTAGTCTTTTGAGTGATAGGTATTTTATTCCTTAGGCAGATATGACTTGGATGTGAAATCACAATAGTGTGTAAAAAAAAAAAAATAACACTGTAGACCATAATGTCTGAAAGAAAAATGTTTTTCATTTTGTAGGAACTATTGCATTTAATTTGTCAGTTCTTTCGGTGCTGGACCCCGGACTCATTTCACCGGCATTATCACCTTCATCTCATTCAGACGCTAAATAATCAAAGATGTTGATAAAGCGTCGTAAAATAACCTACTAAAAAAAATTGTCAGTTATTCTGTGCTGCATTGCAAAAAAAAAATTACGAAGTTTTTCTTTCTTGCCATAGCATGTTTTTATCGTTAATTGTTGCTTTATCGTTACACAAACTATAAAGAGAAATTATTGCGATGCTGCAAAAAAAATTATTTGCATTGGATGCATTCAGATTCCCAAAATCCATGTTTCATTATCATCCAAAGGGGAAGTATTCGCTGGGCCATTCAATGAAACATTGGGTTGAAAACTCAACAGTGAGATCATAACAGGTAATAAGGCCTAACACGTGAAGAAGAAGAAGAAAAGTGAGTGACCCTCTGTAGGATGATCTGAGGAAGGTAGGAATCTCCACAGACCTTTACAAATGAACATACTGTAGCTATTTTTTTTTTGTAAATTTGTGCAAAATTAATTACATATATCAAGCTACTTATGGCGTACAATTTATAAAATAAGCTAGGTATCTTACTTTTGGGTTATAAAATAATGTATTTTATGTTCAATACAGAAAAAGAAATTTCACCTTCTTTGAGTGCATATTAAATGAGTTCATAGTGTTTTGGATAACAGTTCAAGAAAATAAACTATAAATAATATCATTCGCAACATGATAAAAGAACTGAATTGTCTCATAACTCGTAAAACTTACGAGAAAGTATGTATTTTGTGATACTTTTATCATGTGTATCATTCATGGATAAATTGACAATAAAAAAAGTAAAAATGGAGGAAAGTCTGAAGGGATCATTTAAAGTATTGCATTTGCAGCATGCAGCTTGTTAACCCAAATTCACAAATTAAGAAGGATTTTTAAATGAAATATCATGGGGAATTGTGGCTTTTATAAGTACATGTGTTTCAGATAGACTACTGAAACGATATCAGTAATATATTGGGAAAATAGTTTAGTCCCAAAGCGAAGATGAATTCTGCAGCATTTGAGGTCTCTAGTTGTAAAATTGTATGGCTCGGAATTTTTTCATTATTACTGTTAATCCCATGCATGGACATTACATATCCATGAGTTTTAAGAGATCACTGAGTTTTTCTGCTGTTCATTCCTGAGATATCTTCCCAGTTACCTTGAAATACTTCGTTTGTATCCATATGTTGAATAAGAAATAGAAGGGCCACCTGTGAAAAATTATACTGACACTTTACATATATGTAAGTTATTCACATTTGTAATTGTCATGGTATGTTCTGAATGTGTTCGAAGTTGCAATTGTAATGGGAATTTGCTTCAGAAGCATGCTTATATAAAGGCAGATGTTAAAATTAGTTAATTTGTAGTAATACAACAACACTGGTCAACAATATAAAACTTTTATTTCAATTACCAAGGACGAAAATACATTATTATTAACTTTTCTTTGATAATTTGCAAGAATTGTACAAATTGTGATAAAACTTATACCTGTATAAAATCAGAATTCACATAAAATATATCTGTACTTGTTTTATTAAAACTGGTAATATTTATGTGAAAGAAAAATTTCTATTTTGAATAAGAATGTAAAAATTGATACATTTTATGGAGTTGCTGGAAAGACGAGATACTTTTATTCTATCTTCGTAGTGTATCCAGCTATTTGCTGACAACACGTGTTCCTCTCATGTTTCACTATGAATTTCCTCTTCTTACAAAAGAATTGGGTAAAAAGCACGATGCTGGATTGTTAGTGAAAAAGAGTGGGGTTGTAGTAGATGTTTTTACAGCTTATGTAGGTCCTCTTGATTATTTATTAACTCAATCTAAAGGATTGGACGAGATACTTTTGAAATCACCGAAACTTTGTTATACAGTAGCGTGCAAATTAATCCGAACAACGTAATTACTTATGCAAAAATACTCAAACGGGATAAAAAAAGGATCTAAGACATACCTCAGTAATCTATGTGGCCTCCCTTGTTCCTAATAACAGCTCTGAGACGATTTGGCATGGATTCCACTAATTTCCCACAAATATCCTTCATTTCTTCATCGCGAAACCATACACTAATGAGGGCAGAAATCATCTTCTCCTTTGAAGAACAATCCAATTTTTGCATTCTTCTTTTGCAAATTGAGCACAAGTTCTCAATGGGGTTGATGTCGGGTGAGTTGTCTGGCCAGGGGATACCTGAATATTCTTCCTGTTGAAGAATTCTGTAGTTTTTCGAGACGTATGGCATGGTGCCAGGTCTTGTTGGAACACACCTCTGCCATCCGAAAATTATTTTTGCAGCTGGGGTACGATTCTGGTTTCCAATAAGTGAATATATTTGTCAGAATTCATCATTCCCTTGGTAGGTATTAATGCTCCAGGCCCTTCATGTGTAAAACAACCCCAAAACATTACTTTAGAGGGGTATTTGGGTGCTTGTTGGAGATGAGCTGCTGTTACTTTTTCGGTTCCTTTCCGTACGTAAGAAACACGGTGGCCATGGACCTCGAAATGAGACTCATCGGAAAAAAGTACATTCTTCCAGTCATTCACTGTCCAGTGTTGATGCAATTTTGCCCACATTAAGCGTTTTTTGCACATAACAGGGGTTAGCAGTTGCTTTTTAATAGGCTTACGAGCCCTTCGTCCAGCTTCCAAAAGGCTACGCCACACTGTTGTGACGTGAATATTCGCCCCAGTGGTAGCCATTAACTCGCGGGTTAAGTCGACAGCAGTTAGTCTAGGATTTAATTTACTTTTCCTGACAATTAAACGATCATCTGCAGGTGAAGTCTTCCTTTTCCGGCCACAGTTTCCTTTTTTCTGGGGTGTGATGGATCCAGTCTCCCTGTATCATTTTAGAATTGAATTAACAGTAGCCAAACCGATGTGACATTCTGCAGCAATTTTCCTCTGTGTCATAGAAGAATGCTCTGCTAATGTTATAATTTTAGACCGTTTTCGTGGAGTTGTATCCATTTGTGAAGACGACAGAATGTACACAGGATTGCAGTATTAAGTGTTCAACACAACTGAAATGCTTATAAGTACAAAACGACAGGCAAAATGTCACATATTATAAAAAAAATAATGACAGACCTTCAACAATGGAATTACACGTACTACAGATGTCAATTAAAGCGGTATGAGCAGCTGTGAGGACAACAATGACAGAAAATGTAAAAATATGTCGTGTTCGGATTAATTTGCACGCTACTGTAAGTAGGGTTTACATTAAAATAAAAACAAAAAATACCACTTCATTCATAATGAGAGATTTATCTACGTACAGTAATTAATATTGCATTGCCAAATGGCAGTAGTATTAGTTTTCTACATGGTAGCCTGGATTCGAATTCTGGTGGGTCCAAGTGGAGTATGTGGCAGGCAAAGACCTTGGTGGTATGTTTTTGCAGGGTATTATCATTGCATTCAACCATTGCTCTGTTAATCATTATATAGTGTAGTTTGCCTCCTGTGATGCACCAATTTTCTTAATTGTTTTCATTCTACAGTATTAGAATAGCCACAAAGAAACATTTGGCTCAGTATTTTTGCATTGTCTGTCCCATGTAAGGAACTCATTTACTAGATTTTCTTGCAAAACTATAACAGCAATTACGTCATGTACGAATTTTGCTGTATCAGAATGTTTTTGTTTTCATCAAATTTTTTTAAAAGTTTCTGGAATTAATACAAATTACAGGGTCCACACCTAAAACTTTTGAAGTTCTACAGACAGGAACAATTATTGTGCTCCTAGTTACTGGATTCCCTTCTGGCAACACATGGGCTAGGCACTTCGTGTAAGTGTGTGTGGATAGATGCACAGAACTAGACTACATTTTTCAAATCAGTTGCGAGTTGTATATCAATGATATAAGTTTAAGCTGTTATTCTTAAGAATGTTTAGTGCTCATTGTGTGTTTTGTGGTAATGCCTGGGGAGCTATATTCGTTACATGAGTGTTTATATTAGAGTGGTCAAAAAGAAATGAAAGTTTGAAGTGTTTATCTTCATAAAGCTAAAAATAAATATAAATGTTTATTCATTTATATTTGGAACAAACACATGCAAAATTCTAACAAAAAATATTAATATTTAGAGGTTGCCCCAGACAACATAATTTACAATTGAGATAATTTTTAGTAACTGCTATAAGAAAGTACATCATATCCAATAATTTTTTTTTCCATGAGTTTCCTGTAATAGACTCTGCATCTAAAAATACACACAGAACAATTTACATGGTAAAACAGAATTATTCAAACATCATTACCATAGCTAATGTCCATCATAATAATGCCCACTTGGTTGAAAAAGGAAACTTCTTTTAATGATTTGCTATCAGTCGCAATAGGACCTGTTTCTGCTCTTCGCCTTTACTATTCAGTAAAAGATCGTGAAAAAAAGTTTACAGAAGAAAAATTATACAAGATTGGCAAATGACTAGAAACACACCCCTCAGAAATCTCTTAGGTGTTTGGCGCAGGAAACTAGAATAAGTAAGCCTTCTGCTTAAAGAGCAACAAAATTACTCAGATTAAAACATACAGCATTTCAGTAGTCCAAGAACCTACTAAGAGATTGAATTTTTGTAATTGGATCTTACAAAGAGTTAATTCTGTGGAAATTGATACTTTTTTCTTCTGATGAAGCATAAGTTTTCTTTACATGGCAACTTATATTTCCAAAATAATAGCAATTCCAATAAGGAAAAACCAAATTGCGTACTTGAATCACCCTTGCATAGTGAAAAACTTGGAGTCTGGCATGCAGTTAATGGTCACTAAATTATAGAGTCAATATTTTATAAGGAAAGCCACTGGCATAGCTTAGGCAGTAGCACTTTTGCCTGCTGATCCAGAGTTGTGCTCTGGTGTGGTTTCGATTTCTGCTTGGACTGATTACCTAGTTGGGTTTCTGAGGGTTTATCCAACAGTAAGGCGAATGTCAGGTAATCTACGGTGAAACTTTGGCCTCATCACGCAAAATACCGTCACACTATCACCAATTCCATCGACAACCCAGTAGTTGATATAGCATCGTTAAATAACCAAGTAAAACAAAAACATATACAGAATGCTTGTTAGTATCAGTAAGAATTTGTGACCTTTATGTAGTCCAAATTTAGCATTACGTGACTTTTATTTATGGGGAATGCTTAAAAGTGAGGTTTATGCAAAAAATCCCACACACAATAAACGACTATATAAAAAGAAACAATCAGTGCTGAAGAGCTTGTGAAAGTTAATAATAATTTCATAAGAAGATGTGAGCAGTGTGTAGCACACAATGGTGGACATTTCCGGCAATGAATGTGAGTTATGTAATTACAATTTCTTGAATTCTTATTGTAACAGTGTATCAGTACAGGGAGTGCTGGTGCTCGCCTTGTAGGTAACCATACCATCCCCTCAGGCAGACGGAAGTCTGGTACCTAGGAGCATAATAATTGTTCTGCTCTGTAGATCGTCTAAGTATATTGACAAATATCTCAGTTCTATTTATAATTATCCCAGAATTAGACAGCATCTACAGAGAGGAAATCATTATTTATAGGAATACATTTACATGAAGGGTGAGGAAGAATGTAGAAATAGCTTTGAATTTCTTTGATTTATTGCATTTAAAAATAAACATTGTCAGAGCAAGGGTAATCAAGAGGAAACAATTGAAAAATATCAGTTATTTTGTGAATGAAATTGTCTCTTTATTTTTTTGTAAATCTTATTTTAACAAGTTTCAGCAAATTCGGAAGAGGACTGGGTTTTAAATAACCCTATACTTCGGAGCATCATTCTATAGTGAATAACCATGACTAAATGTGTTAATGCTATATAAATAAATCCCAAATTTCCAGACGAAACTGAAATCGTAGAATAGAGTTAGAAATCAACATCTCAAGCTCTATTCATATATTACTTGACTGAATGAAAATTACTTGTCGAATGAAAATTACTTGTTGACCATTGTAATTAAAATATTATATGGAGATTGCAATGTAGAGATGTGGCTTTGTCTCCTAATTTGCTTTTAGTATTTTGTGAAGCAGTGTTGTCTTGAGTAGATTGCAACTTCCTGTGCTGTTATGATTTTGTGATTTTCTAATAATTTACATATGTACAAGTGTATTATAATATAAAGTAATTTTTGTACTGGACAGTATAATGCCACAGAATTTTAAACATATTTAAGAAGTGACTCATGCTTGTTAGCCATCTGTTACGAGATATACATTTGGAAAGTAGAGGTTTAATTCTGGATCCACGTGGCTTTCTGCAAATGAGCACTGAGAACTCTTCCTCTGCAACTAAAATGCAGTTCGTATGTGATATTGATCATGCAGATTCTCCTGGTGCTTATTTAAAAAAAAATAGAGAACTTTGCTTCTTTAGTGGTAATAGAACAGTTTCTATTCGAATTTTGTCTGAGCAGTAATGATATATTTTTATTTAATATGACAAATCATTTATGAAATACTTAGTTCCAGAATCATAAAATTCTGAATTTAAACTAGTGAATTACTATTGTATACCAATTACTCTTCTTATTTGAAAAATTAATCCATTTCTGTTGTGTCCTTTAAGAAGAGAAGTGTAAGTCTTCAAAATCGTAAAATAACTAAATAATATTTTATCAATTTTTGTAACGTCAAGTTAGTAGTATGTGCGTGTCAGTAAATCTACTTCTCTGATATTCGAATAACGAATATTGTTGTTTAAGGAAGTTAAATTATGATTTATTGTGGCATTATACTCACTTTATCTGCAGTTCCTTAATAAAGTCGTAATAGTTAATGATTTGTATACATATAAATTTGCCACAGATTGAAGTTTTCCTTCCAGGATACAATTTTTAATTTTTGTGTTGGAATTGAATTTTTAGCTTGAATATTAATTGATTAATAAAATAGTAAGTTGTAATTGTAAGATAACACCAAAGACAAGAAGCTTATTACTTTTATAATAAATTTTCTACAGTTATTAGGCAATTCTGTAGGTGCTGCAATTATTGTTACTAGTTAATATTAATGTTGTGCACTTATTTATGCTGTGATAATGTTACAGGATGGTGGATGTAGGAGGACAGCGATCAGAACGACGGAAGTGGATTCATTGTTTTGAAAATGTCACCTCTATAATCTTTTTAGTCGCATTAAGCGAATATGATCAAATTCTCTTTGAATCTGAAAATGAGGTAGGCTGTTGTTTTAAATGTAACAAAACACAGAATTTTCGTATAGAAGAAATTCGTATTAACATTTTTAATTTAATATTGTAATAAGTCATAAAGTAAATGTAATAAATTATGTAGTTATGTTGATGCAAGTCTTAACATTTACTCAAAATTGAATAGGTCTCCGTTGTATTGTTTTTATTCTTATTGCAAAATGTTATTGTATTTTATAAGTTGCCAGTAAATGTACTGTAATGTTGTTTTGTTAATTAATAGTAAATATATATATTTTTCTAAAATATATTCATACAAATACAATTCGTGTAGAAGTATATTGTTTAGTTTTCGTTGTTTACTGGTGTTTATATGTCGGGGAAGATTTGTTAGTAAGCAGAACAACAGTGTTTTTCCATTTCGATGAATATTGTACAGTAATTGATATTGGAATATACAGTGTGTTTCAAAAGTCCTAGACTCTTGAGTTAAATCTTAATTGCACGTGATATAATTACAAGATAGCCAGCATGTAGCAATGACACTGCAGAATGTTGGGTAATTATTGGCAGATCATGATCGTGTGCATACACACTCAGAAGAGTGTGAAATGTGATGGAGTGAAGATGAATCAGTTGTGAATCTCATACGAGAACTTGCCATGTTTTTAGAAGCCTATTTTGAGACAAAGTCCTAAGAGAGGAGTATTGAAGTCTTAACTAAAGAATTTCCTGATTGCCAAGGACCTGACATATCTAGTCTTTATGAACTTGTTAAGCAGTTTTGGGAATGGAAAATTTGTCTGATAAATGCTGAAGTTAGAAGACCAACAGTAGTAATATCAGAGTTAATGGACAATGTCAGGCAGCATTTGTTGTAATGGTAGTGCATCAGTTCCGCCAAATGGACTGGAATAAATGTGTCCATTACTGCCTATTGAAGAATTCACTGGAAGGAATGGTGAATGGCAGAAAAGTTAGAGACAGAAGAAGATATCAGATGATAGGCAACATTAAGATACTCGTACGTGGATATAGCTCTTTCAGGTCGCAGTGCTAGGACTGTCATAATCCTCCCCATTTAAATTCAACTCAATTCAATTCAAAGATACATGGATTGTATGTGGAGACTAAGAGGAAAATAGATAATAGGGAAGATTGGATGCTGGATTTGCAGTGAAAAACCTGTCCTCGGGCAGAAAACTGGTTTAGAAGGTTCACTTGTAACTGCATTACTGTACTTGACACATTTTTCACAGATGAGACATAGTTTCATCTCAATAGCTATGTCTATGTCAGTTTACAAAACACGAGACTAAGGGCGACTGAAAATTCACACAAACTGCACCAGGTCTCACTACATACAGAAAAGTTTGTGTTTGGTCTACTGAAGAATTATCAGACCAGTAGTTTTCAATACCATTCTGGACTCAGCGTTATATGCTGGTATTCTTGGACAGTTTATTGCCTTGCTTAAAGTGAATGAATGCTGTGGACATTTACTACAGTACATACAGAAAAGTTTGTGTTTGGTCTACTGAAGAATCAGGTCAGTATTATTCAATGCTACTCTGGACTCAACATATATGCCGGTATTCTTGGAAATTTTACTGCCTTGCTTGAAGTGAACAGGTGCTGTGGACAGTCTCAACAAGGTGTCACGTCATGCCATATGTTAAATGAGAGTAAAGCTCTACTAAGAGACTTATTTCAAGGGATTTGTGGTCTTCAAGATATCTTGATTTAACACCACCAGACTTCTTTTTATGGGACTACTTGAGAAAAAATTCAATTGGAATAAGCCTCCTATGATAGAAGAACCAAAGATGAACACAACAAATAGTATTCAGAAGAAAATAACGATCAAATGTTGAAAAAGTGTCTAGGAGTATGTGCCATTATGTCAACTTATGCTTTAAAGCAAACAGCACTTTCAGTATCTTCTGTAAATTTGTAAATGCCATTTGTATAATTCTCTTAATTTGATTTTTCATAATGGCTGCATCTATGGCTCAAGCATCAGCATACTTGTCTTCCATCCAGGCAGTCCTGATTTGATCCCGAGCAGATCATGATGAAATTTGTAGAGGACAAACAGATGTTGCAGAAGGCTTTTCTTAGGATACTCCCTTTCCCTTTATCATTCCACCTCACCTTCATTTCATCTATAATCAGTAATAGTTAAAAATAGGCTGGAGTGAAGACTTGAGGATAGTATGGATTTCCAATGCTGATAGGAAGGATTTAGTGCCCAGGCCCTGTGATCTATCAGGTACTCGCCTGAGAATAGGACCTGAGTCTATTATGGTTTGGGGTAGAATGGCCCACCTGTCAGCATCAGATTAACGAATGCCATCCAAGCCACCTGTTGGACTTCGACAATCATTGCGTAGATAGTGCGCATAGCGAACCAAAGTAATATTAAGTGCAGGGATCCAGCCTTCGAAAAGTCAAGCCAAAGCTTTTTATACTATTACAATTTTTTTTTATATTCTATAAAATCAATGCACTCGTGTACTGTTTCTAATAACAAATAAGCATATTTATCTTTTTCACTAAAACTTCTGTTCCTGCTTTCTTTCTGGTTTGTATTAGTCTGTATTTGTTGCAAATTTTAACAACAATAAAAGCAGTACCACACATCAGTCTAGCAGCCGATGTTAACTTTTTATTCATTCACATACTATTGCATCACTTGTGAAATCCTAAGATGCTTGGTTAACGATCCAATAACTAGTAGCCCGTTAAATGTCTCTTCTGCAACCTGACAATCCACTAAATTTAAAGGTCCACTAACTAATGGAGAAATATATTATTTATAGGTCTGTTTTCTTGCAACCCAGCATTAATGTTGTAAGCAAAATTCTTTACTTTTGCAGTGTCTGCCTACAGATGGCTCAGTCAGTTATAATCTTTAGTATCTAAGTATGAAAATTCTCTAGTGATAATACCTCAATATCACTCTTCTTGTCATGTTAAAAAGGGTCTAGATCATGTCTCATAGAATAACAAACCAGTAAAACATTATTAATCAGGTTGTTAGCTTCTGTCTTTCTCTCAAGGGAAATAATTTGGATATATTTGCCATAGAAAACAATATTTCTGAATTTAAGACATGCAATATTTAATTAAAATACCGGTAATCAGAATTTTACTATAGGGGGTATGATTGATGCTAGTGTGAAGTATTAAGTGCCATACTGTTGTAAGTCTGTAAGTGTGTGTTTGTTGTTTATTTTATTTTCTTTTTATTAATCTTTTTTTGTATGTTAATTTTTGTGTTCTCCCACAGAATCGAATGGAGGAAAGTAAGGCCTTATTCAAAACCATTATCACATATCCGTGGTTCCAGCATTCATCTGTTATTCTTTTTCTCAACAAAAAGGATCTCCTTGAAGAGAAGATCATGTACTCTCATCTGGTGGACTACTTTCCTGAATATGATGGTATGAGAACTAAACTTGTGTGATATTATACAGTAATGTGGTAGGCTAATTTTCAAGTATTCTTATTGAAGAGTCTCAGGAATAACTAACTACTAATACAAATTAGGGATAATTTTATTAATAGATTTGTATGACCTCAGTCTAGTCTTAATTAGTTACACTAGTATAATACAGTTAAGTGTGTTGTAAACTGATCATTAATACAGTGGAGCTTTGATAATCGTTGGAATTCTAATTGTTTTTTTATAACATGTACTGATACCCAGATGACTAACATTTGCACATCAAGCATTCAGTCACATGCCTGAATGTCAGTAATGTTGTATACTAAGTATAGTTCAGGAAATTTTAGTTGGTCATATCTGTAACTATAGGGCACCAACTTCTGGCAGTCATGCCTTTAGCAAAACCAAATGTCAATGGTCGCTCTGTCAACAAAGCACCAGAGAAGCCCATGGAGGTAGATCTGTCATGCATAATCTATCTCAACATCTGATATAATTTGTTTGAAATGTCTTATATTTGAATACTTGATGTTTTATATTGTTGCAAGTTACGTGCAAGTAAATGTAGCGTATTTTAGACCATAATAAGGTTGATTATTAAGGGTGTCAATCTCTTTTCTGACAAGGAAACTCTCCAAATCAAATAAAACATACTTGATAGACACAAAATCAAATTTTGATCAGTAACGAGCAACAGGAAGAGCATGGAGAGAAAGATATCTGATTAACATATGAAGAAAAGTATTTGATTAAAGTTCTATAAACAAGAATGTTTGATCACCAATCCGAGTGAAACATAAATGTAATGAAGAAAAGAGCAGTTTTACTAACTTCTTCGTGAGAGAGACTGGTTCAGAAGTTAATTGTATTTGAAATAAGACTCGTTACAAATAAATATTTGAGTTACCTGGATTGGTTTTGTTGTGAACAACTTTAAGTAGCTTTCTTCACTTTGCCTATCTTCATTACAAATTAAAATCAGTTATACGCTATTTCTTGTTCTTCTGTGTAATAGGTTTGGTTTGATTGGATAACAATATTACGAGAGTGGAAGATTCTCTTGTTAGAACCCTCTCATCTTCACCCCATTAGAGTGCTACTCCATAATAAATTATGAGACATGAGATTTGTTATTGAGCATAGTTCAAGTGTATTTTTGTTTATTGTTGGGTGAGACAGGTGCTAAACAAGATCACATCGCAGCTCGAGAGTTCATCCTCAAGGTTTATTTAAATCAGAATCCAGATAGTGACAGAATGTGCTACTCTCATTTCACGTGTGCTACAGGTCTGTGGTAGAATTTCAATCTATTGCTTCAAGAAACACACACACCCTGCTGCATAACTTATTAGGAAAGAGATGTGCTAACGGTTTTAATTTTACATTAATAAATTTCAGTTTCAAGAAACAAAATCAGTTAGGGAAAGCACCTAATATTACAGAAGATTGTGAACTCTGATAAATTCAAATTGTGATGAAAAGAAAAGAATTGATTATGATTTGTATATATTATGTTAAAGTCATCGGACTCTTCTTTTCACTTTTCTTCCCTCTGTCCTTAATTATTTTTTTCTCCCCTCCTCTTCATATCAATCATTGGACTCAGTTGTTATCATAGCTGCTTCTCGGCCCAAATATTACAAGTTCAGTCTTGACAAAAGGTGATGAATTTTCGATAAAAATTCAAAGCATTGCTTTCTCAAGAAGAGGAGGAAAGCTGTAGATCTTGTGTCATGCTAAGTTTGTGACACGTCTATAATAATTCACCAATTACTTCTGTAAGGAAAAGTCTCAAAATGACCATTGTATCATCCTTGCATTTTACTACTTTCAGTTACAAATGGCTCTGCTGGCATATTTAGGTTTGTAAAATGGAAAATCTAAGTACCAACTTAACACACTACACGTAAATTACGTTTCTACTGGGATTTTCCAGGTTTTCAGAATGCCAATAAGAAACACTCCAAAATTTAGATAAAGGAAAATACAAAGAACTTCTAAAAACCCGCTCCCATTTAGTGGAATCGAACTGAATCGAAACTAAACATCTACTGCCACTCATATCTAGTGGAATCAAACCAAACTGAAGCGTGTTGCAGATTAAAATGGATCGCATAATGGCTTTAGAATAGTTATGTGAAGAAGCGGAAAGAGTAGAAATAAATATTAAAAAAAGAAAAGGAAATACTGGATTCATGATAATATAACCACAGTCTAGTATATACAGTCACGAGGCTCAATACATAGTAAATATGCATCCATAGATAGTTGCTAACCACTAGGATCGCTAATATCGCCTCATTACAGACAATGTGAAATATACTGGCACAGTCTATTGTTCCTAGCGCCCTCACAACTCAAGCTTTGTGACTGTATATACTAGACTGTGATATAACTATATAGGCCTATACATATGGGGAAATTTGACTATATTGTGAGAGATGAAACAAAATTTCGTCCTTTAGCACTGCTTCAGATTTTAATTTTTACCATATGTTTCTGTTAATTTATTTATTTTACTTGAAGCATTATCACAGGAATAATTATTGCAGTAGTACTTTTATGTTTTGTCATAAAATAGCAGATAATTTTGAACAAAATTTATTAATCTTTCTTCGTTCATTTATTTAATTGTAATTTTCTGTAACTTCCAATAATCAAATTACTCCTACCAAAAATGCTATAGCTCATTTGTTTTTTCACGACGTTCGCACATCTCAGGTAGGGCATATTTGTAGTTGGTTTCAAATTTTATGCTATTTCCATTGTATATTGTTATGTTATTACAGTGCAGTCCAAATCTCCTGACATATGGGGCGTATTTACTTGTACAGCAATAGTTAGTAGTAACAACGCTGCATTGCCGCATACGAATATTCATTGATGCCGCTTGTAAAAATAATAAGTGCTCTCGGATAAATTCTTCGTGACAGGATGTCTGCATGTGATTAGGTTAAATGACATTATTTTTCTGAATATATAAAGACAAGACTCTCATTTCTACACCAAGTGGTTCACATTTTATGTGTCTTAATCGTGTCCAGCTGATTCATGGTTTTTATGGTCTTCCACAAGTGATGTTTACACAGCTGCATTCCTATAAGAAAGCCTTTCAAAGCACCAGGACTATTAACTGTAAATAGTATCCATTCAGCAGTATAAACATTAGATAAAAATAATTATGAAGCAAGAGCCAAAAATGCCAGCTCGATTTCTGTTTGTGTTGTGTGTAGGTATTTGACTTGCTTTGTGTCTATCAGTGAAATCAATAATTCGTTTGTAATAAACATTTTCTGTGTTTTTTTATCAGTTTATTACTTTATTTGTTCGTATGAAATTCAATTAAGCCATTCAGCAAGGCCAGTACTAGTGAAGATAATAGATCCAGTGGATATAGTAGCAAAGTTCGGAAAATCATATTGTCTGCAATTTCTTCAGAAAATATTCATCTGAAGAAAACCGTAAAAATCTTAACTTGTCTAAGTGTCAAGAACTAGCTGCCAAAGCGTGTTCGATAAATGTATCAACTGTGTCATGTGTATGCAGAGAAGTGCAAAAAGCAGAAACACAGGGTGCTAAGAAATTGTTTGTCTCGTAGAAAACATATTAATATACCTAAAAGAGTGACGAATTTAAATGACTTCGAAAACACTCCATTGACTTTTCCCCTGGAATTGCAAACATCAATTTAAAGGTATGATCTCTTAATACATTATTATTGTATGAATAAATTATTTGTTATTGTATTGCACTGTTTTGTTATTGAGAGCGTAATCTGTTTTCAATACCAGTCACCCATCCTTCCTGCCAGACAAGTTCGATGGAGCACACATCACCCGTTTTGTAGGTTTGACAACGTCGCGCTTGCACGTTATTGGCTCTTATGAAACTTCAGAAGATTTGGACTCCACTGTAGTTTAGTCTTCTTCTTCCTTTCCGGGATTAGGTCGCCAATAACTTGTTCTGGTCTCAAGCCCATCTTTTCCTCAGTCGTCTTGTAAGGCAATCTGTCTAGGAGAAAGAAAACTCCGAAATCAAACTCTGATCCTCCAGGTTGGGGGTTTTGCAGTTGGGCTGGTAACACGCCCAAGTAAAAATTGTATTACTCAGCAGTCTCAAGCACAAAGATGTAACCCTGTAGTTTAGTAATCACTATATTCTAAAAGAAGTAGATACCAAATTATATTTTAAAAGAGTGAACAAGGAAAATTATAATAATCTTGGCTGCAGTTATATTTGTATCATAGTGTACCATTTGTATTTATAATTTGAGTAGAGAAGCTTTCAAACCATGTAGGCTACCTTCCAGTTTTAATTGCGTAACATGTGTTTTTTATTCATTCTGTACAGGGTCAGATATTTGTTGGTCTATCTAGAAATTCCCAAGTATGTACATAAGTTTTGAAATGCTTTTATTTTCGTTACCTTTATGTATATAAAATTTTTAAGATTAAAATTGTTCAGTTTGACGTGATAGTAACAAGTTATAAATAAAACAATGTAATGTTGGTACACATAAAACTTAAAAATGAGATTCAGATGAAGATTTGAGGTAGTTCAGTTAGTAGAGCAACTTGCAATAAAGTATATCTAATAGAATGAATGTTTGTGTCATTATTTTTAGAGCAACTCTGGTTTCTATTCAGGTCTTAATTAAATGAATATCAGATTTATATAACAGAAGTAAAGATGAACAGAGCATAGTGCTAACCTCATCTATCCAGAAAATGAATTGAAATATGTATAGTCGACTCCCAATAATTCATGTGCAGTTAATTCATGATCCTTTCGGAGGAGGGGGAGGGGGCAAATTAACGTCATTGCCGTTTTTACTCGATTTATGCTCTCTCCCTACCTCTTAAGAAATTTGCTATTTAAAATCAGAAAAATATGAACAATCCTCTAATAAACGTATTCTTCACAATAAAAAAAATACATTATTTTTGTTAAACTAAAGTGTCTTACGATATTTTGTGAACTTGTGTTTCTTGTTTTGAGATTCTATCCCACTGCAGTACTGTATGATATTATAATGTTTCAGATAATTGTTTTGCACTATTTCACATTTTGCACTTGATTTTTATGTATTTTAGTAATTAAACCTATCAGAGTAATATTTACTGGACTTCAAATAACGATAAAAGAAACTTTGCAAATAATTCGCGATTTTCGCTATTTCGCGGAAGTTCGTGGATTAATTACCGCGAATTTTCGGGAGTCGACTGTACTCAAAAGTGAGTACTGTACCTAAGAACAGAAAGTTATGATCTGGAAACATATATTTTAATGAACTCCTTATCAAGAAGTTGAAAAATTTGAAGAAGGTTCCCAAACATAGAATTATGTTAGTTACTGGATGATCATCATTTAAAACCATATACGTGTGTATGTATGTATGTATGTTTAAATATATTTACTTTGTTAGTGCTGTATTCATTAGATTTTCGATTGCTTAAGTTGAAGTATTGCCATTTTAATATAACCACTCTAGAATGGTAGAGCAGCTAGATATTACTGAATCCTGAACATTGCTGCATTGGGAAAAGTGGTTCAGAAATCTTCATATACTTAAGCAGACCTATGGTGAAAAGTCGCTGAAAAGATCTACTGTTTTCAGATGATCAAAAAATTGCTAATGATTAATGAATGTGAAGGATGAGCCTCACACTAACAGCTCTAGCTGAGCAGTTACAGAGGAAATGTGATGAGAGCACAAGAATTATTGACAAAGATAGATACTTGCCATGATGTAGTGCAGGTCTGTTTCTCGTGGTGCACCATGGCAACGTTGAAAACAACAATGCTATTAAATTTTGGCATGTTGCTCCTAGAAGGAGGACAATAACTCGAGGACTTAATGTGAAACTAATATAACTACAATCTGTGTTTTATTCACAACAAAATTCTTATTTCATATGATCTATACCATCGTGTTTTGTAGTTACAAATTGTATTATATACAAAACTGTTCGGGACTGAGTTACGATTTTTTGTGACCAAGTAGAAGAACGAACTATTATCGATTGATGTAAAGAACTAAAAATGTAAATTTTTGTAGTTACGTTACTTTCACACTAAGCCCTCAATAAGAGATCCAATGATGAAGAATCAAACTACTCACTGTTGATTAAAAAATAATTTCTCAACAATAGATATGAGGCTAACAGTGTAAATTATGTAAATGTCTGGTTTCACTGCTTATCGTGAGCTGGTTCTGTAGTATCAGGGTAATTATAATGTGCCACTGTTTTGCTTGTAGGTCCCCAGAGGGATGCAATTGCAGCTCGTGAGTTTATCCTGAGGATGTTTGTGGATCTGAACCCTGACAGCGAGAAAATCATCTATTCGCATTTTACCTGCGCAACAGGTACCAGCAACTGAACATGTCACAACATTGCACATTTGTAACTTTGACCATAAAACATGCTAATTTGGGTTAATAAACTTCACAGTTCTTCCATATGGCTTATATGTTGACACTAGGTGAAAGTTTGTGATGAACTGAGTTTGAATTTATTGTGATTAATTATATATAATTACACACACACACATGAGCACTTCTGTTACGATCCTTCGTGACAGCACAAATTAGTTTTAAACTCAGTTTAATTTTTATTGAATATATGAAAAGCACTCTGTTCCACAATAATGTTAATGAAATAAATTGATAATACAATATTTAGTGTTATAATTTAGGTTTTTAATTTTATAACACTGCATAAAGAAATTAAAATTGTAACTGATAGGAAGTGATAAGCTACACCTGAAAAAAGCTGCAACGATGAGTTAGTATATGCTACATGGTACATTTGAGAACTGCTCTCTCTCAATTAATAACACTCAATAAAAGAATTGTATTCCAATGGATACCATCCCATTGTGGAATCCTGAGAAACGAGAATGCTGATGCTTTGGCAAAGAAGGGCAGCACTGCTACTTACAGACCTGTTACTAAATCTACATATTACTCTTTGAAAAGATTTATTAAATCTACATACATAGACTTCAACAAACAAAGTTTGTATTGGTTTGGATGGACCTTAACACAACAGCTTGTCCATAATAAACTGTTATTAAAATCCAATAATAAACAAACTTGTTAAATTCATTCATATAGTAGCGTCTTATGGTCAAAGACTTACAAACAGTACATGTTGTGGCATGTTTTCAAATATTATTTGATGTCTAATTTATGTTTTCTTTTTCTTTGCATGCTGCTATGTTTCTGGAAATGGATTGCCTTGTCTTCTCTTATTTTATGGTTATATATGTGTTGACATCTGAATATTAATTGCAAACAACTGTGCTACATGGATTTAACAAATGGAAATGCCCCTAATTGTCTTATTTGTGTTTGTAAATGTTAACAGACACAGAAAATATTAAACTCGTGTTCTGTGCCGTGAAGGATACAATAATGCAGAATGCGTTGAAAGAGTTCAACTTAGCATGAACTGGCATGCTAGCATTTATTTGTGAAGTGGAACTATTGCTTCTTGCTGGGACAGTTAGATGTGAATAGTAGTTTGTTTAATTGTTATTTTGTCACATTCTTCAATGGAATCGTAATTTTCATGGCAGTTGGTTATATGTTGTTATAATGTTGTTACGTATCACTAAGAACCGGAATGAAGGCATGTTTATGTAGTTTTCATTATTGTGCATATAGTTAAACTTTTGTTGTGTGTTGCTTTATGGATTATTTGTGAATACTTAAGAATAGAGTCATATGACTGCTTTCATGGTACAGGAAAGTTCTTTGAATCACCACTGATTGCCTTCCCCCCATAACTACAGAGGAGCCATCTGTCTGTAAATTGTAACCCATTTTCGTAATGAAAAGTTAAAGTGTTCAATATCCTCGAAATTATGATTGTCTGCACAACTCATATTTTCAATATATATTCTTTTAAACCTAGAAGAGCTGTTCACGTGAACTTTTAAGAATATATCCCGATATTTTCAAGTTTATAATACAGAGAATGAGTAATATGCTCATAACTTTGCCTTTCAGCTTCTCCATAGATGAAAATCACGTATATTGGGAAACGTTGCAATTACATGTTGTGCATATGTGTACAGTAGCATTATTCTGTATTATATATTATTACTTTCTTTCTCCATTATTTTGGCAAAAATATGGTTTCAGTAATCTTAATGTATGTTGGTCGTATGCCATACTTCAATTTTTCAAATGTATAAATAGGTTTTCAGCATCTGATCTGGAACCTTTCATGGAATTTTCTGTGACATCCTCCTCAGAGATAGCTTGATGGGTGTTTCACAAATAAAAATTTTTTGGAGATTGCCTCATTTTTACAATATGATTGTGCACCATTTGAATTCAGTGTTCCAAACAGTAATGAGATCTGCACAATACGTGTTGATGCTGTTGTCATTGAGAGTGAAATGTTGACATAGAGGAAGACTTTCATTTTTTAGTTACATGGCATTTATAAAGAACTTTACTGTATAAATGAATGCTTTTGCATGTGAAGAACATAGTGTGTCGAAGAATTTGAAAATTGAGAATATATATCTAATATTTTTCCATTATGTACAAATTACAGTTATTAAATGCTTCTTTGTGACTATGTGTAACTTTTCATTTTTATCTGATTATATTCATGTGGCAGCAAAGGTGCATTTACATTGTAATGTGATATATTTCATAAATTTCATTTCAGCCATTCCCTTTTTCTCCAGTGTGTTGTTTTACATACTTAAAAACTTGATGAAAGTTTAGTTCATTCTGTACAATATTTATAATTTTAAGATTGTGTATTATTTAGTATAAATTTGATGTGGAAAAACTGCGTACATGGTTTTCAGAACGTAGGAGGATTGATAGTAAAAGGAAGAAGAATAAAGTGCATATGATTTGTTAATGACTTTAGTCACTGCCCATTGCTATCCAGCACTTCTGAATGGGACTGATATTGGAAAGCCAGAAGACAAATGGATCAATGAAGATTTTTCCAACATATCCAGTCATTAGAAAGGAGAGGAGATTTGCTAATGATGTGGCATTGTTAGCAGAAGAAGAGATTATACAAAGAATAATGCTGCTGGAGCAAAATGACAACTGTGACCAGTACGGGATGAAGATAAATGCAAACAAGACAAAGACAATGGTTATCAAAAGAAAATAAAGAAAGTAAACCTGCAAATTCGAAATGAGGCAGTAGAACAAGTGGACAGCTTCAAATACTTGGGGTGTACTATAAGCAGTAACATGAGCTGCTGCCAGGAAGTAGTAATGGAAAAGGAAGCTTTTAATATAAAAAAGATCTTCTCTGGAAAAAGAACTAAGGAAGGACTAGTGAAGCACTTTGTGTGGAGTGTGGCATTGTATGGGGGTGAAAACATTGACATTACGACGACGAGAAGAGAAACGACTAGAAGCATTTGAAATGTGGATATGGAGAAGAATGGAGCATGTGAAATTCACAGAGAAAATAAGAAATGCAGCTGTGCTAGAAAGAGTGGGTGAAAAAAGAATAATGCTGAAACTGATCAGAAAGAGAAAAAGGAATTGGCTGAATTGCTTGCTAAGGAGAAACTGCCTACTGAAGGATGCATTGGAAGGATTGGTGAATAGGGGTAAAGTTTGGGGCAGAAGAAGATATCAGATGATAGATAACATTAATATATATGGATTGTATGCGGAGACTAAGAAGAAGGTGGAAAAAATGGAAGATTGGGGAATGCTGGGTTTGCAGTGAAAGACCTGCCCTCGAACAGAAAACTATGAATGAGAATGAATTATATGGATATACAGTAACATTGTTCAGCATTCATGCAATATAACTCATTAAATTTGTTTTACGTAATGTGAAGCTCCAACATTTATTGAATGAGTTGTTCAACTTCATCTGTAGTCTTGTGGTTTCCGCGTTTGATGCTGATCCTAAATATTGCAGATTCAAATCTGACTCAGAGCAATGGATTTTTTTCAGACGAAGAAATCCGGAGTAAGTCTTTGGGACAGAGGTAAAGCTGAGGTTCTTATGTCATACTAGATTTGTGGCATATGAAAGAACATTATGCTACTCAAACGATTAATATTATAAACAAAATTCCCAAATTGGACATTATATTGGTCTCTACAGTTCCTGTCTGCAGTTGCAGATGCCTCTATTGACAAATCCCCAGCAGTGCAGTAGAAATGATGTGGAATTACTAAGCTCTACTTTTCATACATGCTGTAAAATTCATAACCCTACAAATATGAGTGGTTATCACTAGGACCCTGATTCTTATGTCATTACATATTTTTTCCTTCATGTGCACTTCTGTAAAAAGAAAAAAAATGTTGTCGATTTACATCAGTAGAGTCTTTATACTCAAGTTTTATGTTAGATATTTCTATATATATTTTGCTCAGTACTACGTATTTCTTAGATTAATACTAGAGACAGGCAAAATGCGAAATTTCTTATTCCAAACCATGCCTATTAGTGGTATGGGAACAACAATTTACATGATTCACGATGTGAAGATTGCAATTGACGCAAAAAATTTTCATATTTAATAAAAATCTTTATATTTTGTATGATCTCCCCCCCCCCCCCCGTTAATATTTCAGTAACTACAACTGAACCAGACTTTTCAGACATAATGAGACAATAGTGTTTTCTAGGGCACACTTGAAAAACTCAATCCACCCATTCCACTTTATGAAGTTAGTGAGGTGTCTGAAGATAAGATCAATGAAATACCTGCTAATGTTAAACTACGAAATGTAATGAAGGATCGGTGGAGTGGAGAAAAATTCTCTCCGGCACCAGGATTCGAACTCGGGTTTTCAGCTCTACTTGCTGACATTCTATCCACTAAGCCACACCGGATTCCAATTCCAATGTCGAATTGAATCCTCTCAATTTAAGCTCCACTTCTTAGTTTCCCTTTAGTGGCAAACCCTCATGCACAGAGGTGTGACAGAGGCACAAGAAACTAAGAGGTGGAGCTTAAACTGAGAGGATTCAATCTGGCAAGTCCAGGCATGACCACGATGTTACTGTGTGGAAAACTACCGAAACTAACACAATACAAGTATACTCCCATTACGTCATGTGATGTGGTGTAATCTTTTTCATTGTATAAAATGATATTAACTGACAGAAGGTGTAATCTTTTGCCAGAAAATATAGAAAACTTACTTGTGTTCTATTGCAACCAGTGTTAAATTGAGTCTGTGTAAGAAGTAATATTTTTGTCTCCTCTCTTCAGTGGAAAAAAAATTGAGTGAACTACTCGTAGTTGTTGCATAGTTTTATGATGCTGAAAAACTGTCACTGTGCAGATTTATTGTACTTTATTTGGTAGTTTATTAAATATAGACAAAACTTTATCCCTGGAGGTTATTTTGTGAATAATAATGTAAACCTGTTCTATATGGTTTTGGAACAAAGATATTTTAGCATGAAATTTTTCGTATTTCCATATCTTGTTAACATAAATTTCATATTTTGGCAAAATGTTCTTCATATTGTGCTGTTCTCTAGTTATTACATATTTTTACACAATACTGTCTTTAAAGGTAAGTGCACTAATTTTTTTTATTTACATTGCTAGGAAATAGGTGAAATTTCCCTACTCTTGCAGATCAGTGCCTTTTGTTCTCAACTTTGCGGGGATTCTTACATGAATACATGATTGATTGGCCATTAGCCATGTCATTTAGTAGGTAGAATTCTGAAAGTGCAGCTTTCTTCCAATGCTCCATTTTGTCCTGAGGTTTATTTTGCTGAATAATTAGTTTGTTATTTTGGGGTAGGGTGAGGAAGGTCGGGAGAGATAGTAGATAAGAGGCACAAACATGTTCAGTCCCATAATAGTTGTAACTTTAATGACTTTGTACATCAGCCTTGATTAAAAACGTAGTAACCAAGGGCTACAAAACTAGGGTTAAAATGTAACTTCTGTGCACCAGTTAAATTTACATATGGTTAGCTGACACCTCATTTAACTAAGGTAAAGTTTCTGATGGTACACTGTTTCTACAAAGTGATAAAGGAAAGTATCCATACCCCTGCAAAGATGTTAGTCAACATCTAAAATCGACTATGCTTATACCATTCTACATCGAAACTTACGAATTTTATTTTTTCGCGTTGCATTTGTATGTCTTTCGTTGCTGTTATGTTTTCAGGTTACATTTCTTTGTTTTTCTTTGCTGTTAGGTTAAAATCTTACAAAGTAGAAAATAAAAATCGTCATTGCCTTTGTCGTAGTCCTTGCTGTCTTTCTCATAGTCCATATTATGGCCCTAGTTCTTATCATGGTCCTTGTCTTTGTCCTGTTCATGATTCCTTTTGTCATTCTCGCAGTCCTTGTTGTCTTTGTCATGGCCATACATTTGTCATTTCAAAATAACATTGTTTTTCCCCTTTGGTAAGTGACATTTTGCCACACAGTTCCTTCCATACTTTCATAAAAGATAAAAGATTACTGACTCATCGGCGACCTATACCAGAAAAGGACAGATAAATGATAACATTTTAACTGGTGTGTACTTTGGAATAGGGTGAAGTTACGGATACACAATCAGATGTCTTCCTGCATGGCTACGTCAATATCATGTGAACCGCGCTATAGAACTTAGACTTTTACATCACCAAGAGTTGTCTCATTCTTTTTTTGGGATGCTGTACATATATGGAAGCTAATATTATATGAATATCTGGGCTCTAGTTATCACATAAATACCTAATAATTGCTATTGACATGTATCTATAAATAAAGTAGTTAAATATACTGTCAGCTTACTTCTAAACCCCGTAAATTCACTTTTTCTGGAATATCTAAATCTGTGTGTATATTTTTAAATTGTCTGCTGATACCTCATAAGTATGCAAATGTTTCTATACTTTATATAATATAACAAATGCTTAGCAGTTAATTAACTGGAGTATAAAAACCGAAAGAAGTTATTAAATATTCAAGTCTCAAAATTAACACATCAAATCTATTCCATAGTATATTTGACACTAATTTTCTGAGATAAGTTGTGGTTACATCATGAGAAAATGTGAGCTGCCATTCTCTATACAAAATGAGACATAACTTATTTCATTAGTCATACAATATATTTTAAGGACAGAAAAGTGAGATATAATTCGCGAATGTATTGTATGTACCCAATTCATGAGTAGAAATTGAATGAAGGCTTTGCAAGTGACATGCTTTCGGCATATAATAGTGGAATGAGTTTGTATATAATTCAGTTATCACATACGAATGTATGTTTTTTGCAAGTCTTACAGAAGCAGAAAATAAGTATTTTTCACTTGTTTTTGTGAAGAAGATCTAGACATCATGGGGAGAAGATACCAGTTGGACTATGTTGTACTTAAGGCATTAAACATATAATAATGTCTTATTAAACATAGGTATGTACAACTTCCAGTTTTTTTTTTTTTACCTGTTCTGGGGGTGTAGGTCAGGACCTCGCAGATTGAGGATGATTACGAAGTATTGGTGGAATGAGGATGGCAGTGATGAGGGAAATAGGAGAAACCCAAGAAAAACCCCTCGTGCCCACTTTGTCCACCACATATTCCTTCATGACCCAGATGGGGATCGAACCTGGGCTGCCATGTTGATGGCAGAGAAGCTAACCACTTGGCCATGGGCAAGCTTTAAACGTATAACACACTTGTTCGAGCAACCCCAGGTGGAATCCACAATACAAACCACTGTCATCATCATAGTTGCAATGAGATTGATACTTCAGCACATGTATAGGATTTTTACATGAAGATCGAACTTCTCAGAAATAGTCGACATCATAGAGTCATTAGCAATTTCACTACATGTAAGGACGTGGGAAGAAGTACATTGTGTTAGCATGTGGTTCACACAGAAGAGTGGATATCAGTGCCATCAGTAAAAAACTTCAGAAGACCTATGGCCTGGTTCTCACCATTGTTCAAGTTATGGAAGTTAATATAGAAAAAATATCTATATACGAGATATTTGAGCCATCCGCTGAAATGATGGAGTGAGACCGTAACAGACTACCAGGCTTAATAAGTGATATGAAGAAGGAGATATATATACGAGCCATGTTTGAATTACTTCAGTGATCTCTATAAAATACCTGTTAAGAACTGGCATGATTATAGTTTCTTAATTGGAGTCAGAAGAGGTAGGTCTATAGGCCTGTATACATTTAAAATCCTCCAGGATTGGGATTCTCAGTAGATTTCCTTCACGGGATTATTTAGATTCCCTTTATATATTGCACCATCATTTGTACTTTTAACAAAAAAAAAAATGTCCCCCACAAATTAAAATGGCGGAAGGGGGGGGAGATAAAGAAACAAGTAAAAATTTTATGAATATGTGTGCTAATATTCTGGACCCTAGTGGTCACCAGATATTACAGGCAGATGAATAAAATATATTATTTCTCACTATTTTGCATTTAATGGCATGTTATTATTTGTTATACTTACATGTTCTGGGATTGATTTTCTATATTTTTGTCTGCACGAATTTGTTAAAAAATGTGTTGCAGAAAATTCATTAATGTAAAGATTTTTGCTTGCTGAATGTACATTGTCTTTCCTTATGAATGTGCTTTGTTTTTAGTACTGCATGTATAGTGGGAATTATGAACTTTTCTTCAACATCTTCATGTTACATTCTTTTTTGGCACCGATATTTATGGCAATTCTTTTCCACATCTATATGCACCAGTTTTTTTTAGCGGTTTAATTTCTTTACAGTTATAGTATTTACTGATAGTACTGTAATTCAGTTTAGTCTTAAATAAATTTTAATTTAACAGGATGTTAGGGATGAGTGCAAATATTGTTACTGGTAATTGGGAACAATGTAATGAACCAAATTAAATGAAAACAGTTTCCATTTGATAATATGTTTTTATGTTTGTTAGTACTTATAAAATTACACGGCCTCTTGCTATTCAGTTTGTTTACCTTGAGAGTATGTGGGTGTAATTACGTAGTAACAAAAAGAGCAGGAATGCAATGTGCTGTGAAGATCACAGTCACAGAACAAACAAGTAACTAAAGATGAAGCTCAGGTTTCACGTGTATCCAAATATTGAAAATCAATGTTGTGATACATTTTACATTAGCAACTGTATCATCAAGGAATTAAATTCACTGTCATGTAATTTTCATTTATCACTCGGATTTCCAAAGCAGCAATTGTTTGGAGTCCACCGCTGTGGAGTAATGGTTTGCATGAAATGAGTGGGCCTAGGTTCAAATCCTGGTTGGGACAAGTTACCTACTTGAGGTTTTTTCCGGAGTTTTCCCTCAACCCATTAAGAGCAAATGCTGAAACTTTCAGCATTGGACCTTTGACTCATTTCACCGATATCACCACCTTCATATCATTCAGATGCTAGATAACCACAGTAGTTGATGAAATGTCGTAAAATTAATTTTAAAAAGTTTGGAAACCGTGGCAGATTGTACAAAATGAAGAAATAATAATAATAAAAAATCTAATGTTATCTATTAAACACAATGTAGTTGTTTCAATACAGTATGAAGCTTTAGAAACCTTATGGGTAGTGAAAAACTACAGAAAACACTAAATAAAGTAGCCTCTGACATATCATCTTTTGACTAATAAAGAAAATTATTGAACAGTTTGTATGATGGTACCCTTCATAACCAGTTTCGAAATGTCTCCAACTCGACAGCTGGCTTCCATTCAATGACACCAAGAAACTCTCATCTGCCTCCACATAGCTACATGCTACATGCTCGGGAATAACTCATCAAGATCTCCTCACAAATGAAAATCCAGCCAAATGACAACTCTTCAACAAATCCAATGATTTGAGTGTAGACGAACTCTTCTAGTGAAATAAGGAGGTGTTCCATCATGCATACAAATTCCAACATTTGATCTTGTCATTGTTGCTCTACAACATCACGACTCAAATTCCTAGGCAAAGAGATCCTGTTTCTTGCAGCATTCTTCTTCTTCTTTTGATTTAAGGATGTGTATTTCAACTATATCACATAGTTACAAATGGCCATTGTGCACTCCACGAGCTGGAAATTAATCCAGAAGACCACAACTGACACCAGCCTTGTGATGCTACTGGGTTTAATTTCCTGCAGCCTGTGCAATCAACAAACGTTCGTCTATTTGAAATCGACAGTTTGGACATTTTTTATGGTAGAGTTCTTTTGCTACATTTGTTGATTCTTCTGTTGCTCCATAAATAAGGTGAACATTGCTAATTTGTCATATGTGAATGCTCCCATTGTGTCAAAAGTGTGCTAGTGGTCTTCCTACAAGACTAACAACCCTAAACTACTGAGAATGAATGTTTACTAGGTATGGAGTTTAATCCAATCACCTTATTGGATGTCGTGCAGGTGGTCTAAACTGGTAGACATTTCGTACTGTGTTGTGTAAGACCGTTTTCTCAATATCATCCCTTTTCTTGCTTGATTTATTATATTTCATCTTCATGCAGGACTGCACTTTTTCATCATCATGAAATGTTCTCCCTCAGGTCTTCCTTAATGAAACCAAAAAGGTGGAAGTCTGATGGTGCTAAATCCGGGTTGTAGTGGGGATAAGGAAAAATCTCCCAGACATTTCTTTCAATTTGTTGTATGGTGCCATGTGTGATCGTGTATTGTAAATAAAAGTAAACCCATGGCACTACAGCCCATGAAGGGCCAAGACCGACCAGCCGGCTGCTGGCCTCACGTCCACATGCCGAAGCAGAGGTGGACGATCATCCAATCAGTATGGAGGTATCATGTGGTTAGCATCATGATCCCCCCAGCTGTTATAGCTGGTTTGCGAAACTGGATTTTCGCTACCTATCGTAGCTCCCCAAGTACATCATGATGCTGGGTGGGCACCAGTCCTATACATTGGCCGAAATTTCATGAGAAAATTTCTTCCCCTATGAGGACTCGAACCAGCGTGCATTCCGTAATGCGAGTCCCAGGCAGGATGCCTTAAACTGCGACACCACGACGCAGTACGATCATGCATTGTCTTGTTGAAAATTACTTTTCTGCCAGGTTGTTTGTCACGCAGTGCTTAACGAAACTTTTGAAATTGATCTACAGTATATTAACAGTTTCTTGTGAGCCAGGAAGTCAACTATCATAACACCTTCACTGTCCCAGAAGTTGTGCTCATAACCTTGAAAGCCAAGGACATGGTTCTTGGTTTCTTCTTGTCAACCATCACAACACCTTCACCATCCTCATTGTACTGCTGAAACAGTGATAACAGGTGTTTTGACACTGCAATTTTTTTCCTCTGAAAGTAAATGAGACACCCATCATGCACAATTTTTGTAGCACAGCCTCTTCTACAGTGTTCGGATGGCATTGTAACCTATGTCAAGTTTTGTAGCTATTTCTCGAACTGTTAGACAGTATAGGACTTGAGGCTTTCCCAGCTTTGGATATGGAATAATTCTTCGGGTTCTCAGCGAGATGAGTAGGATTGTTGCTTCCAAGCTTTCGATGACAAGCTCTGCCATCTTCTTCTGGGGTTGAAGTGCCGTGGGACCATGTCTGGTCAGTATACAAGTGGTCAGTAGGGTTTCCTGCTGCAGGTCAATCAGGAGCTAAACGACATTTCATACAAGTTGAGAGGATGTGAAGGCATTTCTTTCCCCTTCTACTTGCCCTGAGTCCGTCAGTATAACAGACCGGTAGCTGTTACCTCTTATATCTGCACCCCCCAAGTTGTACACACAAGAAAATAAAATATTAAATAAAGTACATAAATGGATATAAAATACAGTGACACAAATGTTTGACAATTACATGTTTCAGTATATTTTAGTGTCGTTTTTACAAAATTTTCAACTAATAATTAATTAAATAAAGGGATGCTAGTTTGTATTATGAAGTCAGGGGGGAGTGACACAGTGCAGATTGTTCCCTTGTTTATGCTGTAGAGTAGCAACTAGCAGTGGAGAAAACATTTATCTTCTGCTGTCGGTAGCTTTTTAATGTGCCAGTTGATATAAACAACAATAAAATGAAATATAAAGGCTTAGTATAGATTTTCGAAATATAGATTACCGGTAAACGTTTTCAATAATAATTTTCGCTATGCTCAAAGTCAATTAGTCGAACGTTAGTAACATAGACAGTGGCATCTTCCCCTTCACGGATGGTAAAGAGTGTGAGTAGAGGGAAAAGCCTATCAAACAAACTGAAATGGGGATTAGTTCCTAATCCTGACCATCTGCTGTGTTCTGGTTTGTCGAAACGTGTTGATTGCAGGTTTCCATGCTGTACTCAACTGTAGGCCCCATCTCTGTTAAAATGATTACCATCTAGTTGGATTTCGGTGGCTTCCTTGATGGCCAAGTCCTAGTAACCCAATGCCTTGTTACAGTAGTTCTTGATAATGACGTCAAGTCTCTTCTCATTTTCCATTGTCTGCTTTAAGATGTTACATTCATTTTCGAAAACTACGAGACTCAAGCAAGACGATCCTTTAGCTTTCTGTTATTGTAGAGGCCTTGGCGAGGCTAGCTCCTTCCTGTTAGTTTCAGTGAAACACCAACAGATGTCATTAGATGTCATGTTCAGTATAATAATATGTTCGTCATTGTTTCCTCAAATTCAAAGGGTGATCGTGACTTTCAGTGCAATCCTTCTAATAAAACACATGCTATTAATAATCGAGACAAGAAGGTTGTGGTTTTTATTCATTATCACTTTACTCAAATTTGGTAATATCGCTTATCATTAATATCACTATAATACATTACTTTGTCCACACCTGTGGAGTAACAGTCAGCGCGCCTGGCCATGAAACCAGGTAGCCCGGGTTCGAATCCTGGTCGGGGCAAGTTAGCTGGTTGAGGTTTTTTTCGGGGTTTTCCCCTCAACCCAATACGAGCAAATGCTGGGTAACTTTCGGTGCTGGACCCCGGACTCATTTCACCAGCATTATCACCTTCATTTCATTCAGACACTAAATAACCTAGATGTTGATACAGCATCGTAAAATAACCCAATAAAATAAATACATTACTTTATTTTGTTTTACATTCATAAACTGTTTTTAAGTATAACCTATGTTTATTTTTTTAACATCTTTTGTACTATTAACTGTAAATTTGTTTTCCTGTATTTAGACACAGAAAATATCCGGTTCGTGTTTGCGGCAGTGAAGGACACAATTTTGCAGTCAAACCTGAAGGAGTACAACTTGGTGTAGGCATGTGTGGTGGGCTCCATGCTTACTCGCATCACACCATTAGATGATTGCATGAGCATCATCGTCGGGACCTGCTGCTGTGCACAAGGCACCTTGAGATGTGTGGCTGTTGAGTGAGGCGCCTCTCATGTTTTTAAACAAAAAATTAAAAAAATTGGATAGCACCGTGTGCTCGCGTGTATGCGTCATCGCCTCAAGAGGAGAACACCACCATCTCAAAATCTATCGTTAAAACTTGATTGAACAGTTTCCTATTGGATCATATTTACTTTTTTTATTATTATTATTCTTACTGGGGAAAAAAGTAACACCATCGCGATTATTCGCCGACAACGGCCTTTGTTGTGTACGTTGTGACGGACGAAGTTGACTTTCTTTCCATAACACGCTGAACACTTGTTCTGCTTTCATTTCTAATGACTTTGATCCGTTTGGTTTTGTTTCATGTATGATGGAATGTACCGTGACAAAGGGGAGGGGGGGAAGGGTTGCATTCAGAAATAATGGTTACAAGTGGACTGACTGAAGCTTTTGAATACTTTTATTAGCATATTTGGGATACCCAGAAGCTACATCTAACCAAGATCAGCCCAGTGTGTCAACGAACCTCCCTTTATGCCAAGAGAACAGAGGGGAGGACCTTATGGTTTGGCTACTGATGCCTTTTCTAATAATTTCATAATGCCTAATTAAATACAATGGTAATAGACAATTTTTTTGGAATCAAAGGGAAGACTGTGAACTGCAATGAATTTAACAAGATAGCATGCCTCATCAAGTGACAGCTCATGACTGTTGCATACTGGTTTCCAACTCTCCCCTACCCACCAAATTGCACAGTTTCAGAAATTACAAATATCGAAACTAGGTAGATTGTATATGGTGCTGAATGATGAGTACATACTTCATTTAGGTTAACTTTTTATAAATCGTTTCATACAGATTGCACTAACATTTTGCGTTTATATAAATCTTGTTCTTAATTTATACTGTTTCATCCACTTCGTTCTTGCAAAAGGATATTAGCATCAAGTTAATATTACAATTTTGCACATAAGAGCAGCTTTGAAGAAGAGGGATGCTGATGCTGGATAAAATGGAGTATTACTTTCAATGCTGAAGTGTGTTAATTGATAGAACACACAGTGTGAAGTTTGTTTTTTCTGTTCTGTGTAAAATTGGTGGAAGAGGGTATCTTGCACATTTCTATGTAATATTTTTTAGTCCCTCGAGAAATTGGTGAATTTTTTTGAGACAGAAGTTGATAAAATGTTAGTCACAATAAGTGCTGCAATTTGATTGAAAGATTATTGAAACAGTAATTGACAAAACCGGTTAAATAAAAGGGAGCAACATATGTTGTGACAACTGTACTTTTAGTCAACTTCTGCATTACTGAATCAAAAAATTTAAGTTAGATCTGATATTTGCTGTTTCAAGCCCTTCCTTCCATTCAACCATACAATTATTCCAGTAAGAAAAAATTAGCTCAAATTATCCCTCACATCAGTTTATATTTCACAGGCTTATTTCTTTACTTCTCTTGCTTGGATCGCATTTTTAACAGTACCTTCTTTATCATGACAGCTGAATTTTGAGCCATCATTCACATAACAGGTTTTTAAAATGTCTTCCTATAGGAATGATGTTGAGAAAGTGGGCGACCAAGTCTGGAGATAAACATGGCTCTCTTCTGTCCCAATACCAACAGTATTTAACTTCTTCTGTTCTTCATCATACAGCTAGTCTGGTGTCTTTTCAGTCATACCAACATTCAAGCTTTTGGAAGTTGCCAAAACATTTTGCTGTTTGTTATTGGGATGCTGAGAGGTTGGTCCATGTGTATATGAAGTTAGGTGGTGTTCAGATTTGTTATTTAATGGAATCGTATTGATTTTGTTGGTTTTGTTGGAATTTTCTTATTGTGGAAGCCATCTCAAAGTTCAGTTCTAGTCATTGGGCACTTAACGAACTGGTTGTAGTAGGATCTTTAATATAAGGTGAGAATAAGGGTGTATTACCACAATGTTAAGCATAGTTTAAAAAAATTTTTACAGCTGTTACTTACGACCAAGTGTGACTATAGCTTGATTTTTAAGGGGCCAATTATCAACCTGCAACCAGAGCTAGTCACATGGCAAATTGCAATTTATATAGAAGTTTCTAATCTATTATATAAATAATGTACAATCAATAAAATCAAAACTATGCTTTGTGCTAGTTGCTGTTGTAGAAGTAGGTTTGTGTGATTGCATGGCAGCATAACTTACTGCTTGTCGGTGGTGAAAAACAAAGGAGCTTCAGATTGCTTTCTTGAAGTAAGGACATGGATGACACAACGCAGAGTGTGGAACTAAATTTTTGCTCACATCACAGATTAAGAGATGCAATTGATCTTGTATGTTGTGTCATGAGTGTCTTTATAGCATTGCGCTGCCCATTTTCTATTTTTGATTATACTTCGCATTTTTAATGTCGCAATAGATCTACAGTAAAGTTAAAGAATGAAAATGTCTTCTTACCAGGATAAGGATTTTATTTCAGGTCTTTGTTTCATGAAGTGAACATCTCATTCTTTAATTTTATGTCAGATTTGTCTGTGTGTTTTCTTTCAGTCTTCCTCTCCACATATCTGTTCATTCCTGTATGCAGTACTTTAAACTTATTTTCGTTTCTTCATCCCTGAGTTCTGTGGTTTACTATTGAAACTGGGAATTGTTACGGAAGACGTTTGAGGAGTCTTTTGCTATGGAAAAGGGTTTCTGAAGATTTTATTTTCATTGTGTGTTTTTATTAAACATAATTCTGTATGGCTTTGTTGAAACTGTGAAAGTATATATATATTGTCAGGATTCATTCTGATTTTGTTGTTAGTAGGACTCCAGCGAATAGGAGTCGTTAATATTAAATTTAAATAGCATTCCATATAAAGAATAATTAGTTTAATGTTTGTTTGTTTTTTTTTTTTATGTCTCAAGAGGGCATATTCAAAGCATGCATAAATAATACTATTTCTCGCAGGACTGAATTTTGAGGATGTGATTGAGAAGACATTTTGAAAACAAATTATTTATACTGCTGTTATATGCTGTCTAATTATTTCCATTTTCTTTTTCTTCACAATTTTCTAGTTTTTATTTATTTTGATTGGTTGTCTTTCCAGAATACAAAAGTACTATTTTATATTATATTTAAATTTCTATTATATTGACAATTTCGTGACGTACTTCCTTATTTATATTGCATTACTATCTTCCTTATATCCTTTCTTCCTAAGTCTTTTTGGGCCTTATCCCATCTGTGTTTTTTACAAGGGTCACCTCATTGTGAAGAAAATAAAGAGTGTGTTACATTAACAGAAAGAGCCAAAATTCTTGCATCAAGATGTGAAGAATATTATTGCTTGTTGCTATGAAGACAACAGCAATTCATTTGATTAAAATAAAAGTGGTGAGCTGAGCAGTTACAGTGCCATTAGTGGAACGATGGTGTTTTTTAAATGCAAGAAATGATTTTAAAAAAATCCCTGTTAGAAGCAGAAAACCAAAGTGTTTTTTTAAGAAATGTGAAAATAACTGAAAGTTTTTTCTGTGCATGTGACTCATTCACAATTCATAATATAAATATTGTTATATATAATATAAAATCTAGTATAGTCTCCAAAATAAAAAAAAAAAAAACTTTTTCCCCCCTTTACCATTGCAAATACTAGTATATGACTGCTCTTGTTCATGTGATTAGTACTGTTGCTATTAGTGTGCAAAACAAAGATTCACTGTGAAGGTTAAATTTGGTAACAGCTTCCAATGGAAGGATAAACTGCATTGCACAAAACAATAATAAAAAAGAAGTTTCAGCCATTACCTAAAAGTGGCTAGATTCATACAAAAAAAAAATGAATGAAATATATAATATGCTGCTTGTTTTCTTAAGTGTGCGCAAGTTGTGTATGTAAAGTGTATGGCTGCGTACCTGAAAGTGTGTATGTGGGTGTGCCTATGTGTGTGTTTGGAGACTGTTTGTGAACAGATGTAAATGTGTGGCGATAGTTCATTTGTAAATCATTTCTTGTCAGAAATATATGATTTTTTTTCTGGAAATGAGTTTTGAAAGGACTGTATTTAATACTATTCATTAAATTTCCAACCCTCTGTATGTCCCTTTTGTGAAATAGATTCCTTTATAGATACATTGTACAGCAATCCCCCTCCCCACTCTTCACTCCTCATGTTGCCTTTGTCTATCCTTCAGTTTCTATTTCAGCTGAAACTTTGTCTTCAAGAGTCAGTATTTACCTTTCTTTGATCAGTAGCCAAAGTTTATAACTCAAAAGATAGTGTTTTGCTTTAATGATTTGCTGTTTACTATAAAAAAGAGATTGAAACTGTTATTAAATACCTTTATTTCCATCTCTTCCTTTTGATCTGGAAAATACATTGTGTATCAAAATGACGGTAAAACTTTCATATGATTACTATTATGTATTAAGGATGCTGAGCACTGTGGTGTAATGCTTATCATTCCCACCTTTCGTTCGGGAGGTCTGGAATTCGATTCCAAGGGCCAGCTATCTTGACTTGGGTTTTTCATGATTTCTCAAGTCCTTCCAGCCGAATGCTGGGATAGTACAAATTTGAAGGGTCATGACCAGACTCCTTTTCAATTCTCATCCCTTTATCATTACTTCTCATCTATATCTATCTGGCTTGCCATCTGTCCGACAGAGTAGCGCACTTAGCAAAGTTGTGCTCGATATGAGTATAATGGTAAACAACAGATGTGCAGTAAAATACTGGGAGGGGGAAGAAAAAGCATTAATACTACAATAGCTTTGTAGATATAATTTTAGAAATTTTCGAAGTTTTTGTTGGTTCATTATAAAGACTTGGTATGTTACACGGCATAACACAATAGTCAAATACTTGCCACACTCTTTCCAACATATTTCTGTTTATCGATACATTCGCAGCAATGATCTGATGTATTTCTTCAAAGTCTTGGAGGTAGATGTGGCATATAAACAAAGAAAGAAGTCACATGGTGTGAAGTCTGGTGATCTGGGAAGCCAAAGGTGATAGATGAACGTTGGTTGAACATTCTATTCAGCAGTGTGATAGAAACAACATTTGTTACCATTGTTACTGAATTTGTTTTCGAAAGCTGCGGAATGCAAAATGATTTATATTGTGGAGTTGTCATATTTGAACAGTGTCTCCCATGGCAACAGAAATAATACATCTTGATTACACAACTTTTGACACTATATCACTTCGGAATATGTATTATATTACTTTCACGTGTTAAATATTAGGTACAGTACCTTGTTGACACATCCACATGAAATTCTCAACACACAACTCAATTTCAGAACACACACTTTTTGACTCCACATTACACTACACAAACACACCCCCACAGGAAATGCAAACAAAAGGTGCTAAGACCAGCACCAACCAGTTATGAAGATAGCCCATAACAGGCTGAAACTAGTCAAAAAGGTACTGAACCTAATATTTAACACGCAAAAGTAATATAATACATATTCCGAAAAGAAGTAAGTTTTCAGAAACTTCGAACTTGATTAGTTTGACTATCAAATGATGTGTACCTTGTTAATTTCTATTACTACTATATAATAGTAATGGTATGAAAATGCTACCATTATTTCGAAACACTGTGTACTAACTTGACGATCATATTCGTTGCAAGATGGTTGACAACACGAAATATAAATGTACTCATATTGTAGCTTGCTTGTATTTTATAATTAAGGGATTAAGTTGCATTAATTACATTATTGTTTTATTTTGAGCCATGTCATTTAAGGGCCCCTTCAGACGAGGCAACTTAGCAGTGCCACTAGTGGTTTGTTAGTGGCTCTGCATAGGCACATTATTGGCACTGCAAATGCATATTTGAAGCACTGTTTAATATACTAAATTTTTGTAGAGAATTTTTCAGTCTTCCAGTGAACATGGACATAGAGGGAGATATACTTTTGGAAACTTTGCTCATACAGAGAAAGAATAGATGTAAAAATAGAAGAAGAGTCTGGGTCCATCAGTTGGTTTAGAGATTTCTCAAAAATTCAAGATTGATATAGAATTTTTCTTATGTTTCTATTGTTATTTATTCACAGTTGAATTGGCCATATTCAAATGTCATTAAAATTCGAATCACACATACTAATTGCACACTTTTAATTGTGTATGTTTGTGATAGAATGGACAAGCCATGGGAAAAATAGTGTGCATTAAATATTAATACTAAGATTTATAAATAAATATATTAGTTATCCCAGTTTTTTAAATCAACTTTATTCATGGTATATAATAAAAGTGTGGAGTGAAGAAATTAATATCATATAATAATTTATTTTTTGTTGTAATGAGTGTGTGGTTCACAACACTGGACACTAAGCTGTAGTATAACCATGATCTCCACAGGCTCTTGTATTGTTGATGTCCGGCACCTTGGTTGCTAGTTCAGTCATGTTTGGATCTTCAGATACTGTTCAGAGATATTATTAAACTTATTAATTCCTGATTTTGCAAACTGATTCTCGGTTATTAAGAGAAATGAAAGAGTGACACATGCAAAATGTATGAATGAGGAAACTTTATAACTGGTCAAGTGCCAAAGTGAGATATGTGGTGGATAAAGAGAGATTCATAGTGCTTGGTTTTCTCTTGTCATTCTCATTCTGTTATATTACGTACCCTGAATATCATTAAGGATGTTGTATAAAGGTATCCTATAGATAGAAGACATGCCACAGACCACACATAGTAGCATGCAAATTAATCCGAACATGGCAATTTTCAGCGTTTTCTTTGATTGTTAGTCTACCAGCTATACATTTTTGCTTAATTGAGTTCTGTAATACAGCAGACTTTCATTGTTGAAGGTCTGAATTTTATATCTTTTGCAATGTGTTAATTACTTCCTCTCATTTTCAGCCCCAACGTTCACATCTGTTGATTAACAGTTAGTGTGTCTGGCCGCGAAACCTGGTGGCCCAGGTTCGATTCCCTGTTGGGGGAAGTTATCTGGTTGAGGTTTTTTCCGGAGTTTTCCCTCAACCCAATATGAGCAAATGCTGGGTAACTTTCGATGCTGGACCCTGAGATGCTAAATAACCAAAGATGTTGATAAAGCGTTGTAAAATAACCTACTAAAATAAAATAAATTCATCCCCAATACATTTTGGTTGTGTTGAAAACATATTACTGCATTGCTGTGTTCATTCTGACGTCTTTGGAATTGGATACAACTCCACGAAAATGCCCTAAAATTGTAACATTAGCAGAGCACACTTCCATGACAAAAAGGCAAATTGTTGTAGAATGTGGTATCACCTTAGCTTCTGATAATTCCATCCTGAAATGATTCCGAGGGACTGGATCCATCATGCCCCAGAAAAAAGAAAAATGTGGCCTGAAAAGGAAGACTTCACCACAGGATGACCATTTTAATTGTTAGGAAAAGTAAAATAAATCCCAGACTGTTTCAACCTTATTCATTCATAGTGTTCTTCTTTCACTGCAAATCCAGCATTCTCCAATCTTTCCTATTTTCTGCCTTTCTCTTTGTTTCCGTATATGATCTATATATCTTAATGTTGTCTATCATCATCTTATTCTGCCCCAAACTCTTCTCCTGTTCACCATTCTTTCCTTCAGTAGCCAGTTTCTTCTCAGTGAGTGACCCAACCAATTCCTTTTCCTCTTCCTGATCAGTTTCAGCATCATTCTTTCTTCTCCAAGGTACTTCTTTCCGATGAATTTCATTTTGAGGTTCATGGCCACCTGTTACGTCCATAAAGAATCTGAAAGGTTTCATCAGCTCATCTCCAATAAGCATCGTAACTCTCCCCAAAAGTAATGTTCTGGAGTTGTTTTACACATACAGGGCCTGAATCACTAACTCCTATGAAGGAAATTCTGAATAGTGACAAGAATATTCACATATTAGAAACAAGAGTCTTACCGAGCTGCCGAAATCATTCCTGGATGGTAGTGGTGTGTATTAGTCTACCCAAAAAAAAAAAAAAAAAAAAAAAAAATGTTCCCCATTCAAGTTTGGTTTCATGGCTTGTTCGGATTATTATTCAACAGCATTCAGATCTTTATTATGTTACTGCCATATGCTGTTTGCCGTTTACTTTCTTGAATTTCCATTCTAAGAACATAACTGCACCAATATAAGATAAATTTGTTTTCGAAATTGCACACAAAAGTTTTTTTTATAAGGAAGATATTTACTTCATTGATAAATTGCATTAAGTGGAGACATGAAAAAATTACACATCATATTGCCTATAAGTTCTACATTTTTAGAGTTAGAAATTTGAAATTTGGAATCTTGATTTTTAAAACATATCTTTAGCCTACTTCGGATTTTTTTTTTCTTTCAGAGTTTTATTATGACTTGATTTTCAAAATGTTTAACTTTCGTAACAAATTAAAATAATTATGTACCTTACCTTTTCTAAAAATCTACAACATCAATGAACATGAAACTTTCCATACCCATGCCTAAAGTAACATATACATGGTGTTTCTGAGGTGGTGTTACAAACTTTCAGGGATGATGGCGAAGGGCACATGTATAATTTGAGATAAGGAACCCTGGTCCGGAAATGACCGAGTCGAAAGTTACAAGCAAAAATAGTTGTGTGGAAATGAAATAATTTTATTCCTCTGTACACCTTATTTACAGTATGTGTATTTATCTGTACATCTTACACATACTGTATTCATCTGACGTTGTTTACATTGTCTGCTTACATTGTGTACTTACAGTATTCCATTCAATGCACTGTCTGAGGGATGGGGACAGGAAACTACACTAAAGCAATGCAGATAGTGTAATGTGTAATGGACATGGTCGGTCCTGATATGCACGTCTGTAGACAGCAGTGTATGTGTACAAGTTGCAGTGTCCAGTCGATGAGTCCTAGTGAAATGGAGGAGTACACGAGAGCGGAATAAGCAGACCTGATTTTCGAATACGGATGAGCCAATGGGAACAGTAGACAAACTCACAGATTGTATCAGGCCAAGTACCCACATAGGAGACATCTGGTCCATATCATTTTTCCACAACTGTTCCAAAAGTTAAGGGAAGGAGGGCACGTGGTGCCAAATTACAATTCCATTTCCACACACTATTTTTGCTTATAACTTTCGACTCAGTCATTTCTGGACCATGGTTCCTTATCTCAAATTGATACATGTGCCCTTCACCATCATCCCTGAAAGTTTGTAACACACCTCGGAAAGATCCTGTATAATAAATCGAAATATTATATATAACATATCTTTTTTAATAAAATAATAATAATGGTGGTGGTGGTGGTGGTGGTGGCGACAGTGATGGTGGTTGTTGTATTTAAGAGCTTATCGACTACATAATCACTTGTACAATATAGTTTTAGAAAACCATTTGGGGGGCATGCCCGAAGATTTCTGAAAGTCAGCAGCACCTATACCTTCATCCCATAATGCTCACAGGTGTCATTTAGCTCCATTAGCATATCCATTAGTCTCGTCTCCTCTTCTGCTAACAACACCATATCATCAACACTTTATTCGGCTTCCTCCTACTATCATTCCTCCAATGTTCTGAAAACTGTTCTTCACTAAGTTCTCCAAGTACAGAGAGAACAGGTGAGGTTTGGACAGGAACGACGGGATTTTCACTGTGCGCTGCTGATGCACTCATATGAGGAACAGAAGTGTAGAGTCGTGGTGATACAACCATATGTTTCCGTAATGATGCAAATATGCACATGTTCATCCTGACTTATGTCGGTCGTAGTGAATCAGTCTCCAACTACGGTGTTTTCTTGCGCATTCGAAATGAAAGTGTGAATAAGTGTAAACTATATAATGGCTAATCAGTTGTTTACTACTGAACAACGTGATTCATGTGTGTTAACCCAGTCTGCGTCAAGTACAAAGGAGGTTTGAAACCCAATTCCCGGGTGTAAAAATTCCATCATGTACAACAATCCATAATCTGTACAATAAATTTCAGGCAACAGGAAGTGTTCAATCTAAGAAACAAAACAGCGTAGGGTTCTCACAGAAGAAACATTAGATTACATGGTCATCGATTGGACACTTCTCACAACAAGTACGAATTTCTTATGGCTGTGTGCAAAAATCTACTAAATTGTTAAAGTTGCAGCTGTTTAATATAATTAAGACACATGCTCTTCAACCGGGCGATCTTGCACATAGGCGTGCATTCTGTAAGTGGATGCTGAATAAAATTCATAATGGACTAATAGACCCACAGACGAGGCATGGTTCCACCTCCATAATTCTGTGTGTTCACAAAACAATCGCTATTGAAGTGCTGAGAAACCTGATATTGTTCATGAAGTATCACTCCGTGACGAAAAAATTGGTGTATGGTGTGGCGTGAGTGGATAAAGAATTATAGAGTCGATTTTTCTTACACAGTACAGTTGATTCTCTCTTTAGAGTATTAACCAATAGGGAGCGTGATTTCGCATTCTTCCAACAAGACTCAACCACAGTATACAGCCAATATTTTTATGCGAGAAATTGAACGTGTGCTCCAACAGGACAGAATTATTAGTAGGGATTTGCGGCCCCAAAAATTTATGGACAATGAAGACAGCCAGTTTCAGCCTTCATCAATAAAGTTGGTAAATAAGATACTTTCTAGAATAGTTACGAACACTTGTATGGTTGTACCACTGCAACTCTACACTGTCATTTCCCTCTGTGAGTGTGTCAGCAGTATACAGTGAAAATCCCATTCCTTCTCTCCATCCTTCATCTAATCTCTCTGTAGATGTTGAGCAGGGTAGACGATAAAGGGCATCCTTGTTGTACTCA